>NC_138964.1:106522037-106909537 GCF_055761805.1 Camellia sinensis | reverse complement strand
CCAACACTCAAAAGGTTTTGATTAATTTCAGGAACATATAAGACATTAGAAATTAATTTCAAACCTGTGTGGCCTTATATTGCCACTGTTCCTCTACCTTTTACTGCAAGATATGCTCCATTTCCAATTCTAACTTTAGAAATGGCAGTTTTGTCAAGCTCTGTGAAAAGCTCTTGATCATAAGTCATGTGGCTTGTACAACCACTGTCTATAAGCTAGCTTTCTGTGGAGCTACTGGTAGCAAAGCATGATGCCATAAACAGTTGCTTCTCTTGTGGTCGTTCAACAGCAGTTTTGGCTTCTCCTTACTGCTGTTAAGATTTCCATATCCTTTCCACATGCCCTAACTGACCATACTTGTGACATTTTATATCCATCCTCCACCAACACCGTTTCTGTGGATGATTGGATTTTTTGCAATAAGGACATAGTGGAAATGAGTATTGTTGCTGCTATTATTGTTGTTGCTTTGTTTCTCCTTCTTGTACATATTGTCCTATGATATAGCTTAAAGTGCACCCTCTACAGATCCTTCTTGCCTTATAAGTCTCATTTGTTCCTAAGCTTGTAGTGCATTCAATAGTTCTGCTAAGTTAATACTTGGCACATTTTTTGAGTTTTCTATTGATGATATTGTAGCCTCAAACTTTTCAGGAACTGTTACAAAGATTTTTTGAACTATTCTAGAATCAGAAAAATCAGTACCAAGAAGTCTTACTTTGTTAACAACGTCAAGGAGTCTGTCAGAGTAATCCTTGATTGTTTCTGATTCCTTCATTCGTTGCATCTCTAATTCTCTGATCAGATTCAGAACTTGCATGCCTTTAACTCGTTCATTTCCTTCATACTTCTTCTTCAGGAAGTCCCAAATTCCATTTGCTGTCTTCAGTGTCAGGATTCTGGTAAAAATTGAAGATGAAACAGTTGTAAATAAGCTAGTTTTTGCCTTTGATTTCCTTTGTCTCATCTCTTTGTGATTTTTTATTTGAGCTATAGTTGGATTGTCAGTGTCACGACCCAAACCCGCCCCTATAGGTTTAGTATCGTAACCGGCCAGTAATCCTTGGATTACCAAAGGCCTCTGTACAGATTAACAAAATTTAGGGGCTGGCGGAAGCAAATACGTGAATATAGTTGTCCAATGAGCTGTGTTGACTTACATGAAACAGAGTATTTAAAACTTTATATACATATCCGATAGTCAACCACACATTATACCCACACACATTACAGTATCTTAAGTACAACCAACATAATTAAATCCAGTTTCATACATGTATAGGATCAATATGACTGAACACATGACACTTCGGGAACCTCTACGTGAGGCGCAATGGTTGGCTGACAACAGAAACACAGTTCCAGACAAAAGCCTTCGGGCTCGATCTCCAGAATGCACATCTATATATACATATATATACAAACAGTGAGCTAAAGCCCAGTGAATAATAACAGAGTAAAGGATTTAATGAAAATGTCCATCCCAGAGTTAGAAATCAAATCCTTATCAGAAACAGATTCATATACATATTCGTAATCATTTCCATATTCAGATTTTGCATATAATCATACGTGGTACATCCCTTAGCGTTAACAAATCCGATGGCCCATAAAGGGACGGCCTTGAAGGCATTCTGATGACTCATGTGCACAGAGACGTTTCTGATGACCCATAAAGGGACGCATATCACATGATGCTAAGGATGCCACGAATAACTTTCAGAATCTTGGACAACCATTCATTCATTTCAAACATTGCATGGCATTTCAGAGAACTAATTACTTCGTATCATAATATTCAGAAAATACTTAACATTAAACATAACTTTACAAAGTTATTACTCACAGATGATTGGTAGCCCTAACTAGATGGTAAGGCGGCCCTTCACTTGTTCTGAGGCGCGTGACCTACATGAACACACATACGAACACACACTTGAAACACACGTTCGAATCATACATAACTTATATCGTTTGCTCTTAGTGTGTTTCTAACCCTTAATTCTCATTACTATGGCTTAAGTAAGGCTTAGGAATGCCTAAAGATGCAATGAGGATGCCAAAACATGCATTGGGACACTTAGGCAAAATTTCTGAAAATGAGGTCCCCGCTCGAGCGTAGCTTTCCTCGCTCGAGCGGACATGCAAAATGAGAGGGGTCGCTCAAGCGTGACTTCCTTCGCTCAAGCGACCTGCGAACTTGGAAAAAGTACTGGTTGGTCGTAATCCACGCTCGAGCTACAACTCCCACGCTCGAGCGGATCGACAACATGCAAAAGGTTCGCTCGAGCATCCAAGTGGTCGCTCGAGCGGAGAGCTCATGTCTGAAAGAACAATACTGAGAGCTCGCATTCTCCGCTCGAGCGCAGGTTTCCTCACTCGAGCGGACTGTGAAATTCTGGGTTTTTCAAAACAGAGCTTGAGCTTAAAAATGTGATTTCCATGGCTATACTCATGCATGACTTGTTTTTAATGCTCGAAAACCTTTCTAAAACATGAACACTTGGTTGTTTACAAATTCTTTTGCTCAAAGCTCATGAATTTACCAATTTGAACTCAAAAACTCTTGCATGGAAGATTTTCAAACTATGTTCTTGATTTTCTCAAAACATGCAAATGATGATCAACAACCTCATGAATTCTGAAACTATGAACATGCCCAAAACTTACATGCATGCAAGGACTTCAAAAACCACACTTAAGATAGTAAAATCAGAGGTGTTCTACCATGAATACATATGCAAATCATTTACATGCCCAAAGACCCACTTCTCTTGCTAAATTCATGAAATTGGTTCCAAGATGAGTTGAAATCATGATGCATGGAAGAATAGCTACAGAATTCAGACATAGAATCCTTCCCTAAAGCTTTGATTTCAGAAACGTGAGATGGATCTCCCAAGTTTTCTTCTTCTTCTGCTTCAAACTCTTAAGCTCACTCTCTCACCCTCTAGCTAAACTCTCTAACACAAGGGACCAAATGAGCAAACTACTACACTCCCTCACTCAGCTGAATATACACAACACACACCTCACTTTGAGCACACTACACGTGCACACACATGCAAACTTCCAACACACACACACACACACAAGGGTTTTAATCCCCTACACTCAACACCACAAGAAGCCCCAACACATTATACACTCAATCACATCTTGGATCATTAATAGGATTAGGTTAGGTACCAATCATGCATTACTTAAATCAAACATAAGTAACCTTAACTTATTCAGATTAACACGAAATTCAATTAATCCAAAATGATCCCCACCAAGGCTTGACTTAATCACATGCGATATATTTATTTATTTATTTATTTGAAACCGAATTAATTTTTAATAAAATTTGCCATGGTGTTCTAAAAATTCCAAATAACACACTAATGTAACTAATTCCGATTTCAGATGCTGATAAGGCTTTCAATCTTTATACTAAAGCAGATTTCTAGACAGATATTCCACCAGTAACAGATAGGAAGCCAAAGGTCATGCAAATCACATAATATACCCATAATTTATCTTATTCACTTAATTAGCATCCTTAATTACTGATTGGTGGCTGATTACGGATCGGGGTTGTTACAGTCAGGCAAGGGAGGAACTTCGTACATATTTTCAATGGCTTCCCACTAATCATTAGCATCAAGGTAGGCTTCCATTCGGACAGCCCACACTTGATAATTCGTTCTATCAAACACTGGAGGTGCTATTGCATTCGATAAAGCTCCTGAACTCATCCTGCGTTGGTTGTAGGCTTTTGTGTTTTGGATTGGGGAGATGGTGAGTGTTTAAGGCGAGTGTTTAAGGCAAGTGTTTAAGGTAAGTGGTTAGGCTCACTCAACCTCACAAGTCTCTCAAGAACATATGTGGCTCTGATACCAATTTGTAAGGTTTTGAATGAAACAAAGTGCAAAAGCTAGCAAAAACAAACTTAATTTTGAGACTACTTTTTCTTAATTTTTATTGATCATCAAAGCACTTATTTATATAACTTATCAAAACAGAAAAAGTATAAAGAATGCAACTAAATCTACTGTAGTTACATAACAGAAACTTCCAGAAAAATAACAGAAGAATAGGTCAAGCCTAACAGACTTTGACAACTTTAAGTCATCATGTATTTTATTAAATCTCAAACATCAATAACTCCTGGGAAATCATTCAACAAATAGTGATATCCAAACAAACTCTATTAGTTCGGAGATTGAAATTCGATCGGTGGTGATCTGTCCGACACTAGTTGTTTGAATAATATGAAAAAGTTAAGACTTCAAGGTGGTGGTGTGTGCAATTTACAAAGAGAGAAATAAGATGCTACACACTAACAAAATGAGCGGAAATGAGAAAATAGGCTAGGTGTAATGAAGGTTGGGCTTGGAAGGCGGCGACTAATAATGGAGTTATCGGTGCAATGGTAGTGGGTGGATGGAGTTCTTAATGGTAATTTAAGGGATAAATTTTTTATTTTAAAAAAATTCATTAAATGTGTGCCCTAAAACAAATTGGTATGTGTAAACAGAGTTACTGATATCTATCTTTAAGATTATTTGACGAAATTGGCATATCATAAAAATAAAAAGATAGTCATTCTATTTCTACACCCTTTTTTTTCCCTCTAGTTCGTACATTTTACTCGATAATTTTTTTTTTTAATTTTATTTATTTATATTTTTTTTATGAGTTTTGCTAACACTTTCCAGTAAGTTTGAAATATTTTTCATTTATTTCAAAACTTTTTTTACCCCTTTCATATCATTTTGTTAGTCGCTTTTGAAAGTTTTAACTTCTTAAATGCACACGCAATTTTTGGTAAGGAAGAGGTCACATACAGTTTGATGCACTGCAAGTGTATAATATAATTCCCTCGTAACATAGTTAAAATAGTTGTTAGGTGGTTAGTTAGTTACAGTAATGCAATATAAATACACATTGTAGATCTTCATTACAATTTAATCAATTGCTTGAGTTGATTCAATATCTCTTCAATTATTACACATTAATTTAAATTTTAAAATAATAATTCCAACAATGCCTTTTTACTCTCATTTTAAATATGTTTATAGTCAAGGGATAGTTTCGAAATATTACACACTTTTGATTTTGATTTTTCAAATAACATAAACATTTCAAGACATTCCAAAGTAGAAAAATAGACTAACAAAAAGGATGAAAAGGAGTAACATTTTCATCATTTTTAAAATACTTTGTACATAATTTTTAATATTAAAAAATATCTTATAAGCACTGGCTAGCATTTGTCAATTTTTATACAAATCAAGCAAGATGACTAACAAGGATACTCATTAAGGCACCACGTTTTTTTTTTTAATTCGGTAATTCATATTCGAAAACTATGGTTTTATAAAATATAATGATCCAAGAAAGAGCACTCTGAAATGATGAAAATGCACTTTTATAAAATAAAATGAAGAGTTAGGAATATTAATTTGTGACTTTATTTAGGGTAAGCTACCGATTTAATCCCCGTAATTTGAGCAAAGATTCAATTCGATTAGTTTCGACTTGAATAATTAAAATTCTACAGTTTTAATTTTGTTATAATGTGTTTTTTCCTTTATATACTACTAGTAGTCGGCACATGTAACGCCCCAAAATAAACACAATATACCCATCTCATAACAACCAATAAATAGTAACATAAATGAATTGATAAGCTTTTATTAATTAGAGTTTGATATACAAAAAATGACACATGTGATATACATTCATAAACAGTACATCCTGAATGTACAGTATGTGTTACAAGATTGTGAAAAGAAACAAAAGCTAAATAGATAATTATATGTCTTAAAGGCTTACATCTTTCCAAGTCAATGCTTAGGTATATCAAAAGTGAGTCTTAAGCTTAATACAGATAAAGCCCTAAGCTTGTACAAAATTTAAATATAAAATAACAACACTGAGCCTTCAGCTCCACAGCCCTCCCAAGCTAAGTCCTTGGTGGAGGCATATCACCAGTACCTGAAAATGGTTTTTCTTATATAAGGTGAGCCAAAACCCAGTAGAAACACTACAACACAATGTATAAATCTTAAGAAAGCCATAAGGTTTTATGCATATGCAATGTCAGTACCAAAACATTTATATCCTTTTTCAAAAGCTGTGCTATGCCAAGTTTATATCACAATTCTCAAAACCATACTCTTTACAATAGAAAAAATGGGGAAATCTCAAATCAATACAACCTTTCATGGATATTTCGTCCGCAGGAAACCGTCAAGCAGTACCCATGTAAATGTAGCCTATACAAGCGGTATTATTGCCATTTTACGGATATTTCATCTGCAAGAATCAGCACCCATGTACATGCACGTTTTTCGAGACTTCACCCTGGGCACACATGCCAAGTTAATTTGGTGATACACACCTCTTTTCCACATTCACCCATTTTTCTCTAAATCATATACATTTTCAATGTATTAAATGAGCAACAATGATGAGAAATTAGTTTTAATTCACGTAATTCTCATACAATTTCTACAACACTCATGGCTATCTTCTACCGACAGCCCAAAACAGATATCTCTAAATAGATAAATAAACTTCATTAAAGGTACACTTTTCCAAAATATCAAGATGTGAGTGATAATACATATCTAACTCCGCCATCATCATCAACATTACTTCAATTTTATAATTTTCAACATCAATTTCATTTTCTCTTTACAATCTCAAACATTCACATTTTAGAGCAAAATCCCTTTCTCTTTGAAAATCAATTTCAATGTATGAAATACCTTATTTCAACATATACCAACTCCAATTTTATACCCACAAGCTTTTCCAAGAAACTATTTGAAAACCCCTATTTTTCATTTTAATTTCAAACCCTAGGTTTTACCAAAAACTCCTAAACCACTATAATCCTTTGAAATAGCAAATAACTAAGGTAAAACTCATACAAGAGTGTGAAGAATCCCTACCTCGAAGCTAGAAGACAAGAGAAAAAATGAAGAGACTCCAACCATGCCGGAACCCAACTTTGTTCGGATCAAAACAAAGCTTTAGGTGAGCTCTACGTTTTTAACAAAGGCACACGGGGACAAAGATTGACCAATCTAGATGGATTCAAGTGAACTAGATGAGTTTTATAGAGTGAGTGAGAAATATCAGTGTTTTGAAATGTTTAGAGAGAGATAGAGATAAAAAAGTGATGTAAAAAATGACTTTTATAAATTGATAGATGCATAGTTCGCTCGAGTGCAGAAAGTGTCGCTCGAGCGACTAGACACAATAAGTTGTTCCGCTCAAGCACAAGAATCTTTGCTCGAGCGTAGAATACTATCTCCCAGAAGTTTTACAGACAGAAGACCGTCGCTCAAGCGTAAGAAGCTTTGCTAGAGCGGAGAATACAAACTCTCATTATTTTTACAAACCTGCAAAAGTACTTGAGGTTTACAAAGACTGCTCGAGTGAAGAGACAAAAATCTAGGCAACAAAAGTTTGAAAAATAAGATATCAACCTGTTCCAAACGCAATCAACACATCCTAAAAGCCAAACTCAAAGAGACATAAGGAGAAACAAGACATGGATAACTATATATGACAATGAAACCCAAATCTAAAACATCAAATAGGTTAGGTCTGAACCAGAAACACTATAACCTCCCCCCTTAACGAATTTCGTTCTCAAAATTTAAAACAAACATTAAAACCAAGTTTAAACCAATTACAACAGTGATAATAATTTAAATTCATCACCATGACCCACCCACTGGTCATCTACTATCATCAACACGATAAACGAGTTTCAACACTGAATATACAATTCACATTTCCAAAACATATACAATGTTTATTTTATATTAACATCACAAGATTTTTAATACGTGCTCAAACATTAACGAATAAGTCTAGATATTTCTCACGAACTTCTGCTTCACGCTCCCAAGTGGCCTCCTCAACCCCGTGGTGTCGCCACAACACTTTTACCAATGGAATCATCTCGCCTCGCAAGACTTAGTCTTGAGTATCTATAACCCTAACAAGTCTCTCCTTATACGAGGCATCCTCATCCACCTCCAACGCATGTGAAGGATCCAACTCATACTTCTAAAGCATACAGATATGGAACATGTTATGAACCCTGGAAAGCTGTGGCGAGAATGCCAAACAATAAGCTACCTCCCCAATTCTCTCTAGGACTTCAAAAGGCCCAATAAACCTAAGAGACAACTTCCCGCTCTTCCCAAACCTCATCAAATCCCGTCTAGGTGATATCTTCAGGAATACGTGATCTCCCTCCCACTTTAAAGGACAACAGTCTCCTCCTTCGGTCGGCATAGCTCTTCTGACGACTCTGAGCGGTGACTAACCTCTTACGGATAAGTACAACTTTCTCCGTCGTTTCCCAGACTAACTCTGGACTTAACATAGGTGCATCGCCCACCTCGGCTCAACACACAAGAGACCTACACGGTTGGCCATGCAAGGCCTCAAACGGTGTCATACCAATACTCGACTGGAAATTGTTGTTATAGGCAAACTCCACTAAAGGCAAGTGCCTCTCCCACGATTCCTTAAAGTCAAGGACACAACCTCGAACCATATCTTCAACGATTTGAATAGTATGCTCTGACTACCCGTCAGTCTGAGGATGATAGGCAGTGCTAAAAGTCAACCTAGTGCCCAAGGCATTCTGCAAACTTTGCCATAATTGAGCCGTAAAACGTGAATCTCTATCCGAAACAATCGTTACAGAGATCCCGTGCAACCTCACTATGTCCCTAATATAATGGTCGGATAGATTATCTACTAAGCCACTCGTGCGCATAAGTACAAAGTGCGCTGACTTGGTCAATCAATCAACTATCACCCAAATGGTGTCATTACCCCGTTGAGTCCTCAGAAGACCTATAACAAAATTCATAGTGACATGCTCCCACTTCGACTCAGCTATAGGCAAGGGTTGTAACAAACCCTCCAGCCTTTGATGCTCGGCCTTCACTTGTTGACAAGTAAGGCACCTCGATACAAACACGGTCACATCTTTCTTCATACCCTTCCACCAAAACTGACAACTAAGATCATGATACATCTTTGTGCCTCCCGGGTGCACCGCAATGCATTAATGGTAAAACTCTTGGAGTACCTCCTCTCAACAAGACCCCGACACAAAAATACGGTCAAGGTATCTAGCACTTGAGTCAGAATATACATTCAAGCCTTTCTTTACCTTTCCATTAGAGATCTTCTCCAGGAGGATTTTTACCTCAAGATCTCCCCTCTACACTTCTATCACTCAGCTCAAAAGTGTAAGTTGTGCAACTACTGAGAACAAGACTGCAGACTCAACGGACTCACCAAGATGCAAGTCAAACTCACTAATAGCAACCAACATCTCTTATTCCCGAATGGCAATACTAGTTGCACTGTCAATGGATTTTCTACTAAAGGCATCGGCTACAACATTGGCCTTCCCCGGATGATAATGCAACTCAAAGTCATAATCTTCTATAAACTTCATCCACCTCATCTGCCTCAGATTCAAGTCTTTCTATGTAAACAGATAGTCCAGACTCTTGTGATCAGAAAATACTTCAAACTTCTCACCATACAAATAATGCCTCCAAATTTTTAAGGCAGAGATCACTACTACTAACTCTAGGTCATGAGTAGGGTAGTTCCTCTCATGTGTTTTCAACTGCCGTGAGCCATAAGTTACTACTTTCCCCTCTTGCATCAACACACAACCCAAACCTTCCCGTGAAGCATCACAATACACCAAATAGCCCAAAACCCCTCTCTGGAATAATTAATACTGGAGCACTAGTAAGTCTAACCTTAAGCTCTTGAAATGACTTCCTACAAGTCTCACTCCACACAAACTTAATTTTTTTCCTCGTCAGTCTAGTCAATGGTGAAACTAATTTAGAGAAATCTTTCACAAACCGAAAGTAATACCCGACCAACCCCAAGAAACTATAGATCTCAAAGGCACTCTTAGGTTGTTCCCAATCTTGTACGGCTTCTATCTTTGATAAATCTATAGTCACTCCTTCCCTGAATACCACGTGGCCTAAGAACTTTACTTCTTTCAACCAGAATTCACACTTCCTGAACTTAGCATACAACTTGTGGGCTTGAAGCAACTCAAGAACAACTCGCAAGTGTTCCTTGTGCTCCTCCTCAAAGGGTGAATAAATCATAATGTCATCAATAAAGACGGCTACAAAGCGGTCTAAGAACTCGCAGAAGATTCGGTTCATCAAATCCATAAACACAACTAGTGCATTGGTTAACCCAAAAGGCATCACTAGGAACTCATAATAGCCATACTACGTACGGAATGCCATCTTCTGGATATCTTCTCCCCTTACCCTTAACTGGTGATAGCTCGATCTTAGGTCTATCTTAGAGAAACAACAGGACCCCTTTAACTGGCCAAACAAATCATCTATGCGCGGCATTGGGTACTTGCTCTTAACAGTTACCTAGTTCAACTTCCAGTAATCAATACAAAGTCACAAGGCACCACCATTCTTCTTGGCAAAGAAAGGTAGTGCTCCCCAAGGTGACGTACTAGGGTGGATAAAACCCTTACCTAACAATTCCTGGAGTGGAATCTTCAACTCACTCAACTCGACGGGTGCAAATCTATATGGTGCCATAGCGATCGGTGTTGTACCAGGCACTAACTCAATAGAGAACTCAATCTTACGATGAGGTGGTAAACTGGTGAGATCCTCAGGAAAAACATCCGGGTATTCACAAATTACCCGTGGCAAATCAACTTGGACCTTGTCACACTCACTACCCAAGAAGTTTGCAAAAAGACAACTAAGCTCACTCTGACCACGCGGATCATACACCGGTGATAAAACTCTATCAACTCTGTCCCCCATGAAATAAAAACAATCATCGCTTAAGGTACATACAGTAACCCTCTGACGGTAACAATTTATGACATCCTGATACAATGATAACCAGTCCATACCCAAGATAGCGTCAAAACTCAACATGTCAATTAACATAAATACAAAAAGAAGTCGGCGACCGACAACCTCTATATCGCAACCCCGACACCCCTATTCCAAAACAATCTCACCACCAATAGGTGACTCTACACTGAGTGAAGATGCTAACCAAGCTAATTCTAACCCCAAAGCCGATACAAATGTAAACGAGATAAATGAATGGAATGCACCCGTATCAATCAACACATTAACAATAGAATTGCATAATAAGAAAGAACTTCTCACAACTGAAGGTGTTGGCACTAAGTCTGGTGTGATAATAGCATACACACACCCTGAAGGTTTCTACTTCACCTGCTGACCCCTCGGAGCATAAGTTTGATGCACTGACTGAGCTAAAGAAGCTCCCTGATTGGCCCTCGAGGCCTGAACTGACTGTGCAGACTAGTGGCTTTGTGTCTGCCTCGAACATGACACACCAGGTGTGCCATCCAACTGAGGGCAAAACCTCTTCAAGTGTCCTGCCTGCCCACACTGATAACAAGTGAGTGGTTGTCCTCTCCCCTGACTCTAGCTCTAAGAACGAGCCACAGATGAAACTGACTGTTGCCCTCCTCCCCTTTGTGGGCAAGCTGGAGATTTGTGGCCTAATTGGTCACACTTAAAGCAAATGAAATCTCCTTAACCACTTCTCCCAGAACCCGAACTCGGTATTGGAAAAACAGATCTCGACTGTGCTCTATTGGACTACTGTGGGGTAGAACCCCTCTACCTCTTACTGTCCCCCTGAATATCCTGACTCCTCTTGAAGCCCCTCATCTACTCCTCCCCCATCTGTATTACAATCTCAAGATGAGTCGCCGACTCTACAAGTCACTCGTAATCTCTAATCATTGAATCGGCTACCTTGAAAAGAAGTCTGGTCCTCAACTTTTTCTCGAACTCCACACAATGGTGCTCATCTGTCGCCACTAACTCTGGTGCAAACCTAGAGAGGCTAGTAAAGGCTGCCTTAAACTCTGCAACAGGTATGTTGAGCTGCTTGAGCATTGAGAATTGCTTCATCAACTTCTCCCTAACCGTAGGAGGTAAGAACTGGTCCTGGAAAACGTTGACAAAGGCCTCCCAAGTCACCCCAATGCACCCATGTGCATACTTCCACCACTAACCTGCATCTCCCTTCAGCTGGAAGGATTCTAAGGTCACTCTCAGCCGTCGTCCTTGATGCCAAGCATCTCAAACAACTTCACTATCTGTTCTAGCCACTCATCCACCTTCAGTGGCTCCTTAGGGTTACCCAAAAACTCTGAGTCAGACCAGAAGAACTCTCTCTTTAATAACGACGGCCCTACCTCAGCTACTTGGCTTGGACTTGATTCTTAGCCCTGAAAATGTCCATAGATTCCCACAAGGCCCTGGCCATTTCATGGGCCAAAGCGCCAATGGCCTCTTGACCAACTGATTTAGCCATATTGGCCAGACCAACTCCGTCCTCTTGCGCCAAAATCTCATCCAGTAAAGGCACATCATGCCTTCTAGGCCTACCACGCCTACCACCACCACGTCCACGTCTTGACATCCTAATGAAGGTAAGCACATTTACAAATGTGCCGAAGCTAACTCACTCGCGTCCTAATGCGATGGACGACAGTAATTGACTCCATATAAGCATATAATCACATAAACACATACGAATTTCTTTCCTAGATAATGATCATCCCGCGGCATTGCTAGAGTTCCAATTAGAAATAGCAGTAATCAAGTATTTTTCTAATAGGACTTCTAGAAACCCGTAGACTCAATCAATATATTAGGAACTAAATTCCATACCCATATAACCACATAAGCATGTTATCACATAAACATACCGTACATATAAATATCTCTATTGAGTGAGATAAATCCATTGTGGTAATAACCACTTCCCATATACCCAAAGTATTCAAACCCGGTACACTTCGATACCAAGTTGTAATGCCCTGAAATAAACACAATATACCTGTCTCATAACAACCAATAAGTAGCAACATAAATGAATCGATAAGCTTTCATTAATCAAAGTTTAATATACAAAAGGTGACACATACGATATACATTCATAAACAGTACATCATGAATCTACAGCATGTGTTACAAGATTGTGAAAAGAAATGAAAGGTAAACAGATAATCATATGCCCTAAAGGCTTACATCTTTCCAAGTTAATGCTTGAGTACATCAAAAGTGAGTCTTAAGCTCAATACTGATAAAGCCCTAAGCTTGTTCAAAATAAAATACAAAATAACAACACTAAGCCTTCAGCTCCACAGTCTTCCCAAGCTAAATCCTTGGTGGAGACATATCACTAACACCTGAAAATGGTTTTTCTCATATAGGGTGAGCCAAAACCCAATAGAAACACTACAACACAATGTATAAATCTTAACAAAGCCATAAGGTTTTATACATATGCAATGCCAGTACCAAAACATTTATATCATTTTTCAAAAGTCGTGCTATGCCAAGTTTATATCACAATTCACAAAACCATGCTCTTTACAATAGAAAGAAAGGGGAAATCTCAAACCAATACAAACTTTCATGGATATTTCGTCCGTGGGAAACT
The DNA here is from genome assembly GCF_055761805.1 of Camellia sinensis. Lineage (NCBI taxonomy): Eukaryota > Viridiplantae > Streptophyta > Magnoliopsida > Ericales > Theaceae > Camellia > Camellia sinensis. The sequence continues at coordinate 106,895,992 of NC_138964.1, read as the reverse complement.
GTCAAACAGAACCCATGTAAACGTAGCCTATGCAAGCGCTACTATTGCCATTTTACGAATATTTTATCCATGGGAATCAGCACCCATGAACACGCGTATTTTTTGGGACTTTTACTTAGAACACACAGGCTAACTTGATTTGGTGATACACACTTCTTTCCCGCATTCACCCCTTTTTCTCAAAATCATATACATTTTCAATGTATTAAATAAGCAATGATGTTCAATGTACAAGGATGAGAAATTAGTTTTAATTCACCTAATTTTCATGCAATTTCTACAATACTCATGGCTATCTTCCACCGATAGCCCAAAACAGATATCTCTAAACAGATAAATAAACTTCATTAAAGATACATTTTTCCAAGATATTAAGATGGGAGTGATAATACATATCTAACTCCGCCATCATTATCAACATTACTTCAATTTTATAATTTTCAACATCAATTCTATTTTCTCTTTACAATCTCAAACATTCACATTTTAGGTCAAACATTCACATTTTAGGGCAAAATCACTTTCTCTTTAAAAATCAATTTCAATGCATGAAATACCTTATTTCAACATATGTCAACTCCAATTTCATACCCACGAGCTTTCGAAGAAACTATTTGAAAACCCCTCTTTTTCATTTTAATTTCAAACCTCAAGTTTTACCAAAAACCCTCAAACCACTATAATCCTTTGAAATAGCAAATAACTAAGGTAAAACTCATACAAGAGTGTAAATAATCTCTACCTCGAAGCTAGAAGACGAGAGAAAGAATGAAGAGACTCCAACCACGCCGAAACCCAACTTTGTTCGGATCAAAACGAAGCTCTAGGTGAGCTCTACGTTTTTAACAAAGGCACACGGGGATAACGATCGACGGGTCTAGATGGATCAAGTAAACTAGATGAGTTTTAGAGAGAGAGTGAGAAATATCAGTGTTTTGAAATGTTTAGAGAGAGAGATAGAGAGATGAAAAAGTGATGTAAAAAGTGACTTTTACGAATTGATATATGCACAGTTCGCTCGAGCGTAGAAAGTGTCGCTCGAGCAAACAGGCACAATAAGTTGTTCCACTCTAGTGTAAGAATCTTCGCTCGAGCGTAGAATACTATCTCCCAGAAGTTTTGCAGACAGAAAACCATCACTCGAGTGCAAGAAACTTTGCTCGAGCGGAGAATACAAACTCTCAATATTTTTGCAGACCTGCAAAAGTACTGGAGGTTCACAAAGACCACTCGAGCAAAGAGATAAAAATCTGGGCAACAAAAGTTTAAAAAACAAGCTACCAACCTGTTCTAAACGCAATCAACACATCCAAAAAGCAAAACTCAAAGAGATATAAGAGGAAACAAGACATGAATAACTATATATGACAATGAAACCCGAATCTAAAACATCAAATGGATTGGGTCTGAACCAGAAGCACTATAGCACACATGATACCTATACAATTTTTTGATGCTCAGAACACCCAAGGCAGGACCCTTAGGATTCACCCGTACAAACCAAACTAGGAGAAGCTAGTTGATCCACCTATACCTATACAATTAAAATAAATAAAAATAAAACAAAACTTTTACAATATATGTTTTTCTTTGCAAGTGATAAAAGTCTTATTTGTTAAACTTAAGGTCTAAGGTTTGAGTCTTACTCTTCACAATTATCCCCTCTTTTTTTTTCTTTTTTTTTTTTGTCAAATAGCAACATGAGGACACGTGGCATAAGGAGTGTCACACCCCTAACCTGCCCCTAAAAGTTTGGGCATGACCTATTCAAAAACGGACATGTAACCTGGTATACATAATCTACGGGGCCTTATCGGAAGCTTAAAAATACTAACATAACATAGATACAAACATACTCCATTGAGCTATTTCTAATATGCCAGGATCTCAACATTACATACATCATCAAAGTTAGATAAAGTTTAAAACTATATCCCTGGATGACGGTTACATGCACATACTTTTACAGTCCCAGCCCCATGATAGGGCGTATACAAAAAACATAAAAGTTATGTACATCAATCTTAGATGGACACTTAAATAGCAAGCCAACATCTTAACAACTTCGCAAAATGGATGGCCTTGTATAGTGCCTGGACACGTAAAGGTTGACAAAAGAAAGCGACGTCAGGGCTAGGACTGACCTCCTGATTGATGACCTACAGAAACAGACATAATAGAGAGTGAGCCAGGCTCAGTGAATAGTAATACATAATAAACGATGTTTAACTTGAAACATAAAACACATCAATACATATAAAGATGCAGAGTTCACATGGTTAGTCTGATTCTGTGCTAAGTACATAACGGCCTTAGGCCCAATCCTGCAACATAAACATATGGCTATAAGCCCTTGAAAGGTGATGGCACGAGGCCCTTGAAACATGTGGCACGAGGCCCTTGAAACATACTTGAATCTTATGGCACGAGGCCCTTGAAACATATTGGCATTACAGCCCTTGAAATCATGAGAGTAGGGAAAATGTTCACCTTCTTATCATCATACATTTACATTAAGTACAGGTGCATAATTATCATCAACAAAATGCTAAGGGCAATCATTATCTATAGTAAAGCGTACTACTACTCACAGTGTTGAAATAACGTGTTACTTCCTCCCGAAGTGTGTCCTGCACACACGCAAAACTTGCGCATTAGTTCTCTTTTCTTTCTTAAATCATTTCCTGAATCATTACACTTTGCATGAATTTACAACCCTCTTAAAATCATCAGAAAATATTCTAAAAATACCAGTGAGTCAAGCATGCAAAACTAAGCGAACCATTTTTCCAGCTCGGGCCGCACGTGCGGCCAGACCCTCCGCTTGAGTGGCCAAGCACCGCATGTGCGGTCATCCCCCTCCGCTCGAGCGGCCGTAGACAGTAGGCATTTCCAGGTTTTTCTTCTTTCTCCACTCGAGCGCCCAAGGCCTCCGCTCGAGCGGCCATGGCCCTGTTTTGGGGCAGCTCGGTTTCAACTCAATTTTAAGCATCATCACTTCATTTCTCATGCAACCCAAGATGAAATTAAGGCAATACTTAAACCCAACTTCACTATAACATAATTTATCATTGAAACATCACAAGGTAACATGATTAAAAGCTTGATCAAGTCACTATTCTTCCAAATTTCATCCTTTAAGTTACCTTCCTTTTGTTCATAAAACATAACACATTATACTATGGCATAAAAACCAAGGATTGAAGTATAAATTTCACCATAGCATGTACTAGAACTTGAGCATCATAAAATACACATGAATAGAAGCTTATTCAAGTTACAAACCTTCCAAATTCTATCTTTAATTCAAGTTCCTCATGTTTATCAAAACATCATACATTACTTAAATATAGTTTCATGGGTTTAACATGAGAAACAAAGATTGAGGTATAAATTTCATGTCAAAGCAACCAATTGATGAGTATCCTCTTCAATCAAACATAAATTATGAACAATTCTCCATTACAACCCTAAATCATCAAACATAAATCATAAACAAATCCTTCTTCACAATTAAAAGGAGAATTCCCATATACATTAAATTTAACATACCTTAAGCTTTAAAAATGGCAAGGATCTCCTAAGTTAATCTCAACTCCCTTCCTTGTTGAACCTTGCCCTTGTTCCCCTTTTTTTTTTCCTCTTCCTTCGTTTTTTTCCCTCTCCAAAAGATATGTCAAATTGTTTTTTTTTTTTGATCAAGCTTAAGAGAACTTGGACTTTGATATATATATATATATATAAAGGCATATAAGACAAAATTCCATCGTTTAATCATTCTGAAATTGAAATTTTGTAAACATGCTTAATATTACGTAAAAATTATGCTAATCACAGATATATAATCAATTTCAGATAATTAAGCCGTTAAGGCTTCCAATTTCTAATTCAAACGTGTTAATCAAGGATTGAGGATATATCAGAAATCATGTACGAGGGTCGGGTTCTTACAAGGAGAAGCCACCAAAGTTTAGAGACCAAGTGAGTTGTCACTTTTAATAATAGTAAAGATGGATAGATAGATAGCATAGAAGATAGATTGATTAGAATTTTGAAACTATCAGTAATTATACTCTTTTCTTTTAAATTTCACTTTTGGTTGATAAAAGAATAATATTGTAACTAAACTTAAAATATTAAGATCAAATTGAAACTATAGAAAGTAAATTGACTCTTCATAAATTATGATAACTATAATTTATCTATTTATTCATCTTTAAAATTTTGCGAAACAACTACGTACTAGCTTTTACTTGTCCATGTTGTAAGTAAGACTACCAAACAGTTTTAAAAAGGTAAAAAACAACATACAAGAAAAAAAATAAGGTCTCAAAGGACCAAACAAGAAACCTAACCTAAATTACAAACAATATTAGTTACCAAAAAAATCAGCCACAGTTTAGAAAAAATCACAAATCTTTTCATAAATATGGTTTGAAAAAATAAGATATGATCTGAACCAGATCGACAAAACCACCAATTAGGGTGTCCCTACCGCAGCGCATTGAGACAAACAAACAATTGAAGTATTGCATGGCTAAGTTGAGTAATTTACTCGATGAAATTGTTAAAGGTTTGATATTTTCAACTTCTATTTGTAACTCACTAGACGAATTCATGCTGAATGCATACTCCATTTACATTTTACGATTGTTAAACCGTTAACAATGAGTGTGCAATTCATATCATTAGCCTATTTGGTTGTGTTTTTGTCTTCTGTTTTTATTTTTCAAAAAACACACTTTTCGAACAAAGCCAATATCATCACAGAAATGAACTTTATGCAGCTAGTTGTGGAAGAAACACTGACCCTATGAAGCACGGACACCTCTCTGAGGGCTCCGTACCAGTGTCGGACACGGACACGCGTCGAACACACGGTGGACACATGTCCGACACGCACTAAAGAGTGTCCAATTTTTTTTTATTTTTTTTGAAGCCGGACACGTCTAGGACACATTATGGACACTTTTGGGACACGCACGGGGCCAATTTCAGAATTGACAAAACATTTTTAGGGTCAATTTCAGAATTTACAAAATATTTTTGGGTTCAATCTGTAAAAAAATAAAAATAACTTTTGTTTACCCTAAATCGATCAAGCCCTAAATTGATCTAAGAGCTTAGCAGAGAACAAAAAGAGAAAGAGAGAAGGCGAAGATAACAGAGGAGAAAGAGAACCTGGTCGCTCGTCCGTCGCTCGTCGCTTGTCGTCGCTCTTCGGTCGTCGCTCGTCGCCGTAAGGTACACCTTCTTCTTCTTTCCTCGGCTTCGGTCTTCTTCCTTCTTCTTCTGGTCTTCGTCAGTCGATGTTTCTCTCTCTCTCTCTCTCTCTCTCTCTCTCTCTTTGTCGACGTCTCCTCTCTCTCTGTGTGTTTGGTCTTCTTCTGGTCTTCTTCCTTCTTCTTCGGCTTCGGTCTTTCTTTCTTTTCTTTTTTTTCTATTTTCATTTTATATTTTTTTTCCCTCTACATCTTATTTCAGAATATATATATATAATATATATTTATTAATTAGTTTTGTTAATATGTCTTTTTTCAAAATATATATATATTTATATATATGTCTTATTTCAGAATATATATATATATATATATATATATATATATATTATTAGTTTTGTTAATTTTAATAATAATGTGTGTTTATTAATTTTATTATAGGAACAAATTTGTAATTCTGAAACAATGGCTACTGCGGGTGGTAGTTCTAATGATATACCTGATGATGATTTTGATGAGAACAAACCATTGTGGAAGTATGTAACTAAATTAGCAAAACCTGGGGAAGGAGGAGGAAATTGCCAATTACAATGTAATTTTTGTAATAATACTTTCAAAGGTCCATATATAAGAGCAAGGGCACACCTATTAAAACTTCCAGGAAAGGGAATTGGTGCTTGTAAGAAAATTACAAGTCAAAAACTTTCACAATTGCAAAATGGGAATGATGCTGCTGAATTGAGAATTAAAAATGCTCATCCCAAAAATGTATCACTACCCCCTTCTAGTGTATCAATTGGTAGTAGTTATGCTTATGAATCAAAGAAAAGGAGGACATGTGCAAGTGGGAGTGGGAATGAGAGTGGGAGTGGAAGTGCGCCTGGGAGTGGGAGTGCTATTGAGAAAGCATTCAACATGAAGGATAGAGAGCAATTACATTTTGAAATTGCTAGGATGTTCTACTCGGGGGGGGGGGGGGTACCCTTTAATCTCGCAAGAAATCCTTACTATGTTAGCTCTTTCACATTTGCTGCAAACCATAATATTCCTGGATATTTGCCTCCCGGTTATAATTTGTTACGAACCACATTACTTCAAAAGAAGAGGGCAAATATTGATAGATTATTGCAACCAATTAGGGGCACATGGAAGGAAAAAGGGGTGAGCATTGTTAGTGATGGTTGGAGTGATTCTCAAAGGAGGCCTTTGATTAATTTTATGGCGGTAAGTGAAAGTGGGCCTATGTTTATTAAGGCAGTTGATTGTTCTGGAGAAACTAAAGACAAATATTTTATTGCAAATTTGATGAAAGAAGTGATTAATGAGGTTAGGCTAGTAATGTTGTTCAAGTCATCACGAATAATGCTCCTAATTGTAAGGCAGCTGGACAACTCATTGAAGCTCAATTCTCTCATATTCTATGGACTCCTTGTGTAGTGCACACATTAAATCTAGCTTTGAAAAATATTTGTGCGGCAAAGAATATTGAGAGGAATGAGGTCACATATGAAGAGTGTAGTTGGATTAGTGATATTGCCGGAGATGGTTTGATGATAATTTTTTTTATCTCTAATCACTCAATGCGATTGGCTATGTACAATGAATTTATGTCATTGAAGTTGCTATCGGTTGCCGAAACACGATTTGCCTCCACAATTGTGATGCTCAAGAGGTTGAAGCTTATAAAACATGGCTTCAAGCAATGGTAATTAGTGACAAGTGGAATTGCTATAGAGAAGATGATGTTGGGAAAGAAAAATATGTAAAAGAAAAGATTTTGGATGATGTGTGGTGGGACTACATTGATTATATTCTTTCCTTCACGGGTCCTGTATATGACATGCTTAGGGCTTGTGATACGGACAAACCTTGCCTTCACTTAGTGTATGATATGTGGGACACAATGATAGAGAAAGTGAAGATGATAATATATAGGCATAAAGGGAAAAGAATAGATGAAGAATCTACATTTTACAATGTGGTACATCAAATACTCGTGGATCGTTGGAATAAAAACAATACTCCTCTCCATTGTACGGCACATTCATTGAATCCAAAGTAAGTATCACATTTAAGTTTGTTTTAGATATTTCATTTTAATGGACTTATCTAGTCTTTCTTGAAATAATTATTTTTTCCTATTTTGTATTGTAGATATTATAGTGATGCGTGGCTCCATGAGGATCAAAATAGAGTTCCTCCACATAGGGATGAAGATGTGACACGTGAGAGGAACAAGTGTTTTAAAAGGTATTTTGAAGATATCACAGAGCGAACCAAGGTGATAACTGAGTTTGGAAAATTTTCGGGTTATGTTAAAGCATTCTCGGAGTATGATTCCATTCATAATAGGTGGCACATGGACCCTTATACTTGGTGGTGTGCATATGGTGCATATGCACCATCTCTTCAAAAACTAGCTTTGAGATTACTTGTGCAACCCGCCTCTTCATCTTGTTGTGAGAGAAATTGGAGTACTTACTCCTTTATTCACTCAGTGAGAAGGAACAAAATGGTCCCTCAAAGAGCAGAGGACTTGGTGTTCATTCATAGTAATCTTCGTCTTTTATCAAGGAGGAGCTCCCAATACTTGCAAGGAGAGACAAAAAATGTGGGACATTGCTGGAGATAACTTTGACTCACTTGATTGTATTGGAATACTTGGGATAGCTAACCTCTCGCTTGATGAACCGGCTATGGAGGCGGTCCTATTTACAGATGAAGGAGAAGATGGAAGTGGTGGTGAAGATGTTATAATAGTTTCCTCTACTTAAATTCACATTTTCTGATATTTATGAATTTTGTAATAGATGATAGTTGTTGGTACATTGGATAATTTTATATTTTGTGATTTGATTTTCATGCATTTTGTAACAAATGATGGTTAGTAGCTTCGAATGACATGTTATGTATTAATGAAATGCAATTTTATGTTATTTCAATGTTTTTTTTAATAATTTTATGACATATAATAAATAAAATTAATTATATATATTGAACGTGTCTCCAACGTGTCGTGTCCTCCATTTTTTAAAAATTTACGTATCGACGTGTCCGTGTCATGTCGCGTGTCCGTGCTTCATAGCACTGACCTTTCTTTTTCAATCATTGATATTCTTCCAAGCTCTTCAAGACCAGATACGCAAGAAACTGAACATCAGATAAAATGGATAAGCTAGGACTCCAGAGACTCTTCTCATCTCAGTTACAATTTGGTTCTGGTGCACCATCCAATCCAATCCAGCATTTAATCATTTCGACCTTCGCAATCATAACATGTTACATGCTCTCACCGTTCTCAAAGTGCCAAGTGAAAAACCCTAGTAGAATGTAGTGTGCTCACAACCCAATGGTTGGACCTTTTACAAATAGAATTCCATATAGTGATCGGTTATGGTTGCTGAGAGCCTTACCAGAGCTGGTGATCACCAATGGACATCGGGATTTTATCACCAATGGACAACATGCCAAAGTCAACCATTGATCACATTAAACCTGCCAACTAACTAAAAATTAATCTAGTTCTTGGAATCACTTTGGAAAAATATATAACCAACTTTACACTACATCAAACCCCACCACAAGGAAAAACTAGCTGCACCCTAACTGTTCAAAATAAATTGGCAAACCAATTAGAGATGCATTCAGAAAACCAACAAACTGCCAGCAACACCTACCTATTTTGTAAGAGATAGCTACAAAATCCAAGGATTCTAGACATGTCTACAATGGAACACAAAGGTTAAAGCCGAGTTTGCTAACCAATCCAAATTGTTTGAGAAGCATCAAAAATCATGAACAAATGTTTTTCCATTAAAAGAAAAAGAAAAAGAAAAAGGATTGCAAGCACAAAATTAAAAATTATCTCTAAACGAGTGAAATCTTGCAACAGCAAACAAGAAACAATAACACTGCTAAGGTCAAGGAACGAATTTTGTCAGAAATAAAAAATGTCAGAAACAATTCTCAAAAGTGAATTTTTTTTATAAAACAAATAAATAAAAAACCTAGCAAAAAGGTTAAAAGAACAACTATGAGAGGAATGCATGGTATTAGCAGATCTCAAGGTTTCACATAGTGGCAAACCAAACATCTAGATTCACATCTACTTCAGATAGCTTTTAAGATTTTTGTTCGGATACTTGAAGATATACCATTTGAGTATATCCATTGAATACGGATGCCTTGAGTCTATTCAAACCAAGCCGCTGAAACAAGCCAAACCTTCCATCCTCAACAATGGGACTGGATGCACGAGCAGGATCATATCTGGTTTGATGAGTAAGTGAAGGACCAGCCACCGGTGGGAGCTCCCAATAAACATCTAGCACTGATTCCACAAACCTGCTGTTCTTAATATGTTCTGCATACGTAATCACCTTATTACTGTGGTTAAAGTCATCGCGCATCTGTCCCCTAACACCCCACCATGTTTCACCGGGCCCACATAGTTCTTCTACATCCATAGCCTTCTCCCAGAACTCCTTCCTTCTCGATCTGATCCTAGCTTCATCACTATCTTTAAAGCAACTATGGCCACCACCTGGAGCCATAAAATACTAATATAAATATACAAACTCCCAAAACCAAATAATATCAACAAGCAACGTGTCATATGTTCCAACCAATAACAGCAGAGAAAATAAAATAAAAAATCATTCTCTAAGTAAATGCTACAAGACAAAAACATGTGGAAATACTATAACATCTACAAACTCAACTAGTATAATCTCAAAAAATGCATCCTCATGCAAGATTTACTTTGAACTAAATTTTTTTGCTATTATTTCAACTTCGGCAAACAAAATATAACAAAAGCGTTGCTTCAATAAACAGGAGGCAAAAACTCACAATATCAACATCCTGAAAACATACTATTCTCTAGAGGTTCCGGAAGTCAGCAATTCAATTCTGGTTTTTCAAGTTGGTAAGGGTCGTAAAGTGTCTTCATCTACTCACAAGAAGGGCTAAAGTACTCAAATTGATTCACACCTCTCACCTAACAATATTAAAGGAAAATCACTCTTCAATTGCTTGAAGCTAAATGAGAGCAAAGCTACAAGAGAATTAAATTCTTGTTTTTTGAAGCAGCAAAGGTAATAGAGTGTCTTTCATCTACTTTAGACAAGGGAGAAGAATGTACTCAAATTGGTTCACTCTCACCTAACAATATAAAGGGAAAATCACTCTTCAACTTATAGAGTTATGTGATAGCAAGGCTAAAAGAATTAGAAAAAAAAATAATTTGAGCACACAAATGGGCCTTTTTTTTCCAACTGAAGGCATTATATGAGTTCAACTATGATTAGACATTCTAATAGGTCAAAAAGATCAAAACCAAGCGTTGCAAACAAAATGCAACTTTTTTCTAGTAACAGCAGTCATGGGTTGTTTGTACCACACTAAAATGGATGATTGAAAGTTTTGACGATATAACCATTGGATTCCATTCAGGTATAGAAACTGAAGAAAAGAGGTAACAAAACAAAAATAGAGTGGTAGGCATACAACAATTGTTACATCTGGATCCCTATATGCTCTCATAGGATGTTACAACTTACAAACAACAAGCACGTTAAGACCAAAGTAAGGATCATAAAGTCAGAATCACAGGACCCATTACCAAATTGGACAAAAAAAAGTAGTCACATGCAAAGTTTTAAAAGACTTTATTTCGCCTCGCCTCAATGCTAACGTAATACGCATTCAGGCTTTGATTTTTAGGCTATTCTCCAAAAAGGCTTTCGCATCAGAGCCTGAGGCATGCACCTTAGGTGTGCCTTGAGAAGTACGCATCTGAAGCGGTTGTCTTAGGCTCCAGTCAAATTTAGTCTAGTAGATGGTTTAAACCTAAAAACTAAAATAAATAAATAAAAAAGAATCCCTTTTGCAACTATATTCTATAGGAAAAATTAAATAAACAACCAATTAAGAAAAAAATATAGAGTTAATACTTAGAGCTCAATCCCTAAAGCTAAGAATGTCAATTTCATTTTCAATGAATGCAAACTTTTTCCTTTAAACATTTACGCCTTAAAGAAAAAAGTATTTACACCTTTATTATAATTTTTATTTATTTTTTTTACTGTTTTGAATTATTTAATTTATTTACTAAACATAAAAATTTGAAATTTGAAATGCGTATGCCTCAATGCCTTAAGACTTACGCCTCACCTCATGAGGTGTAAAATGCTCATGTTACGCGCTTGCCTTTAAAAACTCTGGTCACATGTAAGGATATATGAATAGAATATAAAAAAAGGCTTAACCATGTTTAACCAACAGAGACAATGAAGTTTTACATCTATATACATGCCCATGCAGACAATAACATAAAATGATTCACTAATAATGAACTATTTTACAAAAGACTTTATAATCTTGGCAATGTGGTTATAGATAATTATGAAATATGGTTAGCAAAGATATGTCTAAAAGGTTCCAATCTCATTCTCTGTGGTTAACAAGTACATGTAAGGGAACGTGAGCAACTTATCCCAAAAACTAGAAGTAAGAAAATTTCGTATGCCTGTACAAAAAAGCATGGACACCTCTGCGGAAGAAGCATTTCATGTCTCACACCGACACTCTTCGGACACTCCTAAAATAGTGGCCTTGTTTGGTTTGTGTTTCTCAAAAAATTTTGAGAAAAATTCTCTACAAATAAGTTTTCAAAAGTAATCAAACCAAACAAATTTTCCCAAATTTTTTTTTCAAAACTTGTTTGGTTTACAAGTTTTCCAAACAAATTTCTCTCTCATACACGTCAAATCAATCACTTTTTCTAAAACTCTCTCTCAAAATAATTTTTCAAAACATCTTTTGAAAAAAAACCAAACCAAACAAATTTTCGTACTTTTTATCTCAAAACATGTTTCTCCACTACAAACCAAACAAGCCCAGTGTCTTTAATTAAAAGATCAAATTCATAATTTCGGTGACACTTTGCAGACCTTTTCACGACACTTCTTAAACCCTCCAAACATGTCCTACATAAAGAATTCCTCTCCATAATAACAATATTCAACATTCTTTATAAGACAATTTATGCACCATAAATATGTTTTGAAACATTTACTAGATGAATACATCATGTGTATAACAATATTATTCTATAATTGTTTCGCATTCTTTAAAATGTAATTGCTAAGTTAATGATATCTTGATCTTTAAGTTATGAACTAAACAAATTTTTAATATAATTAGTGTTTGTTACATATTTTTATTATTTTTTAATAAATTATTCATATATTTGATATAATAAATTTGTAAAAATATAAATTTTAACATGTCTCAAGAGTGTTGTGTCTTGCATTTTTTGAAAACTGGCGTGTCAACATGTCCGTGTCGTGTCATATGTGCATGCAACTACAGAATGAATGGAAAGAAAAAAGCAAAGTGACCGTCATTTTTGTTTGAGCACATAAAACCCATTCTGTACAAAGTTCCTGAAGTTGTTGGTCATGAACCCCTTAACCATGTCTCAATTGTTCATTTATTTGGCCAAAACTCAATTAACTGCTGGAGCATCTTTCATAGGTTGGGATCAGTTTCTCCATAACAAAATATTAAGTATAAACAAACTTTTGTGGCAACTATGCATGTTAAGTGATGTACACACTATATAAATCCATTTGTAGTCCAAATATGACCTGCATTGATAGAAGATAAAATGGGCAAATATGCACCTCTTATATAATATTGGTCACATATCTGCCTGAAGGAATAATGGTCTCCAGTTCCAGTATCATAGTTGTCCTCAAAAACAAGATGCCTGAAGCCAGCTTTCAGAGCCTGCTTGAGCCTACACAACAGAGTATGATATGAAAAGAAAACATGATGTCACTTATTAAAATTTGTAATCCATTGATATGCAAAAGATAAAAATAGCGAACAACTTCAGATTTGCAAGTTTATAAATACATGCAAATGATAGCATAAGTAGTGTATTGAAAGAGATAAATTTGATTAATCTACAAAACATGATTACCGTTTTAATTCATTCTGGTGATCATCAAAGAAGACAAGAACCCGAGTGAGATCTTCAATTCCATGTTTCTTAATTACGCTTTGCCAGTCAAGACTCCCAAAATCCACGAAGTTCTTTCCAGCAAAGTATGTGCAGTTCCCATCAACATAAGCAGGCCCCTTTTTTAGGTATTTTTCGGGATGGCGGGGTGAAAGTGACACAATGGGTTTGTCCGGCATTGCTTGCCGCAAAACCCAAGTTGAATGCCCCTTGAAGGCACCACTCTCAATCATCAGATCAGGTTTCAACCATCGGGCAATGAACCAAAGCCCAAAGCTGTGGTCAAAACCCATCCCATACATGTTGTTTTTGATAGGTCGTGTTTCATATATTGGCACAAACTCTTCCAAGCCCCTGAGTAAATCCTTGGATGTCCATTCAACAGTTTTTCCATGTTTCGATCTGCCTTTTGCCAAGGATAACAATTAAATGGGCACAAATTGTAAGAACTTTAGGACTTCATGCTCAAACATGGATTTCTAACTGATGAATCAACTTGTTAAACCAAAAGTATAAGATTCACAAATATATATCCTATTACAACTACTAAATTCAATGTCCAACAAAGAAACAACCAATGAAGAATAAAAATGAACAAAAAATGGCTTTTAAAACATGAAATCCATTAGGATGGGAAAATGAAACTGAATCTTCAAAAAAGAAAGAAAAATAAATAATCAGCCAGAAATTAGTGACTTGAAACAATGATTATGATTCCAACAAACATTCACAAAATCAGTGATCGTAACTTCCACAACATAATGTTTCAGCATTGCTAGAATGTTTCTTTTTGATTGTTGTACTCTCAAATCATCTATGAAGCATGGGTACTTCGACAAACATGTCGTACCTGTACCAGGTACTGGTACTTCTGCATACATATCGAGTACACAAAACATGCATCTAAATTTTTTTTTTTTCTTAATATTTGCCTTACCACAGACGTACCTAGTATATATAAAATACCTGAGTCATACCTCATTCAAATTAGTGTTTTTTTCTTTTAATAAATTAGTTTCATTGGACTTTTTATTTTATTATTATTATTATTATTATGCGTAGTATGATTTAAAATTAAGTTATAGTTTGTAAGTTATTTAATATAATGACATTTAATTTCAGTTTACACCTTTACTTTTTTTGGCACTAAATGTGAATTGTAGGTTGGATCATAACAAACTAGATCATTTAACCAATTTTTGCATTACTCTAAATTAAAAAATATATATTTTTTTACAAACATATCTAGCCGTACTTGTGCCCTATTTTTTTAGATTTTACTATATCGACATACCAATATCGTAATCATACTGCATGCATGTTCTACATAACATTTGAAGATATAACTTCATTTTGAACAGTTCCATCGAACAAACTTTAAGTCATTATCACAACTCTAGGGTCACATGAATTAAGGCCTTTCAATATTGGACAAGAATTTTTTTCCCAAGTGCTACGGCATGCACCTAAAATTTCAACCACAATGATTCACACAACTTCTATCAATTTGAGTCATACCAAACTAAATTGATTCATAACAGAAACACCCCAAAAGTTTCATAACTAAGACTATTTTGGTTCTTAACAAAACACCACAAAACCTAATAACCATCGTCATTTCAGTTCATAATTAAACACTTTGTAGCAGGAAAATCTTAGCTGGGTGGTGTTTCTTACTGAGAAAAGCGATTTCATACTCCCAACCCAAGTAGGAAACTTATAAGAAACTCACTCCCGTCGAGGAAGAATATCACCCCAAATGAAGATACTCGAACATACAAATCTCAAAGAAACAAAAGGAAAATAACTCAAATTTATTATCATACGTGCTATTTACATAATATTTATTTATAATTAACAAAAACAATTTGTAGTTAACATCAATTTCCAATAATAATTCATATTTAACACATATTATAACTAACTAGAAAAAATAAATAAAAAATATTAGAATATATTTATATATATATATATATATAAAAGCTTAGAATGATGCCCCCCCCCCCCCCCCAACTAAGATCAAACACTAGAAAATCTCATCCCGAAATCAGTTTGACTAAACCAAAAATACCATAAAAGCCTTGTAACTAACCACTACAACAATTATAACTATACACCAACATCATTCATAACTAAGAGCTTCTTCACTGGTTAAAATAGCAAGAAGTCCCAAAATCACCTCTCCAATAATGAAAGAAAACCATTGCTATAATTTAGCATTGTTATTCCTAATGTTATATTTGGCACAAAAAATAACAATAGGTAAAATTGTCAACTCATCAAAAGGAGGGAATGATAATGAGTAGTTGTGATTAAAGGTAGAAAACCACAAATCAAACGTTGTGATTAAAACAAGAAAATAAAGCAAATACACTATTGGAGCAACACATGGACTCAGGTACGAATATCGGGTGTGGGTGTAAATCCAAGCGTCAGACCTTCACAAATTTAAATCTTAGGATCATGGATACGTATCCAAAATTGGATATGGGTGTGGGGAAGTGTCATATACACATATATATTGCATATTATTTAATATTCTCAAATGAAATGTTGTAAATTATATACAAATATATTTGAAATTGAATAGGATTAAGAAAAAATATAAAATTTCTATATTTAATTCACGTGAGAGGCTAAACATATTGCTTTACTAGCAAATGCGAGTTTATTCTTCTCATATATTGTAACAAATTAAAGGACCTGAGTGTCTAAATTGGATACGAGTATCGAACCCATATCCCACACCCTTACCCATGCCATATCCAGTAGACACGGATATTGTGGGGGAATAAAAGAGTCTATGTAACATAGACATTACTAAATTATAGTAATTTTTCAATATTCATTGCTAAAACAGGGCAATAGCTAGTGTTTTAGCAAATAAATCGTTAGAGATGCTCTAAGACCACAAATCTTCCTAACAGTGTATGGTACACATACCAAACAATTTTTCTTCTTTTTATTTATTTATTTTCTAATGGTTATCATTTTCCATAACAGCCCACGATGTAGTACATAAGTTTGCTTTAAAAACACAATTTAATTTCAATAACGCCTTGAAACTATTGGCGCTGGTTTGATTGGGTGGATAATAGCATATTATTGGGATTATTAATCCATGAGATTCACATTCTATTGTTTGGTTGCAAATTTTATTATACTGAATAAATTCCAATGGCCATTCTATCCAACTGATGAATCTTTTAATCCTACAACTAATAAAGCAAAACACACATATAATTGGGATTACATATTTCCATATCTATTGTGAACAAACTTGGACAAGAGTATCTAACTAATCCAACTGGATAACCTGTTAATCCTGTCACTATTAATCCCGCTAATCAAACAAGCAAGCAGTAGTTTCATCAGTTTTTTACTAAAACTGTGCAATAGCAAACAACTGAAAACACAAACATTCCAAAACAGCAAACAAAATTACATAATTTAAACATGAGATTCAAATTTCATTATACTACAATATTTCGCTCCATTTTCTCAGCAATCAAACAGGCAACAACTCCATCCGAAATATGCATACCAGTAAGCAATTCCGAAAGTTGATAATTCAGATCTGAGAAAACCCTAACAAAACAAGATCGGCACGAAATGCAAAAAGCTCACAGATCAGATCACAGAGAGAGAGAGAGAGAGAGAGAGAGAGAGAGAGAGCTTACACCAGGGCACGCCGAGGGATCCGAAGTCGGATTCGAGTTCGCCATAGCCGAAGAAGCGGAAGCGAGAGATCGGATCAGAGACGCAGACCAGATTGCGAGAGTGAATAATGAGAGAGTAGACTAAGAGGAGAGAGATGGAGAGGATGAAGCAAGGGTAGAGGTAACCGGTTCGGGTGAAGTAGTTGGTGGCTCTGATGAAGGGTGAGATGTGCTTCCTGGTCTTCGACTCATCGTCGCCGTCGTCTTCGTCTCCTTCGCCGCTAAACTGCGCTGCCCTGCGCGCAGAGAGCGCTCTCTCTAGCATTTTTGGGCTCATCATCTCAATGGGGACACTCCAAGCATCTCACTCGTTGCGCTTCAGTTCCAATATTAATTGTAACTGTGAAAAGCGCAACGAGTTTTTGAGTTTTTAGAAATAAAAGAGTTTTGAGATGGGTTATATAAATATATTTTTTAATTTTTTAAGTAAAAAAATGGAGATAAAAAAAAGATTATTTAAGAGAATTTTTTATTAAGAAATGTGTATTAAAATATTCGGCGCTGCTTGAGGGCCCGAGATTTCGGGGCTCGAATGCCCCGAAATTCCATTTCAAGTAAAAAAAAAAAGGAAAAAAGAAAGAAAAAAAAAAACAGTTTCCCAAAATGAAAATTATGGGTATTAGGGACAATTTTTTTAGGGCCACCAATCATTTTCCTAAAATATTATATAAAATAATAAAATTATTTTTTTTTTACCACTATCCATACTGACATTAATGTGATCGTTTGGCAGCCGTGGTCTGCATTGGGTTTGCTTAATGACAAAAGAAAAATGTTTGGGAGCATTAATTAGTGCTCCCACTAATTAGGTGGCAGTGAGTTTCGTCATTAATGATGTGATGTTTTGGTCTTGGAGTTGTATTTTTTTTTTTTTACTTTTTTAATGCATTAGTGCTATTAGTGGTGATGTTTTTAGTGTGATGAATCATTGTTGAATGACAAAATTAGTTTGCTTGTTTTCATTTTTCAGAAAATATTTTTTAAAAAATTTTATTTTCTTATTTTTTGTATTTTTTTTTTGTTTTTTTTGAATTTTTTTAATATTTTAAGTAATTTTTTTATATTTAAGACACCTAACATAAATACACTTAAAAGTAAAAAAATTGTAAAAAAAATCTTCTAAAAATTTGCTAAATATCAAAAATATGAAAAAAAAATACAAGAATTTAATATATTTTTGTATTTTTATATATTTATTAATTTTTTAAAATATTTTTTCACAAATTTTTTACTTTTTAGATACATTTAACTAAGGTGCATCTAAAAAAGTAAAAAAATGTTTAAAATTTTAAAAATATTTACTAAAAATAAAAGAATACGAAAATCAAAAAACCCAATTTTCAAAAAATTTAATCCAAAAAATTCAAACTAACCGCACTGATTATTTTTTTTTGTTGTTGCTTTCCAATCGTGGTCTACACTGGCCCTGTTTGGTAGAGCTGTGGGAAAGTGCTTATAGCTTATGCCTAAACAACTTATAACTTTCAGCTTAATCTGATTTCCAGCTTATTCTTAAAGCATCTCCTGCCCCACTCAAAGAATAAGCTGATTTCTGACTTCCACAAAGCTATAAGCTATAAGCTATAAGCTAAACCAAACACATTAAAATAGCTTAAATTAAGCTGAAAGCTGAAATAAGCTGTAAATAATTTCTGCCAAACAGACACACTGGGTATGTTTTGAAAAGTTTTTTTTTTTTTTTGTTGTTGGCGGTGGTGGACGTGATGTCTAATAAACCTATGCGTATGAATCTACATCTATGTCTAGTAAACCTATTTTTTTCACTCTTTGACTTATATGAATATGTGTTTGGTTGTGGTTTTTTTAATACGGTTTTTTGAGAATTTTATATAACTTGTTGGGTTATTCTGAAAAATGAGTTATGTTTTCAAAAAAAATACGTAAGATATGATTCTTCACGTGATGGGAATAGCCTGGGTTTTAGTACAATTTACTTGTACTCCTCTTCATAGCCTAGGCTTTAGCCTATGGTACATATAGGTACATTTTTCTTTTTTTATTATTTACACAGACAACCCAGAACTATTTATAAAAAAGTGATACAGTTAATGGTAAGATATATATTCATAAATAGGTACATGTCACATTATGTTTTCATAAAACCAAGCATGTACATATATATATATGTGTATATATATATATATATATATATAATATACCTGAGAGAATGTTTTGATGTGAATTTTTTGTGTTTTTTTAATTGTTTCAATCATTAACTTGGGGGGAAATTTAAAATTATAATGATGTATTTTTTGGAAAACCAAACAATGATTTTTTTTCAAAAAAGAGTTTTCAAATCACTTTTTCAAAAAAAAATTCAAAAAAAAGCAACCAAGCATAGTGATTAATTTTTTGAGTAAATTATACTTATATCCCATGAGGTTTGGGCTTAATACATATCACCCCCTAACGTTTGAGAAATTATACTAACTCCCATGTCATTGTAATTATTTAGACGGAATGAAGACATTGAACTCATACACTCTCCCTCTTTTTGTTTTGCTTTACTTTTTCTTTTTTTTCCTCCATTCATTTACTTTTTTTTTAATGTAATTTCTTTTGTTTTTCTACTAGGAGTTGTTACATTTTATATAAGCATAGGAGTTTGTGAAATGAGACTATTAACCGCAGAGGTGGGAATGTAATTTCCAAAACGTTAAGGGATGGATAGTTATTGGACCAAACCTCAAGGGGTGTTAATGTAATTTATCCTAATTTTTTTTGTAACTTTTTGACTTTTTATCTTTTATAGAGTATTCCAAACAAGCACAAAATATGTACAAAAAAAATAGAGAAAGTGGGTAATAAAGTAGGGAGGAGATGTTGATAGATATTGATTGATATGACTCAAATAAATATATGTATAAAAAAAAGTGCACTTTCTTAGTGCATGCACTAAAAAAGTAGGTGTTTGTCATACACTTATTTAGGTCACATCTATCAACATTTATTAACGAGTCCGGATCCTCGGCCGCTCTACCCAGTGGCCCTTTCCAGCAGCGCCCCAAAACGACGTCGTTTTGGGGCCAATTTTTCAAAAAAAAAAAAAAATTTGAAGAAGAAGAACGGGGTCTGCTACTGGTTCATCCATATATATATATATATATATAAATATATCTTTATATCTATAGATGAAGAAAAATAAGAAGAAGAAGAGAAGAAGAGGAAGAAGGAACTGCTGGGTTCTGTTGGGTTCATCATCAACAAAAAAAAAAAAAAAAATTTGTTCAAAATCTGGATTTGATTGTTGATGAAGATGATGAAGCTGATGGTGATGTTGAGCTGCTGGGTTCTGCTGGGTTCATCATCAACAAAAAAAAAAAAAAAAAAAAAAATTTGTTCAAAATGGATTTGATTGTTGATGAAGATGATGAAGCTGATGATGATGTTGAACATGATGATGATGTTCAAAAAAAATTTTGATCGCCGATGGCCTCTGCTTTCTCTACCTTTTTTTTTTTTTTCTAGTTGATTTGGATCTGGATCTAAAGGGGGAAAAAAAATTGATTCCTGTGTTGAAGACCTCTGTGTTTTTTTTTTTTGACCACCGATCTGTTTTTTTATGCATTCAAAAATTGATTTGGTCACCAATCTATTTTTTTTTTTTTGATCTGAAAATGATGAAGACCTCTGTGTTGTTGTTGATGAAGGTGCGTTTTTTATGATGAAGATGAACTGAATGTTGGTAGATGATGAAGACCTCGGGTGTGTTTGGATCATTCTTCAAGAACTGAATGCTTCCCCAAATTTTCCAAGAATGCTTTCCAGATTTGGATCATTCTTCATTTCTTTTTGAAAATTTACAAAGGAAATATATATATATATATATATATATATATATATATGGATGAACCAGTAGCAGACCCCGTTCTTCTTCTTCTTCTTTTTTTTTTTTTTTTTTTTTTGGAAAATTGGCCCCAAAACGACGTCGTTTTGGGGCGCTGCTGGACAGGGCCGCTGGGTAGGGCGGCCGAGGATCTGGACTCTTTATTAACATCTCCTCACTAACTTTCTACCAATTTTCTCTACTTTTTTACACATTTTTTTTATATAAAAAGTCAAAAAGTACACTTATTTAGAACATCTCAAACCACCCCTAAATAAAAGGTAAATTACACTTTGCATACCTGCACGTTGCACCAAATCTAGTTAACCCCTTATATTTTTACTTAAATCACATTTTGATTCTTACACAAGTATCAATGTCCCTTTTCTGTTATTTTTTTTAAAATTTTTAACAAAATCCAGTCATGTGACAAAAATATGACTACGAAATGAGAGTAAGAAATGAAAAGCATCCATGTTTCCCACCAATATACTTTGTCCTACATGATAAGCACATGAGAGTTATATTATACATATATATATATATATATATGTTCGTATGGTAAAAATTGAGACGAAAAGACAACAAAGTAGAGCTTTTGAAATAATAAAAAAAATGTGATAAAAAAATCAAAGAAAAAGAAAAATGAATAGACAAAAGATTATGATATCATAAAAATAGAGTTTCATGATTCCAATTTATGCAAGACTCTAGTTTATCTTCTTAATTATTCACAATGTACATTTTGTTTTATCTAATATAATCAACTTTTAATGTACATTTTGGGATAAAATGTGTGTTGGTAGAAAATGTAGATGAATTTCCTTTCTTACCCTTATGTCGTAGGCACATTCTTATCACATAGTTAGATTCTGTTAAAGATTTAAACAATTGAATAACAGAAAGGAGACATTGACAGTTGTGTAAGGACCAAAATGAGATTTTATCAAAAGTACAAGAGTTGACTGTAATAATTTCATGTGTAGGGACCAAAGTGAGATTTGACTAAAAGTACAAGGGATTGACTGCCATAATTTCAAGTGTAGGGGTAAAAGTGAGATTTAGTACAAAGTATAAGGGGTGCAAAGTATAATTTACCCATTAATTAACTAGTTAGCTTAGAGCATATCTCACTTATCACTATTTTTCCAAAAAAAAAATAAAAATAAATTGGTGATACTTCCTGAAAAATAAGTTCATACAAAGTTGGGCAAACATTCATCCAACTCGTTCAAATCGAATGATCTGAATCAATTCGTCACGAAATAAATGGAGTCAATGGTCTAAGCAGATAGATTCAGATGTATTTTTTTCAATTTGTTTAAGTTCGGACCAATGGTAGATGAGAGACCGCCAAACCTAAACTGATTTGCCAACACTTTTAAAAAACATAATGTTATACTTTTATATTTTGTGTTATATTTGCTGTTTTTAAAATATAAAAGTTTGGTTTTTATTTTTATTATTAACAATGAAGAATTAAAATTTTTGCCCCAAATAAAACCCAAAATAGTAAAAATATTACTTCAAAATAAATTTAAAAACAGTACAAAATAGTAAAGCTCAATTGCCAAACCAATCCACATATATTTGTCAATCCGTACAGTTCGTTCAATTCGTATCCGCTAACTAAGCGGGTGGATGCAAATTGATTTTTTCTAATCAACCTAGGTTTGGGCTAATTTTAAGGATTCAAAAAAAGTATTCGTAGTTTTATTTATAAGAAAAATGATGTAAAATGATTTAAATACCTATTATTTAGGTATCAATTTCTATTAAAATAAAAAACACATTATTAAGCTACCTAAATTTTAATTCCTCTAAGTCATATTCTAAAAGGCACTCGATTCATAAATCCAAATCTAAATTTTATTTGTCCAAAAGTCTACCCACTAAAACATTATGTCCATAAGGACATACTTGTCTCTGAAGACCAAACTACCCACATACATATACCTATCAATCTACGTGTGTTTATCCTGATCTGTTCAAATTGAAAATCAAACTTTCTTTCTCTAAAACACACAGAACCCACACTATCTCCTTCTCTTCTTTCTCTTCTTATTTAGGCTTTTCACAACCCTCTCTCTCTTTTATCTTTCTCTCTCTAGATTAACAAAGAGCATTGGATATGCCATTGAGGTCTCTTCACTCCAATTTGATCCTCTAACTATCTGTATAATCCGTAGCGACATCGATGCATTGGTGACTCCTCTGTCGCTCACTTCCTCTACTTGTACTCCAACCAATCTCTTCCTCTGATGGCTACTGTTTCCCTTGTTGGCCGCACCTTCGAAGCTAGAGCTTTCATATGCTTGTTCGATGATGATTGCTTCATCTCTTTACACAAGCGCGAGTCTTCGGTGGATCGCTCGGAAGAGGCGCCACTGCTTGTCGCGGTCAATTTTCGAATGGAGCAGTGATCGGGTCGTGCATTAACGAAAGAGATTTACGATGGTGAGTAGCTTCAGGGGGTTCTCGATGGGGATGAGATCTAGGATTTGGTGGTGATCGAGATCTTTTTTCCATTAGAGAAGAGAGAGAGAGAGAGAGAAAAGTGGTGGATATCGAGCTTTTCCATGATGGTTTCTTTAGGTGTTTGTCGGCTTTGGAATTGTTTGGTAAGTAAGAGCTCTCTCTCTCTCTCTCTCTAAAAGCTTCAAATCCAGCATCTATGGAGGCACCAGACCTGTTGTTTCTCTAACCTCTACCAAAGTCTAATCTAAGCCATCTCTCTCTCTCTCTCTCTATGTGTGTGTTTATAGTAATAATTTCATAAAGATAATATATATGTTATGTAATTATAGATCCATATATGAATATATATGTATTTGTTCATGATTTTACGATACAAATTCAGTGAGGTTGCGTATTTTTTACAAGTAGCAACCAATGGCTTTCATCTTCATTTCCATTTCCATCATAATCTTCATCTTCTTTGACTTGGAAAACAATTTGATATGTTTAGTAATGATATTATAGCGACCCCGGTCTTTTTCCTTTTGGTTGCTGTATCCGGGCTTAGGTTCCTTGGGTTCTCTCAATGTATAATTGTGGTTTTCATCCTTTATTTTCTCTTTTGAGTTATCGGATGTGTTGGGCAGGTTTGTTTTGTTTTGGTTGGGTTTTGAAACCAGGGGTTACTGTCCAGAATTTGGATTGGTCGCTCGAGCGAGAGTTTGGTCGCTCGAGCGAGGGTTGAGTTTTGTGTCTGGTGGCTCGAGCCAGGGTTCCTTCGCTCGAGCGAGCGTTTGCGTTTCGTTTAGACCTGAGAGCAGTGTTTCTTCGCTCGAGCGAGATGTTCTTCGATCGAGCGAGTCTTTCCTGTGTCTGGTCGCTCGAGCGACCAAATCTTCGCTCGAGCGAGCCTGTCCAGTTTAATTAGGCAGCAACGGGATTTTGATCAGTTTTTCATCCTCTTCTAGTTTCCAAACCCTAGGTCCGACTTCTCTCTCTCT
This sequence comes from Camellia sinensis, assembly GCF_055761805.1. Taxonomy (NCBI): domain Eukaryota; kingdom Viridiplantae; phylum Streptophyta; class Magnoliopsida; order Ericales; family Theaceae; genus Camellia; species Camellia sinensis. The sequence goes on along the minus strand of NC_138964.1, from coordinate 106,871,717 downwards.
GAACTCATCTTCTTTCTAGGTTTTCATCTACTTCTAGTGTGAATCCATTTTAAGTTCTTTGTAAGAAAGATAGAGGGCGGCTTGGGCTTCATTCTAATCTGAAAAATAGTGGATTTGGAGCACTTGGATTTTGGGTCATCTTCTCCATTTTTGTTCTTCATTCGAGGTAGGGATTCTCCTTGTTTCTTTTCAATACTTCGTCTATAGATAGACATGTGGTAGTTTTTGTATTGCATAAAAAATGTATCATGTTGGATTTGTGAAAATCATGGGACTGAACCTTGGGTTGGTTATTGAATTTGGGTTTATTATCATTAGTTATGATTTGGGCTAATTGGGGTGTTAATTAGCATGTGGTTCTTGAAAGGAGAGGAAACCCTAACTTTTCTTATTTGATTTAATAAATTAATTGAGGGGTTTTGATCTTTGGGCAAATACTTAGGTATTATGAGTCTTAATTGTGATTATTGTTGTTTGTTGATGTTAATTAGGCCTTTTTGGTCAATATTGAGAAAGAGGAAGGAAAGACCCTAATTTATTGTATATGACTTAATGTGCATAATTAGTTTGAAATGGCTTTGAAAAGAATGTAGTGAATTTAAATGAAGTATGGCTTTTGTCCATAGGAATGATTTTTGTGAAAACAAAGGAAGTGGAATTCATTTTGTGAAATGGGAAAGGTATTTTGAAACAAGTATAAGAAAATTGGAATGTTGTATCTTGAGTGTTGAACACACTTGTGTGGGGTATAGCTTTAACTACCATGTTCATGTTGTTGCTGAGTTTTGTAATCTCATGTTAGTTGGGTATGTTAATTGATGTATAATATGTATGCATCTGGAGATTTTGGTCATCGGTGGAGGATGATAAGGTTGTGTTGAATTGTTGTGTATGTATTACACCATTGTTGATTGAACATCATATGTAATGAAATGCTGAATTACATTATATTTGTATTCTGGTTGAGGAGAAGAGAGGGGTTGTACTCCAGTGTGTGTGAGAAGATAGGGAATGGACTCCACACACCTATGTGTTCATATATATATACTCTGCGCTTATAATCAGAGGTATCATACCCTTCCAGCTAGCGCCTGGAGAACTGACGCGCTGATAATCTAAGGTACCATACCCTTCCAGCTAGCGCCTGGTAAACTGGTAGATTGTGGTGAGAAGTGTATCTTTGTTATTGTGGTGAGAAGTGTATCTTTGTTTTTGTGGTGAGAAGTGTATCTTTGTTATTGTGGTGAGTAGTGCAGTGTTGTTTTGTTATTGTTTCAGTGTATCTGGAAACATTGTGGATTGTATTTGTTACAGTGTTGGAGGGACGAGTTGACTCATTGATTGATTTTATGTATGTAGTTGAGTTGTTATCTTTTCTATAGAGGTGTACATGGATAATTATGATATAATTGGAATTGCATTGAAATGCCAAATATGTTTTGGAAAGGCACATCTGTTGTATGTGTGGCAAATGGAAGAGTAATGGGCTTAGTGAATCTATTTTTCTAAGTAGTTGTTAATGTTATAAAAGATTGGGAACGGGGGTTAATGAAAGGAAAAAGGAACGATAAATCGCTTATAGCGGTGAATTAAATGATTGTTTTCAAGAAAAGTTCATATATAAATTCATATATATATATTTTGTATAAACTGTCACATTATTATTCTAGTATGAGAATGGGTGTTCATGATCATAGCTATCTGTAATGTTGTTATTGTTAAGGAGCATGTTGAGTTCCCTACTGGACTATATGTTCATCCCACGTTGTTGAATCTTTTTCAGGTGTTTAGCAGGGTGTGCTACAAGATTTGGATCTTCTTATTTGTTGGCCACGGGGCCTCAGTTATGTTGGCGGAATGCCATTGTTGTAAAGGGTTACACCTTTCTTCTTGTACTTTTAATGATGTAAGCCCAAAGGCAATTTATTAAGTTAGTTCATGTAATATTTACTTTGCATACGAATGAGAGTATTGTTAATCACTTCTACGGATTGAATGTATGAGTTTATTTCCGCATGTTATCTCTGAAATTGAATTAAGTTAAAGAATTTGGTAATGACTCCGAGTAATAAAAGGTGGGGCGTGACAGATATTCTTGTTGCACATTTAATGATTGAAGTTAATATGTGAAGCGAATGTAGTACATGTAAAATTAGACAGAGTGAAATAGCAGCAGAGAAGATTATAGAGAGTCAGAAATTAAGGTCCAAATTAAGTATGGGCTTAAGTGTTAAGGTTGCCCCTTTTAGGCGACCAAGAATGACTAAAGGAGCATGGGCTAAAGCCCACAAGAAGTGGGCCAATAGTGGGTCGCAACAGGTCTGACCTACCAAAGATCCAAACAGACTCCACGAAGAAAAATGTCTATGTCAAGTTACGGAGGCAACACTTGCAACGGTTAAGTTACTAAGGCACTTTGCCTTAGTATCACCATTCTTAATATTGTCGGTTCTACCACCATCTGAAGTTGTTGAGAGAAAGAGAAAACCAAAGCAACTAAGTTGGAGAGGCAACACTTGTAGTAGTCAAGTTGCAAAGGTACTTTGTCTCAACCCTGCCATTCCAAGTATTGTCAATTCCACCGCCATCTGAAATTGCTGAGGGAAAGAGAAAATCGAAGCAACTAAGTTACGGAGGCATTTTGTCGCGTTGCTATCTCTAATATTGTCAGGACTGCTATTTGAACTTTCCGTCGGAAATGACTGCCGCAACAACTATAGTCGTAACAACTAACTTGAGAAGGGAACATCTCGCCAAGGCGATAGAAGCCTTTGGGAGAAGCTTCCCCTCCACAAGTAGAGGCTAATGCTTGGTGTTGATAGCAGGCCCCAAGGCACTACTAGCCTAGGGCTGATAGCAGGCCCCAAAGTTCATTAGCTTGGCGCTGATAACAGACCATAAGGCTTACTGGTTGGAGCTGATAGTAGGCCCAGAAATACCAGCATACCGCGGCAATCTCGCAAAGATGGGAGTGGGGCAACCCGAGTACAAGGGACTCCCTTTCCATTTACCTAGGTCATAGACCTGCTTTAGTCATATAGGCAGGACTAAGAAAGCCCCGTTGGGCTTGGTACTAAGGCACATCATGGCTGATAGCAGGCTTGGCTGTGGCCTTCACCCTGGGAAGCTAGGGAGTTTGTGGTTAGGTAGCTAAAGATGGAGACTTTGCTGAGGTGAACATGAAAACATGGCTGATTACAGGCTATGAAGTCCTGAGAATGCATGTACTAGCTAAATAGAACTAAGAAGGCAAGTGTAGCAGCAAGGTTTATCTCTGCAAGTGCACTTGCTGTGGTTCGAGCTGAGATGGCAAGTGTAGCAGCAAACACTCTCACCATAACTGCACTTGTTGAGGCTTAAAAGGTAGTTGCAGCGCCAAACACTCCTACTCCAACTGCACTTGCTGAGGCATCTATGCCAAACAGATAGTACACAGTATATGCAGAGGGACATGTGGCACCTTCAGCCTAGTGGCTCAAGGCAGAATATTCCACGTGATCCTTAGGGACACATGTCTTTTCTCTATTTGGCCACTTGGTGTCCTTTTGGTACCAAGGACAAGCCTATAAATAGGACCCAACTTCTCAAGGTCCAATAGAGGAATTTTGGGGATTTGGGAGAGATGCTGCCCATTTGTGCACTGTTATTCTCTTCTTCTTGAGTTGCTTGTTTCACCCTCACCTAACTTCTCATTCTCTAGCCATTCCACCATTGTTGGACCATTAGCGTAGTTTTGCCTCTCTAATCACTACTTACATAGAATCCCTCCCTACATTTATGGCAACTTCACTGGAGAGGCTACTTTGTTCATGGTTCATACCTGTAGTGACTTACATACTTCACTGGAAAAAATGACAGAGGATGAAGCTCAACAACCTCCACAGCAACAAGGCTCTTTCAATAGTAAAGCAGCACATGTTGAGGCCCCTGACCACAGTGTTGTGGTCGAGGTAGTTTAGTCACTTCAGGACACGCAGAGGGAGATCCTGACTGCTCTACAAAAACTCACCGAAGTTATTATGGCCATGGCGTGTAGACCAGCTCCAGCACAGGCACCTTCGCCTGTAGCAGTCCCAAACCTAGTGCCTAATCTGTTCCCTGAGAACCAGGCTCCGATCTAGGTGCCTCCGGGAGTACCTTAGGCGAATGGTACGGCTGCTGGTTCAACTACCCAGGAGCAGACTGGTCCATTCCAGCCCACTCACTTCGTTACTCTAGCCGACGTACAAGCTATGCTTAAGCAAGAGTGTAGCAAGAAACAACTACCATCTCTCCCCAATTCAAATGTGAAACCCCTATACTCTCAAGAGATATTGGTCATGCCATACCCGACTCAATATACAGTACCCAAGTTTGTAAAGTTTGACGGGAAGCAAGGTAATGCTAGAGAACATGTAGTGAGGTTCATTGAAACTCTTGTTGTCCATGGTAGCGACCACCCTCTGCGCCTTTGGGAGTTCTCCAAATTATTCACTGAAAGGGCTTATAGCTGGTATGTAAACTTGACCCCCAACTCGATCAAGAGTTAGGAGGAGATGGTGAACAAGTTCCACACAAAGTTCTTCCAAGTCCAAGAGAAAGTCACAACCCTCACACTTGGGCAAGACATCCAAAAAGAAGGTGAAGATATACTGAACTATGTTAAGCGGTTCCAGGATAAGGCCATTGACTATCATGAACCAGTAGATGAAGCCCACTTAGTTAGTATATGTATGAAAGGTGTCATACGCGACTACAAAATCTTCTTGGTAAACCATAATCTACCTACCTTTTCAGCTTTGGTTGAGGCGGCTAGAAAACTCAGTACCATGGGTCCTTTGCAGAGATCTTGCAACAGTTTTCACTTCTCCCGCAGTAGCAGAGTTGCTGCAGTAACCTTTACGGGAGGGAGCCACTCACAAGGTGAGGCGTCGTCCTCCCGAAAGAGGAAGCATTATGAGGACAAAAACCTATATCCTTGCAGCCTTGAGAATGTTAAAGCCTGGTCAAGAAATGGGTAACCGATTGAGAACTTACTTTACCTTCGATTGATGTTCCCCCAACCAAGAAAGACAAAGAAAGCCCAGATTATTGTGTCTATCACAGGGCCACTAGACACCCTGCTAGGGACTGTTGGACTTTGAAAAATATCTTCAAGAATAAAGTTGTTGCGAATGAGCTGAAATTCAAAGATACCGGTAATTGTGATATGAGAAAAGACCCCTATCCTAACCACAAGGAGAAAGGAAAGAATATACACATGATTGGGTATCTTGGGCCTGTGCGCGATCAAGTGCACACAAAGTCTTACTATGAAGAGTTAGAAGAAATCGCAACGGGCCAACTCCTTGAGACAGTACCTGCGAAGGCAAAACTCGCAAAGGATACTCATGCTCAGGCCCTACAAAACTCTGTTAAGTTTCGTACCTTCTTTGACCAACAAGGGCTAAGCCAAGCCGCCAGGTTAAAAGTAACAAAGGCCCTCATCAACATTCTGAAGTGCATCATACCGAAGTCACTAAGGCTAAGGAGTATATGCCTCGGCGTATCTAGGAAAACTATGGGGCCATTACTTTTTCAAAAGCAGACAAAGCATACCCATTCCTCCATAACCATCCTCTTTTTGTCACAACTTACATCTATGATGTAGAGTTGAAGCGTGCTTTCCTTGATGGTGGGGCGTCCATTTACATCATCACTATCGACACCTTTGCAAAAGCTGGTATCCCAAAGTCTAGGATGATCTGCCAACCCATTATTGTGACGAGCTTTGTGGTGAGAAAAAAGTTACTAAGGGCCATGTTGTAGTGGACTTAGTAGTTAGTGATATCCACTCCGTAACTAAGTTTCATGTGATTGAAGCAGACACAAATTACCACATGATACTTGGCAGAGCTTAGATGCACCAATATGGGATTATCCCGTCGAGTTATCACCAATGTGTGAAAGAAAAATTGGGAAAGCGAACAGTGACCATAAATGCGTCTGAAAAGCCATTTGGAGTGGAGAAGGCACACTATTCTGATGCAGCCTTCTTTACTGAACTGTCAGCAGATGAAACCCCGAGGATAGGCAAAATTACAGAGGTAAAGTTGCCATAGTAGGAAGATATTTGAGATACAGAGGCTGCTCTAGAAAATAGTGGGCAAAAAAAGAGTAGCAAGTCCACAAGTCCCTCGTCAAAGATCGGTAAGGTGCTCGAGGGTGGTAAGATAGTTTACTACCTATGACGGTCTTGGGGGCCAGGCTTCATACCCTGGAAGGATGGCCCCAAGACCAACAAGTGTGATGGCGACGAGTCCCAAGAAGGGTTGGTGAAGATGCCTGAACCCACCTCTGAGTGCATGCAAGATAAGCCCAAATCGCAGCAGGAATACTTGCTGAGGTAAACCTCAGCGACTTACCAGTCTGTGTTTATCAGCGATACAATGGCTCCAGCAGCTAAGGTAGAATTGATAACACTACTGAAGTGGTACAGTGAGATCTTTGCTTGGACATATGACGAGATGCCTTTCCTTGACCCATCTCTTGTCATCTATCACCTTGACACTTTTCCCAACTGTAAGCCAATAAAGCAGCATGCCCAGAAGTACCACCCCGATCTTGAGGCAAAGATTAAGGAAGAGGTAGAAAGTTGCAGAGGGACAAGTTCATTGAGCCTATATAGTACGTAACTTGGTTAGCAAATATTGTGCCTGTAAATAAGAAGAACAACTAGATCAGGGTCTGCATAGACTTTCGCAACCTGAGCAAGGCCTGCCTGAAAGATAATTTTCCATTGCCCCATGTCGACACTCTTGTCGATTCTACTACGGGCCATCAGATGTTCCCCTTAATGGATGGGTTCAGTGGTTATAACCAAATAAAAATGGCACGAGAAGATGCAAAAAAGACAGCTTTCAGAATGCCCTTAGGAATTTTTTTTTGTACAATGATGCCCTTCAGTTTGAAAAATGTGGGGGCAACCTATCAACGGGCTATAACTGCAGTATTCCATGATATGTTACATCACAAAGTGGAAGTGTATGCAGATGATTTGGTAGTAAAGTCTACCGAGGCAAACCGACACGTTAGGAACTTAGAAAAAGTTTTTCAACGTTGCAAAAAATTCAGCTTAAAAATGAACCCTCTCAAGTGTGTCTTTGGAGTTACCGTAGGAAAGATCCTTGGCTTCCTGGAACACCAACACGGGATTGAGGTAGACGGAGATAAAATCAAGTCAATTATGGAGATGCCATCGGTACACTCTCAAAAAGCCTTGAAGAAATTCCTAGGCAAAGTGTCATACCTCAGGAGGTTTATTCCAGCACTTGCTGAGATAACCTGTTCCTTTGGGACACTGCTAAAAGGGAATCACAAGTTTGAATGGCTACAAGAACACCAACAGGCATTTGATATAGTGAAGAAAACACTTACCTTGTCACTTACAATCATTGCTACTGTAAAAATCCTCTGCTACTGTACCTTACCTTTACACTTCGGTCTATTAAAGCCCTACTTGTCCAAGACATAGATGACGTTGAGAAGCCAGTCTATTACATCAGCCACAAAATCAATGGTGTTGAATCATGGTATACCCCAATTAAGAGGCATTGTTTGGCCTTAATCTTCACAATGCAAAAGTTGTGCCATTATTTTTTAGCACACCCGATCTAGGTTGTGACCAGGAGTGATCCAGTCCGCTACTTACTGAGCAAGCCTGCTCTAACTAGAAGAATGGCCAGATGGCTTTTGGCTCTAGCAGAATATGATATCACTTGCATTACGCCCAAAGCTATTAAGAGCCAAGCACTTACAGACATGCTAGCACCATTCCCATCCGGTGAACATGAACCTGTAAAGCCTTACCTGGTGAGGTCCACGTCTCAACGACTGTGGTTGAGACTTATTGAGATTTAAAATTTGATGGAACCTCTGGGGCTAAGAAAAGTGGAGCTGGCATAACACTAACTAGTCAAGAAGGGGAGAAGTTCCATTTATCATATAAGCTTGACTTTGAATGTTCAAACAACGAAGCTGAATATGAGACGCTGATACTGGGTTTGATTGCTGCCCAAAAGAAAGGCATCCACAAATTAAAAATTTAGGGCGACTCTAAGTTAGTTGTCAAGCAAACACTAGGTGATTTTACCTTAAAGGAACCTCTTTTGGCCTCATATCGCACAATAGTTCAGAAGTTGCTCACTCAATTTGATGATGTCCAAATCCAACACACCCTTCGAACATACAACCGTTTTCCCAATGCCTTGGCCACACTAGGGGCAAATGTGGACATACCAGATGATAGTATAGCCACCGTCATGGAGGAAAGAGCAACACCAGTAGTGTTAGCCAAAGGACATACAGAGCAAGATGCTGAGGGATGGAAAGCATATATAATCTAACAGCTGAAAACAGGCCAAGAAATAATCAAACCAATAGAACTTGCATCATTTCTGCTCCTCAGAGGAGAGTTATACTTTCGTGGTCCCAACAACCTATTAGCAAGGTGCGTCGGTAGACAAGAAGCAACTTACAGACTTAAGCAGATCCATGCTAAGTCATGTGGAGATAGAGATATCAATCTATACCGACGGATACAGAGGCAAGGGTATTACTGGCCAGAAATGGAAAAGGAAAGTACTGAGTTGCAGAGGCAATGTGCAAAATGCCAATCCCATCCAAAAGAAGAGGAAGCCCATTTCTTAAGTAGTGAAGAATGGAGACAGCCATATGTAGACACCCTATTTTTGACCACCCTTAAGACTTGGGTGTCTCATGGTGAACACTCAATGATGAATTAAAACATTGTACAAATATTGGATTTCTTTAGCAAAATGCTTCGATTTTCCAACTTCAGAGCCCAAACCTTGTACCCCCTTTGAACCAAAACCTAATTTTTTTTCTAGCCTGACCACTCAGAGGCCTGCTGGCCAAAAGGTGGCCGGTAAGCCAAATTTATTAGCCGGCTGACCCCTTTCATGGCCGACTGGCCGGCCATGTCTAGCGGCAAACAGATGTCTAGCGGCAGACAAATATTTGCTGCCAACTATTTCCCCTATGTGCATACCTTGCACCAGCCAGCTCAATACAGATATTTCTGACAGAGGAACCTGTTTATCTATAAATAGATGACCACCCCTCTTGATTTTAGGTTAGAAAAATTTGCCAAGACTCAAAAACTTGCCAAACACTCTCCCTCTCTATCTTGCAATATACATGCATCATACATACACTTCCTAAACCAAAAATTTGAGGCTCCTTGCTGAGATTATTGAGCCAAAATTTTAGCTCCTGAGGGTGAACACTTTGTGGTTTGTGAACCAAAGAGTATCTTCTCTTCAAAGTGTGTTTACTTAGTTTATGTTTTGAATATTATGCTTGTATTGTTGTAAGTCCTCATGGATTTGGGGGTTTAGGCCATAGACACTAATTCATTTGAGTTGATAGCTTTTCATTTCTTTTTTTATGTAAGAGTCTCACTTTAATAATTACCTTCGCATAATCATCTCTGCAACCTTCCTCATTTCTTGGTTTTCTTTGTTTAAAAGTTGTTTCAAACAATTGATTGTTGTTCAAAGCATGAGAAAGAGACTTTCCATGCTTAATGGTTTAATCACTTCGAAGGTTCATTACCAGGGCATTATATCTCTCTCATGCTAAGTGCAACTTCTCATTTGACACTTTTCTTCATTAGTGAACGTAATTATCACTTTTGAACCAAACGAATAAAGAATGGCAAGGTAATGTAAAAGCGGTTAAAATTGGACTAAAAGTGGTTAACAAGAATAATGAAATTGGTTTGGGTTCAATCGGACGTTATATTGAATTTATTGCGTCTCGAGTCATTACATACCCTTTAGTGATGTTAATGATTCGTGAAGCAATGTCTACCACTTCTCTTGAGGTAACTCCATGATAGGGAGATGGTTTTGTTGATCTTTAATTTCCATTTATTGAACCTTTGTCCTATCGGCTCATAGATCATCATGTAACAACTTTGCAACAATTGATGATTTATGAATCGAGTCTACTCCTCCCTTAATCAGTTTCATGATAGGGAGAGGCAGAAAGGACAAACATCTCCTGGAAACACTTTGTTTTTGCTCTGTTTCATTTCTGTGGCAACAGGGCAGTATCTAAAAATAGTGGCCGGCCAGCCGGCCAACTTTTTGCTCGGCCGACCACTTTCCAAGGCTGGCCGGCCACCTTATTTTGTGCAAGCAGTGTCATTTTCATAGTAGAACAGAGCAAAAGTTGGGGCATAAACAAATTAATTTTCCAACTGCAAGCAGAACAATTTCCGGCAGCGAAACAAAGAAGTTTCCGGGAGGACGTTCTCATTTGTGACGATTCATTTCCCGTAGCCCTTTAAATTAATGCTTTAATAATAATATGTTGTGCTTAATTAGTAGCTTCCTTTAAAAATTGTAATAGCTAGTTAAATTTAGTTATTTGTAATAGTTAGTTAAATTAGCATTAATTAATTTATTTGGTGTTGTAATAATTAGTTTAAATTAAGACATTCACTCAAACCCTCTTGTGAGAGGGCAAACTTGTAATATTGTGTATGTCTTCTAACCCTCATTCTTTCTCCCTTTTATTTACTTGCTTATGATGGTTACATATAGCATCATGTTTTACATTTTCATATCATTGTCGTGCCTCGTAACCATTTGTGCATGCATTAGGTTTGGTTCATCATTCTAAACTTGATTTTATTTCCTACTTAGTTGAATACATACGCTATCACATGCTTTGAGTTGAGACATATGCCATGTTAATAAACCGAACCTATTAGTTGCATTTTGTATGTGTTGCATCAGTCACTTGCATATTAGAGCATGCATTTTTCTAACTGTTTCCTACTATTTTGACTTGCCTCGGTTGAGTATTAGGTGAGCAATTTTGCTTTAGCATATTACATGTATATTTGTATTGCCATATCAAACATATTACTATGAGACTACGTGCTTAGTTGATATATCTCTTGAATGCCTATGGATGAAGGCTTTTTCACTTAAATTGGGATGATTTGATTAATGTACATATGAGCTTACTTTTTCAAGTAGCACATATTCAAAACACATTTTCACAAATAAATATGAAATCAAAACATTCCAACGTAAGTGACTTAGTCTATACTTATGTGCCTCACATAGTAAGTTAGCATTAATAATCGGAACAAGGGCATATAATGTACATAAAAATCACATCATGATTAGTAGAGGCTGTGGACTCGCCTTTTTCCGTGCCCCGCCTTTCGGAAAGGGTTTGAAAAGAGGGCCTCATAGTTCGAACTCCCGCGGTTCTAAATCTAGTCTCACAAGTACAATGTGAAACTGATAAACACAAAGAGTCTAAATCCGGCAAACCTTTTTAGCAAATCGATTTTAAATCAAATAATGCCAAAATTGGACTGCTTTGCTAGATACAGAGTCGCCACCTAAATATTTTTATTTTGGGGAAATTTAGGAAAGTCTAACTCGTGCCAAAGGCCACGTGCCCATCATTACTAAAGTTGCCTTGGCTCGGAAACTTGGGTACGAGGGGGGAAGGCCATGAAATGAGCACCCCCGCTCGCCCGATCAAAAGATTGGCCTCTACTAACCATGATATGATGCTTTAAAAACCTCATGTGTTCTTATTCCGGTTATTAGCTAACATTACTATGTGACGCGCACAAGCAAGTATAGGCTAAAATTGTAAGAATTGGAACAACTCAACTCATGTTTGTTTGCGAAATTGGTTTGAATTTGCCACCCTCAAGTGGGCTTAAAGGATGCGGATTTGCCACCAAACATAGTCGGCTTAAAACATACATTCGTTGAACTGTTCCAATTTAAACAACAAGCCTCCATCCACAGGCATTCATGCAGTTTAGCATTTAAGCACATAGTCTCATGGAAAGCATGCGAATCATGGCAATATAGCAAGCACACTCATGTAAGTATGCTAAAGCATAAAAACTCACTGAGTACTCCAAGCTAAAACAAAAAACTAGTTAAAAAGATGAATGATCATAACTATACAAGATGCCTAATGCAACACATGCAATAATGCAATTAATAGGCTCAGCTACTAATATGGCATATGATTGATTTGAACAACATGCTATTAAATACGTATTCAAAGAAGATATTGAAAGTGCAATGCAGTTTGAATGATGCGCCGAGCTTCGGTGCATGCAAGACAAATGAATGGATGCAAGCATGCAATATGCTAATTGAAACATGTCCCTAATTTAACCATTGAAAGCGATTAAATAAAAGGGAGAAAGACGTGGGGTTGGAAGACATACACACACGCACGCACACTTCTTACAACATTACGCCCTCACGAAGGAGGGTCCGAATATGCTAGCTAAACTGATTAAGCTAACTATTACAAAACTTGAAACTAATTAACTATTCTAGTTAACTAATTATTACAAACCAAACTATGCTAATCAATTACAAAACGAATTAATTAACTAAATAGTTACAACACTTGTTATGAATGAATTAGCTACAACTAACTAATTAAGTAAAGCAAGTAAATGGCCTCGAGGGGGGAGGAATGCAAGCATGCTCGGCTTCTCCACCCGAAAATGCCACCGCCTTGCCATTGCAGCCTCTGTTTACACATTTTTGACCACTGAAAATTGTGCCAACTCCAGAACATCTCTGATCCCCTTCAGGAGCACACAGAGCAATTGATGGCCGGTCGGCTACCAATGGTGGCCGGTCAGCTACTGGTGGTGGCCGGTCAGCCACTATTGGTGGCTGGTCGGCCACCCCTTCCCTGAACTTCCTTTTTTTTTGCTGCAACAGAGAGCAAACAGAGGCAAAGTAGTGTATTCTCAAGGAGTGTATGTACTGCTACCCTCCTTATCATTACACAAGCTCAAAGAAGTACAACTCTTGGCCCTCAAACCATCAACCAAGCATTTTTCATGCATGATGGCTAAGGAACCAAGCTTGTACAAGCTTAATGAGGGCAAAACAAGACTCAACAAAACCACTACTCTATCATGCATGATCAAAGGGTGATGGTGACCAAGGAAAGTGACACGTTTTATCACTTTGAGTATGAAACGTCCCATTTTTCTCGTGTTCGAATTAACGTCCAATCCGAACACATGCTATGCAACACACAAGAGGCTTTATCTTGCCTCTTTTACTTGTTCATTTTGGTTTACTCATTTTAGCTTACCAATCCATTCTTTAATTGATTAGTCCAAAAGTGAGTGTCCTCTAATGGAAGAGGTGTCAACCAAGGGATGATTTAAGGCAAGGGAGAGGTCATGCCTTTGGTTAGTAGAAACCCCCAAAAGAGGATTAAAACCATTAAGTATGAACCTCGATCCCAAGCTTAAACACAACCCGAAGGTTAACCAACCTTCAAGGCAAATCAAAAAGTAAAGAAATGAGAGAGGTTGCAGAAATTTTAAGTGCTGAAATGAAGTGCAAAATAACACTAAAACATGTTTTCAACTCAAAACAAAGATGACCCAAGCATTAAAACACTAGGCTAATGAAGGAATTAACACTACAACCATGCAACACAAGCCTCAAAGGACTAAACTAGCCCCAAACAGAGCTAAAAAAAGTCAAAACAATAACAAAAACATGCTGAGATAAAGTTACAAAATGCTAGAAAAACATGCTCACATGTTAAGCTATCTAGGCATGCAAACAAGACACAAGGAGGGGAGGCTAACCCCTCTAATTTTGGACTTTAAAATAAGGTTTTTACCATTGAAATAACTCTAATTTTCAATGGGTAAAAGGCCCAAAAAGTTTGATTTAAAGGTAATGAAAGATAGCACAAAAAGCTTAACAAGCAAAGAGACAAGAAGGGTGGACCACCCCCTAACTCCAAAAGGCCTTAAACCACCATTTTTAAACCATAAAAACAGAGTTTTTTGGAGTTTAAAACCAGCTCAAAAATAGTGTAAAAAGATGGCAAAACAAGTATGGAAATTAAGCTTAAGTGAGGTAGGTGCAATACCTTTGAAGTAAAATACAATTCAGCCACAAACTCAAGCTCAAATCCCCTTTCAAGGCTCAAACAAAACTCCAAGGGACCTCAGCTCAAAGGTGAGAGTGTTTGGTTAAGGGTTGATGTGCAAAAGTGTAGAGAAACCAAGCAAGTGTATGCAAAATAACAAGAGAGAGAGAGAGACTTTTGATCCAAAATTTCTAACCCTCAAAAATAGGGGAGGACACCCCCTATTTGTAGAAAAACAAGGTTTGAGCTTGAATTCATCCTACCATACGTGTGTATGGAGATGTAGTTCAGTGAGCAACAACTGGCACAACTGGCAAACAAATATCTGAAAAAGGAGACAAATAGCCGTCGGCCACCACTGGTAGCCGACCAGCCACCAATATGGCCGACCGACCACTAACATAGCCAACCGGCCACCGGTTATGGCCGACAGGCACAAGTCATGGCCGAGAGGCTGTGGGGCTAGCCGACAAGCCACCCTCTCCTCCAGACTTGAAACAACAAGCTCTTGGTCTAAAACCAAGCACAAAGAAGATAAGGTTCAAAGGCCCCAAAGACAAGGCGCTCGGTCAAGAAATTCGGATACTCAAGACGAACATGAGCATACAAAATCATCGAGTATTCAAATGATAACGTCTAAGTCTTGAGGACGGTAAAAAATGGGGTGTCTACAGTTGCCCCTCTTTGATAGAACTTGGAAGTCATGAAATGACAGGAGTGAATGTCAAAGTCCAGAGACGACCCATTTTTGACAAGGCCGAAGACTTGGACAAGCAAACAAGCAAAACAAAGAACGATTGTGCAAGCAGGCTACCTACGTATCCCTTTGCAAGGAATCAAACCAGCGTAGTTCTGGGGCAAGATGCAAATGATATGCACGATGCGAGAATATAACTTAAGATCATGCAATGAGGCTGTAATGAAACATTTAGATACAAGTGACATGCAAAGAAATGCTACATTTGAACAAATCGAAACACGGTATAACAAATTTAATAATGAACAGAAGTAAGTAAACATGAATTAAACCACATTTCATGTAGAGAGGATGCAAGAAAATTATGCAATCTTAACTACGCATCACGCAGGAAAGGCAAAGAACAACACAAACGTCGGGCGTACCGAGGCGTCAAACAAGATTCCAACGCGTTGCACGCGGAAGAAAAGAAGGGACGATGTAAACACTGGGACACCCCCAAATGTTTTTAAATAAAAACGTCCTAACGCGTCACATGCGAGAGGAGAAAAGGTGACGAGAACATTGGGATGCGCCCAAATGTCTCTAACCGAAAACGTCCTAACGCGTCGCACTCGAGAGGAGAAAAGGCAACGAGAACACTGGAACGCCACTTTTTGGACAAAATGTAATTCATAAGACGGTTTATCTCCAAATTAACCTTGACTTGTGAACTACTATTTGGTCTCTTGAAAAAGGGGACAAAGTTCCGATGGGATGATCCGTGTCAGTTCACTTTCGAACAAGTCAAGTAGTACCTTCAGAATCCATTTGTATTGTCACCGCCAGAACTGGAGAAGCCGCTGATAATGTATCTGTCGGTAACAGATTCAACCATGGGGTGCATGTTAGCTCAAGAATCAGAAGCTAAAGTGGAGAAGGCCATCTATTATCTGAGTAAGACGATACTAGATTACGAGACCCGCTGCACTCCTTTGGAGAAATCTTGCTTAGCTTTGGTTCGGGCAACTAGGAAGTTGAGACACTACTTGTTAGCTCACTCCATAATTCTGGTTTCGAGATTAGATTCTATCAAATATCTCTTTGAGAAACCAGTGCTTATGGGTAGGCTAGCTCGTTGGTTGCTTATTCTCTCCTAGTTCGACCTCAAGTACGTCACTTGCAAGTCCGTCAAAGGGAGAGTAGTAGCGGAATTTTTGGCAGACCACCCAGTGGAAGGAGATAAAACAGTAGAGTACCTATTCATAGATGAGGAAATTCTGTAGGTAGAAAAAGAAATATGAAGAATGTACTTTGACAGAGCAGCTAATTAATATGGTTATGGGATAGGTGTGTTACTCATAGCACCTTTAGCTTTCAAACTCCGTTTCAGAGTGTCCAACAATGAAACAGAATATGAGGCGTGTTCGCTGGATTGGAAGCTGCCCTAGAACTAGGAGCAATAAGGTTGGATGTCATCGGAGACTCGAACCTGGTTGTTTCTCAAGCCAACAGGGATTGGAGGGTCAAAGAAGAGAAAATTAAGGTTTATCATCAGACCTTGGACATTCTGATTCCAAGGTTTGAAAAACTGACATTCACACATTTGCTAAGGGAGAACAATCGGTTTGCTGAGGCGCTGACAACTTTATCCTCCATGGTAGACATACTTCTTGAGGTTAAGATGTGTCCGATCATCATTGAATAGAAGTATACACCTGCTTATGAGATGATAGCCGCAATGGATGAGGTTCCGGACAAAAACCCCTGGTATTGCGACATTTGAAACTTTTTAGAGAAGGATATGTATTCACCTGGGGCAAATAACAAAGATAAACGGGGAATACGACATTTGGCCGTCTAGTTCATCATCTGCAGGAATAAGTTGTATAAAAGAGGCCATCTGGGAATGCACAAGCTCTGTGTCGAAGAAGAGAAGTCGAAGCGTCTCATGGAAGCTATCCACGGAGGGGAGTGTGGAGCACACATGAATGGTGTGATATTGGCTAGGAAGATCCTCAGGCAGGGCTATTATTGGTCAACTATGGAGGAGGGTTGTATCAACTTTGTTCGGCGATGCCAGAAATGTCAAATCCATGCTAATCGCATGAATATCCCGCTGTCAAAGCTTTACAGCATGACTTCACCATGGCCTTTATCAGTCTGGGGAATTGACGTCATTGGGGCAATCTAGCCAAAAGGCTTAAATGGACGCGAGTTTATCTTGGCGGCAATCGACTATTTTACCAAGCAGGTGGAAACACAGTCTTACTCAGTGTTGAAAGCGCCAAATGTGGCCAAGTTTATCAAAAACATCTTCAGGTACGGGATACCAAATGAGATCATCTCAAACAATGGCTCGCACTTCAAGAAAGAGGTAGTGGATTTGCTTGAGAAATACAACGTGGCTTTTCACAAGTTATCAACGTATAGACCACAAACTAACGGAGCTGTTGAGGCCACAATCAAGAATGTCAAAAACATCTTGCGAAATATGGTGGAGACTTACAAGGACTGGCCGAAAAAATTGCCTTTTGCACTATGGGGTTATAGAACATCAATTCGAGCATCTACAAGGGTAACCCTATATTCTCTGGTATATGGCATGGAAGCTTTTTTGCCGATTGAGATTGAAGTACCGTCGCTAAGGATCAAAGCTGAGTGTCAGATAACAGAAGTGGATTTACAGCAAAGCAGGTTCGAAGAACTGATGTTGTTTGACGAGAGAAGGTTAAAAGCGTTATATGACATCCAAAGGTATCTGTAGCTTGCTTTTCGTGCTCCTTTTGGATATGATAGCCCTACAGTTCGGACTCTCGTGGTTCTGAATCTGATTCCATAGGTGCGATGTGAAATAGATAAACACAAATGAGTCCAAATCCGTCAATTCTTTGGAAAATCGATTTTGAATAAAAAATGTCAAAAATGGACTACTTTGCCAGATTACAGAGTCGCCACCTAAATATTTTTAGAAAATTTAGGAAACCCGTGACTCGTGCCAAAGGCCACGTGTCCGTCACCACCAAGATTGTCTCAGCTTGGGAACTTAGGTACGAGAGGGAAAAGTCATGAAGTGAGCACCCCACTCGCCCGATCAAAGATCGGCCTCTACTAATCATGATGCGATTTTTATTTACATTTTATGCTCTTGTTCCGATTATTTAGGCTAACTTACTATGTGTTGCACATAAGTATAGGCTAATTTACAAAAGTTGGAACATTTGATTTCATGTTTGTTTGAAAAAAGTGTTTTGAATATGCATCACTTGAAAAAGTGAGTTTGTATGTACATTAATCAATTTATTCCAATTCAAGCAATTAGCATTCATCCACCGGCATTCAAACAGATATATCACTTAAGGACTTAGCCTCACAGAATCATGTTTTGATGAGATGGCAACAATCACATGCATGCGGTATGCTAAAGCAATTAAATGCTCACCTAGTACTCTGAGGCAAGCCAAAAAGATGAAAGAGTTAGAAAAAAAAATGTATAATCCTAACTAATGTAATATGACTAATGCAACAAATACAATTATGCAATTAATGGGCTCGGCTACTAACATGGTATTTGAATCAAATTGATAGCATGCGGTCAAAGCACGTATTCAAAGAATTTAAGCAACAACAATGCTTGGCTAGCATGATGAACCGAACTTTCATGCGTGCAAGACGAGTGAATGCAAATCATGGAAAATGCTAAGGAAACATGATACTCCATGCTTCCATCATAAGCAAGTAAATAAAAGGGAGAAATAAATGGGGATAGAAGACATACATACTTATTACATATTGTGCCCTCATGCAAGAGGGTCCGAATGAATATCCAAGTGTCCGAAATAAACTAACTATTACAAAACCAAATGAATGAATAAATCTAATTAGCTAAGTTATTACAACAAAGGTTAATAATAAGTAATAAACTAGCTACCTAATTTAACTAGCCATAACAATTACAAATAAACCAGTACTACAACAATACTAATTACAACAAGAATAATTTACAACAATAATGATTACAATAATAATAATTAATTACATCAATAATAAATTAAAGCAATGCATGCACATCAAAGAAGACCATTTTCAGAAGCCACTTTGTCTGCCTCCTTGGGAATTTGCCCTGTTTTACCTTCGGCCATTGCCCTCTATTTCTGCAAAAACACACTGTTTACCAAACATTGGAGCCCGGCCGGCCCCCAAGGAGGCCTGACCATGCGCAAACAAGGCCAGCCGTGCCCTGATTTCATATAAAAGTTTGCTTCTATGCTCTGAGGTGAAAACAGTGCAGACAGAGTTCTTCTGAGCTCTGTTTGTCCCTTTTGCTCTTCTCTGTCATGGAGAGACTAAAGAGAAGAATGAAGTTGGTTCCAAAACCATCAATAAGCAAGTTGATCACTTGATGATTTCGGGGACAATTTGGACAAAAATCAATAAATGCAATAAACAACAACCACTCCTCCTTCCTATCATGAAGTGAGCTCAAAGAGGGAGGTAGAGACGTTTCAAGTTTCATCAACATATCATGAATTGGTTCGTGACGACCCTTGACATTATGGATTCAGCATAATGTCTGGCTGAATCCAAACAATCTTATTCATTTTCTTTACGTCGGTTTCATTAGTTTTAAGCCCATTTTATTAGTCATTTCCATTCTTTAATCAATTTGTCCAAAGTGATGGTTAAGTCCACTGCATGAGAAGAAATGTCAAACGAGAAGTGGTTCGAAGCATGAGAGAGGGACTATGCCTTGACGATGAACCCCCATAGAGGTTAAGCCATTAAGCATAGGTTTCTTTCCCATGCTTTAAATTACCATCAATCTCTTGAAATAATTCTCACACAAAAGAAAATAAGAAAAGAGGGAGGTTGCAAACATGATTGCGTGATTGATTATTAGAATGAGAATCTTGACATGAAAACGAAGCAAAGGAAACCAAAAGATAATCAAAGCATGGACAACACAACACAACAAAACAAGTAAGATATGAAGATTTTCAACGCAATAAGTAAAGTATTCAAGTATATACTAATTAAAAGTAGGACAGCCCTAAAACAACCCCTAATATGTGAAAAACAATGGCTAAAATGATGTTTAAAGAGTACAAAAAAGATAGGAAATAACAAGAAACCACAAGGCTAGTGAATAAGAGCAAGGATAGGTGGCTAACCCCTCCATTTTTGAGACCTCAAACCATGTTTTTTAGCCTTTTTTGAACTCTGAAAATCAGTTTGAAGACTAAAAAGAAGAGTGCAAAGACAAGGGTGTGAGCTATGAAGTAAGGTGCAAGAAAGGGTGTTAAACCTTTCTACCTTTGGTAGCTATTCAAACCTAAGTTCCAACACTTGAAATGGTTCCAAAATAATACAAAGACACAAGAAATTGATAGTAAGAGACAGAAATGAAAGCAAGAGAAAAGATGGTAAGCTTATACCTCGTAAAGAGGACGAGCTCTTCTTGTGAATCAAACTTGGTCTAAACACACTCTCAAACTTGAATTGTGATTCTCAAGCCTCAACCAAGGCTCTAAGGCTTTGCTAAGGTTGTATGTGGTGTATAGATATGTTTCAAGAGTGCTAGGTTTGCTCAAAGGTGGCTTGCACAAGAAGAAGGGGCTCTCAAGTGTGTATATAAGTGTAGACACCCCATTTTTGACCGTCCTCAAGACTTAGGCGTCACTGTTTGAACACTCGGTGATCATCCATGTTCGTGTTCGTCTTGAGTTTTCGGAGGTCTCGGCCACGCGCCTTGCCTCAAGATTGCTCGACTTGACTGTTTTGTGCTTGGTTTCGCACCAAACGCTTGTGTTTTTGCTTTGGAGGGTAGGGAATGGCTTGTTGGCCACCCCCACACCTCACTGGCCATGGCTTGAGGCCACCAGCCATTGTTTTGTTGCCATCAGCCATATATTTGGCCGGTCAGCACTATTGATGGTCGGCCGACCATTGATTTTGCCAATTTGTCATTTTTGGCTAGCCGATCACTGTGCATCTGCTTTTGCAGATATTTTTATGCTAGCTGTGCTAGCTGGCATACACTTTGCACCGCCTCCATACACGTGTATGGAGGGATTTCACTCTTGCTTAGCTTGTCTTGTAAGCTTTGCAAGAGTGATCCTCTATAAGAGAAGGGCTTCTCCTCCCTCCTCAGAGGTTAAAGGGTTGAGTTCCAGAGGTCTGGATTAGGGTTAGCCACAGTGTATCTATTCTATCTCTATATCTCCCTCTCTTTGTGTATAAGTGTGTGTTTGTCCTTACTTTTGTGCACAAACACCTAGTTTTACACCTTACCTTGGTTGCTGAGGAGCCATTAGGTTGTTCTTGAAGTTTTTGAGCTGGTTTTGAGCTAAGGAAAGCAGCTGGAGTGCTGTTCTTGAAGGGGTCTACAAGGGTAAGAACTTTACCTTTAAATACCCCATTTTTGCATAGTCTTTTTGCCTACCTTGCATCTATTTTTGAGCTTAGTGTATAACATATAAAAGTCTTTTTTTTACTTGTTTAAAATAGTTGTTTAAGGTTACTTTGAGCTTTGGGGTTGTTTGACCCCTCTTAGGCCTTGTTTGGCCCCCATTTTGTGCTATTTTGGTGAGCTCCGGGACCACCTTTCTTGGGCCTCCTCACCACTGAAATCTTGAGGGATTTCAGTGGTGGGGATGGTGCTTTAAATTCCTAAGAAGGAGAGGGCCATCCCCTCTCCTTGTTGCCTTCAATATTGGCTATTTTAGCCTCATGTGTGAGCATCTTGTTAAGACCATGTTGTCCATGTCTTAGTGGGTATTTGGTAGTATTTTTCCATGTTTTACCTATGTTTTAAGTTGGTTTGGACACACCATGCTTACTTTGCATACTTGTCTTGTAATGCCATGAATTGCCTTAACATGCTTTGTGCTTTGAGCCTCGTTTCTAGCATGTTTTTGGCCTAGCTTTGTGAAGCTTTTATGCATGTTTTAGCATGCCTAAGGTCTGTTTGTGGTTGTTTTGGCCATCCATGACCTGCCTTGTATAGCCACCTTGCATTTTGGCTTGCTAGCCTTGGGTGTGTGAATGTTGAGCATGCTTTACTTGCTTTGTTTCAGTGGTTTAGAACCACTTACCATGTCATTTCAGTCCTTGTGGCATACTCGTATGCTTGTATTTGATGTTCCTTTAAGGCCTTAGAGGGTTTGTGTTTCATGCTCCATGAATGTGCCATTGCATATGTCATCATGTTTAGGCCTCTAGGATGCCATATCAATGTGTTTTTGGCTTTGTTTTAACATGCTAAAACTCTGATTTTGGTTGTTGAAATCATGTCATATTTGGTTTTGCTAAGTGTAGTTCAATACCCCTTTGGCGAGCCTTAGGCCTTGGACCTTAGTTGTATGCTTGGCTTGTCTTGTTTACTTGGTTTGGCACCTTTTATAACATGATTTCAGAGCTTAGTATGCATGCCATTAGTCCATGATTGTCCTCCCTTTTAGTGTGCTTAAAAGTTGCCTTTTGATGCTTAAGAATTGGATCATGTATGCATACATGTTTGTATGTGCATTTGGCCCCATTTCCATAGCCTTTGGCTACTGATTTTAGACTTGGCTGAGGCTTGTCCATATTAGTTTAAGTTCACCTTTTGCATGTTGCTCAAATGTTGTTACATTGCTTCATGTTTGCATGCTTTGGTCGCATGATGTTTTGCATGCTCATTATTTGCATTGTTGACAAATGCTTAGCCATATTGCATTTTGTTGCATTGCTTGAGCTATGTGACATGTTGTTGCATGCTTAGGTTATGATGCTTAGGTTGTAATGCATTTGGCATGTATTCTCTCTTTTAGCCACTTAACATGTTGTTACATGCTTGTGTGTTGTCCATGTTGCATGTTTGCATTGCTTGCCCTCATATTCATGTTGCGTACTTAGCTTGCATGCCTAAGTTGCATTACATTTTGCATGCATGCCTTGCCTCTTGAAATCACCATGATTGAGGTTGGGCTTTATGTGCTTATTTGGTTTGCATTTCATTTGACATGAAAGTGCACAACTTGGTTTCTTGGGCCATCACGCATTGAAATGCGCGATTGGTGGTCTGAGAATCGAGTAATATCCCCCTTTGAGTCATAAACATGATAAGGGGTGTATTGGTGCACACATTTGCTTGAAATATATTGCCATGCCTTGTTTTGCCCTCTGCTGCTGTCAAAACAGGTTCTACAAGAAGTTTTGGCCGGTCGACTACATCAAGTGCCGATCGACCAATTATTTATGGCCGATAACTCCATAGATGGTCGATGACCACTTCTATTTGGCCGATGACCATCCCTCATGGCCGGTGGCATTCCCCAGTGTTCATAAGGTATACCTTGGGAATTGTGCCATTTTCAGAGGAGTAAAGCAGGGAAAACAGAGGCAGCTTGTGCATGGCATTGGATTTCCGGACAAAGCCAATCCGAGCATGCGTACATCCCTCGTCCCGAGGCCCTTTGCTGCTTTCAGTAGCTTAATTGATTCGTTAATTAGTTAAGTGTTGTATAATTTATTTAATTAGCTTGTAGGTTAATTAAAGTGTATTATTCTTTTGGTCCCTCCGAGCGAGGGCGAATGTGTAATAAGTGTGGGTGCGTGTGTGCATGTCTTCCAACCCCCACTTCTTTCTCCCTTTTACTTACCTGCTTTTGATGGTTAGTATTAGGTCATATTTAATTTAGCATACCTTATGCTATGCATGCGTGCATCCATTCATTTGTCTTGCATGCACCGGGCTCGGCACATCATGCTAACTGCATAGTATTTCAAATCTAACTTGAATACGTGTTACTTGTTGCATTCCATACGCCATCCTAGGATTGGCCGAGCCTATTATAGATTGCATTTTGTATGCGATGCATTAGCCATTTAACATGGACTTGGATCATACATTTGGTTATTAACATGTTCATTGTTTTGGCTTGGAGTACACTGTAAGTGTTTTATGCTTTAGCATCTCGCATGAGTGTGAATGTTAACATGACAGCATACTTACCATGTGGCTATATGCTTATGTGATATATCTGCCTGAATGACTGTGGGTGAAGGTTGGATTGTTTGAGTTAGAACAACTCGTTAAAAATCCGTGTTTTAGCCTACTCGTGAGTAGCAAATTTCAAACCATTTTCCAAACAAACGGATATGCGATGCTTTGTTCTAAATTAGGCGATCTAGTCTATACTTTTGTGTTGTGCGCATCACATAGTAAGATTAGCTAATTAATCGGAAGAAGAACACATAACGTTTTCAAAATGAGATATCATGGTTAGTAGAGGCCGATCTTCAGATCGGGCGAGCGGGGGTGCTCATAGCTGACCTTCCCCAATCGTACCCAAGTTCCCGAGCCGAGGCAACTTTGGTGATGACGGACACGTGGCCTTAGGCAAACGAGTCAGGGTTTCCTAAATTCTCCCATAAAAAATATTTAAGTGGTGACTCTGTATCTGACAAAGCAGTCCATGTTTGGCACTTCTTTCTGAAAATCTGTTTTCTCAAAACGATTTGCCAAATCTGGACTCTTTGGTTCAGATTTAGAATCGTGACAATTTGAGTCCGAACTGTAGCATGGGGTCCACGGGTGCGTCTACAATAAGCTCTTTGGAAATTGTTCATCCCTCAAAATAGAAATATAACCTCGTATTTATAGAATTTAAGAAAAATAGGTTAAAAATATCTTGAAAAATAGACAGTTAGCGGGCTCCTACCTAGAATAGTATTTATCACCCACAGGGCACGGCCGGCCCCAAATGGCCACAGCCGGCCCTCAATGAGGCACGATTGGGCCGTAATGTGCTCCATTGTTCCTCTATCCCAAGCTTAGTGTAGGATGGCATAATGTTCAAAATGGACCTCTGAGGTAAGAACAAGGTGAATATGAAGGTTTTGGGATTGTTTTTTAGGTCCATCCTCGGATTCCTTCGTTGAGAAGTCAAATCAAACACAATGCTATTTTCATCATTGAGTGCCCAGGACGAACCGCACAAGCCTTGCGGGCGGTCAAAAATATGGTGTCTACAGTATCAGCGTAGAATCGCCAAGGCCTTTAATATGAAAGTCAAATCCAGAAACCTTAAAGAAGGGGATATGGTCCTCAAAGACAACCAAACTCCCATCTATGACCCTAGGGGCAAGTTCAGACCCAATTGGATTGGTTATTACATCATCAAGTCTATTTGGTCAAGAGGAGCGATTATCCTTATGGATTTGGATGGTTTAGAGTTCTCACAACCGATCAACATGGACAAGTTGAAGAAATACTATCTCTGAGAAGCTCACTAGGCCGAAAACCTGAAAGGGCGACCTAGGCAACAGTTAGAGCATGAAAAATTAGAAATAAAGAAAAATGGAGCTTGCAAGGTTGAAAACCCAAAAGGGCGGCTTTAGCAAAAGTTAGAGTACAAAAGGAGAGTTAATACACGAGTGAACTCGAACCGAACTACATAAGACCTGATTCCCATCTTTGGGATACGTAGACAACTTCATCCCGATGTTCAACCATAGCTATCTCTAATTCAGCTGTCCTGTCCATCCATTTGATCTGTCCATTTTTTTCCATCGTCTGTTAGCTTGGTTGTGTTACCTCTTTTCGGTAGAAAGACAGGTGGCAAGACAGAGCAGTGATGGTGAATGCAGTTATGGGTGGTTATAATCTTTTTGATTCGAGGTTGTGCATCTTGAGGACTGATTCCATGTATGTTAAGTAGTGACCATTTCTAAAAATTGTTTTGAAAAGTTTTAATGAGTTGATTTTCTCAAAATTTTACCTTTTGCAACACAGACCATTCTTTAGACCAAAAGGAGAGTTTTCAGTACTCACAACTTTAATTCTATGATTTCAACACAAGTACATTCTCTAACTCTCTGATCAAATCAAAGTTACTTTTACATCACAAAAACTTGAAAAGAAAAGTCAAAGAAACAAACTAGGGGCACAGATAAGTCAGGTACCAGTCCTCTGCCTCCTGCTCGCACTTGCGGATGTCTCTGCAGCCAAGGATGGACCAACCTGTGTCTCATCCTTAAGCCAAGCCAAGCATTCACTAGAGAGGGTATAACTAAAATTAGCAACAGGGGACAGAAGCTCTCTTATCCTCTAAGCATCGAGGTATTGAGCCAGGTGCGAAGCACGAACTGGAAATGGAGCAGAGTATTCCACCCTCTCATCTGGACAAGTTTGATCATGTTTAAAATGACGTCTGAACCGGAATGGAAAATAGAACACACAGTGTGTAAGGCCAATCAATTGTATACCCGACTGTCAGGACATACTGTAACTCATATCAGTCAGGTTAAGCCAGGGGCAATGCCAAGTAAAAATAAGCAGAGAGCATGTTGACGATAACCTTGCTAGAGAAGGTCACATCTATCTCCAATACCAAAAAATCGATTAATCAAGCCGGGTATATCTAACTCCTCATCATGAGCCAAGTACCAAGCCTCATGCAAAGTAAGCCCACACATTTGTCATGCATGGCCAAAACGGGATTGAGGCATAATTTCCTCATCGCGTTAGGACTCCATCAATGCTTGAAACTCTTTAAGCGTAGGACACATCTCTTGCGCTCCGAAGTGAAACACATGTGTAACCGTGTTCCAACATTGAACAGCGGTATGAAGGAATGAAAAACAAAGCGAAGTACGGCTCAATGGAAAAGGCACATTTATGTCGAAACTGTGAAAATTTACCTTTTTCGTGCCGTCCAAAGTGGTCGTCCAATCCTTGAGCCTCTCAATAAGAAATATCTCCATTTTCAAAGAAAATTGCAGAGAAAATGGTGTTCTGTCGAAGAAATGAGCAAGAGAAGACCTTTATAGAGGATAAGGTTGTGTGAGTGGTTAATATCTGTTGCCAGCTGTCCAGCCACAACTTTTGGCCGGCCGGCCACTTTTTCCAACCGGCCATCCAATTTAATGGCCAGCCAACCAAGTTTGTTAGCCAGGCAATTGGCAACAATGTTATGTTTGGTCGCTCTTTGTTTTTTGAGTCTCGTTTTGAGTCTTTTGTTTCTAGCAAGTGTAATTAGTTAGGTTTAGGTTGTTCTTCATTTTGTTTTTCATTTATTGAGTTGTATTTTGTATTTTGGTCAATTGAAGGCTCAATATCTGGTTACGAACATCATTCCAATACAAGTTTTTTTAGTTTCAAATTCAATTCCAATTTTATGCAAGTGTGGTGTCATTCTCGAGATGCTATGCAAAATAGTACTCCTTTTATAAAACTGTAGGGTTTTACCCCGATCATAGTTTTTACAAAAGAGAAAATACAAGTGTTTCAAACTAAAAGTAAAGTCATATCTGAAGCTATACAAGGTGCTAAACTACAAAACAAAAGAAAAGAGCAAAATAATATAAAATTGGAGTCAAGCTCGAGAGGCCCTCTTCGTCCTCTTCTGCGGAGGGGACTCAGGGGCACTATCGCCATTAGCGCCGCTATCATTAGAAGAATGAGACTCTGAGCCATCATCATCCTTGCTACTCCCTAACCCAGAGCCAGCTTCGTCATCCTCACTCTCAGACTTGGAGCGCCTACTCACTGTCTGCTCGATGCCGCTAGTCTCGGTGTCATACCTACTCAAAGTCGGTTCCGAAGAGGAGGAAGTCTCCTCTGCCTGAGACTCTCTGCTTTGACCCCAGGCACTCCTGCCTCTGCTCTCATCCCTGCCGCGTGCAGGAGCCTATCTACCTCTTCTCATCGCAGCCGGATGAGGTGTCGCTGGTGCTGTCGGTGCCGCAGGTGTAGGTGGAGCCTGAAAGCAAGAAGCAGAGTATCAGTACAATATCAGGGTAGAATCAGTATGAATATGGGCGAATCAGAACAGTGTGCGGTACAAAATCAGTATGAATATGGACAAATCAAAAGAATATTATGCAGAATTAGTATGAGTATGGGCGTATCAGTATAGTATGAGGGTACAATCAATATGAATATGGGCGAATCAGAACAGTGTACAGTACAAAATCAATATGAATATAGACAAATCGGAACAGTATGATGCAAAATCAGTATGGGTATGATTTAGAGTAGTTAGATGAATGAGAAAGGTAAAATACCTGATTATTGCGAAGAATTCGTAATGTCTCCCTCCTTCTCACCATCTGCACTAAGGAGGCAACCAACTCGAGGAGTCTATCCACATACTTTAATGGCACCTTGTAGACGCGCCCGCGTGGGCCTCGCTACTACAGTTCGGACTCGATTTGTGTCACGGTTCTTAATCTGAACCAAAGAGTCCAAATCTGGCAAATCGTTTTGAGAAACAGATTTTTGAAAAAGTAGTGCCAAACATGGACTGCTTTGCCAGATACAGAGTCGCCACCTAAATATTTTAAAATGGGAGAATTTAGGAAACCCTGACTCGGTGCCGAAGGCCACGTGTCCGTCATCACCGGAGTTGTCTCGGCTCGGGAGCTTGGGTACGATCGGGGAAGGTCAGCTATGAGCACCCCCTTTCGCCCGGTCCGAAGACCGGCCTCTACTAACCGTGATATCCGTTTTTGAAAACTTTATGTGTTCTTAAACCAATTGTTAACCTAGAATTACTATGTCATGCGCGCAGCAAACAAGTATAGACCAAATCGCTCAAATTGGAATAAAAAAAGCATTTCATGTTTGTTTTGAAAATGGTTTGCTACTCGCAAGTAGGCTAAAATGCAGATTTTGCCACCGTCAAGTGGGCTTTTGGACAAGACGGTTTTGCCACTATCCGGTGGGCTTAAAACAAATATAGCTTTAACGCACTATCCCAATTTAAGCAATTTGACCTCCACCCACAGGCATTCAAGCAATTTATCTCATGTAAACACTTAGCCGTATGGCAAGCATACTATTATGGCAACATTCACACGCATGTTGGATGCTAAAGCATAACCACTTACATTGTACTCCGTGCCAAAACAATAAACTAGTTAGCAAATGTGCGTGTCCTAGTTCATGTTATTTTGCATAATGCAACACATACAAGATGCAATTTTAGTTAGGCTCGGTTAACCTAAATATGGCATACGATATGCAACCAACTGATTCATGTATTCAATTTTGGGATTTGAAAATACGAATGCGGTTAGTATGATGTACCGAGCCCGGTGCATGTCAACAGATGCATGAATGCACGCATGCATATCATAAGGTATGCTAATTTCAAAAATGCCCTAATCTACCATCATAAGCAGGTAAATAAAAGGGAAGAAAGAAATGGGGATTGGAAGACATACACACACTCACCCACACTTATTACATGTTTACCCTCACTCAGAGGGTCCGAATTAATATTACAGTCCCAAATAATAAACAAATAAAATTATTACAAAACAAAAAAAATATTCTAATTTAAATTAAAGGAAAGGTGGCGAAGGAAGGAAAAGGGTAGCCGCAGCCTCTGCCTCGGGATGCGCGAGTGATGCATGCTCGAATCCGCCTCGTCTGGAAAACTCGTACTGTACTCCTGTCGCCTCTGTTTGTACTGCCTTGTCTTTCTGAAAATTGCCAAAGTACTGGAGCAAGTTCCTTGCGTCCTGCAGAGCACCACCGGCCGGACAGAATTATCACCGGCACTTCACAGTTCCCATCGGCACTTTATTGGATTCATCGGCACTCCAGATAGTGCCGGTCGGCACTAAATTCTGCCGGTCGGCAGAAACTTCCTGCAGAAGACAATTTGACAGCAAACAGAGAACAGACAGTGCATGGTATGGAGTTCTTGGGCACATGTAAGCATGGTCCTACTTCTTATCATATTTTGAACTCAAAGAAGCATGACCTTCGACCTTTGAGCCATCAATGGTGCATGATGACTCGAGGGATCAAATTTGCCACTTAATGTAAGGATGTATGCAACAAACAACATGAAAACCGAGGCCTTATCAAGTTGGAGTCAAAGGTCCCGATGACCGGGAATCAAGGCACATTGCATCACTTGAAGTATGAATCGTCCTTGATTCCCACACTTAGTTTGACACCCCAAACCAAGTAAATGCAATGCATGTAATGCTCAACAAGGCTCAAATGTATCATGCCACCAGGATGTAAAGCACAACAAGCATTATGCAACCAACATGACAAATGTATAATACCAAGCATACAAGATACAAACATGATGCAAATATGGACCAAATTGACCATGGGATTGATGTGCTACAAGGCTTAATGGAGCAACCATGCAACAAACATGGAGCAAACATGCAAGAGGGCTTAGAATGGCAAAGGGGCAGGCCCTCATCCTTCTCAAAACAGTGGCCAAAAGTGCTCAAAATGATGGACAATCAACTCATGTTAACAAGCAAACTTATGGTCCCAAAGTTAAGGCACAAAAAGGAAACATTTCACCCTCATTAACATGACCACTCATGGCATGATTAAGGCAAAGCAAAAACAGAATCTATGCATGCAAAATAGGACCCCAAAAACTCCTAATATGGCAGCTAAAATATCTCCCATGAAGGATATGCACTAAGGCTCATTCTTAGGCATAAGAGGACACACCCTCAAGGCATTAAAGAGGCCATGCATGCACACATACAAGCATGATTCTTGGACTAAAATGTGGTCCTTAGATGATGTTGAATCATGAGGGTAATCGCAAACATACATGCTAGAGGTCAACATGCTCAAAGCTTTTAAGCCAAAATACAAAGCAACCTTAACACACATGTCAAGTATGACTAAATGGATAACCAATAAACCTTAAGCATGGAAAAACATCACTAAGAACTTCATGGAACTAAACCAACTCTTACAAGAATCATGGCCTAATCATGAGATGGACTCCTAAGCAAAATAGAGTAATACAAAGCAAGTATTACAAGCATACAAGGAGACACAAGTTTGACCAAAAACAGGGGTTACATATGATGTAAAATGCCTAAAGAAATTCTGAAATGAGGCCAAGAAACAACAAGCACATATGCTAACCTTTTGAGCCTAAAAAGCAAGGAAACAAAACCATAAAGGGAGAGGGGTGTCCCTCCCCTATGCAAGACTTCAAACCAACTTTTTAAACACCAAAAATGAACTGGTTTTTAGTGATGAAAAGATCAAAATGCTGAAGTGAACAAAACCTTATCAAAGAGGCACCAAAATAGACCAAACAAGGCCTATGAGGGTGAGTTTGCACTCAAACCACAAAACGACCTTAATGAAAGTGCTAGAGCAGGAAAATTTAAGCCTTTTTCATGTTATACACAAGAGCTAAAACAGTAAACAAAATAGGTAGAAAACCAATGCAAGTTTGGGGAATAAAAAGGAAGATGCTCACCCTTGAAGAACCCTTGAAGAACAAATGGTCTAGCCTCCTTCTTTGGATCAAAACCAATCCAAAACTCAAGAAACAACTCCTCCAAGTCCCTCAATCTCGGAGTAAGGTGTAATGGTGTGTGTAATGGTGCAAAAGTAAGGTAAAACACACCTTTTGAGCTAAAAAACACACACAAAGGAGGAGAGAGGGGGAGGTATAGAGATAATATGTATCTATATTGCTAAGGGCTGGTTTTTGCTTCTGACTTTCTAACCTAGAACCAAGAGGAAAGCCTCTCTCTTATAGGACTCCCTCTTGCAAAGCTTATACAACAAGCTTGGCTAGAGGGAAATCCCTCCATACACGTGTATGGAGGGGAGAAGAGTTGGTGCCAGCTATCACAGCTGGCACAAAATATCTCCATAAAGTGGATGAACAGTGGTCGGCTGCCCAAAAATGCTATTTCGGCAAAAAACAGTGCCGACCGGCAACAAACTATGCCGACCGGCATTAAAATGTGCAGACCGGCAAACAAAAGTGCCGATGGCAGAAAAAGACCAGCCGGTGGCCTCCAGCCACTGCCGGTGGTGTGTGGGGATGCCTTACATGGCATTCCCTGCCTCTCAAAGGCAAGATGTAAGTGTTTGGTGCAAAACCAGACACTAAACGGTTGAGTTCGGAGATTCTGAGGCAGGGCACGCGAGCCGAGACCTCCGGGAACTCCAAACGAACACAAACATGGATGATCACCGGGTGTTCAAATGGTGACGTCCAAGTCTTGAGGACGGTCAAAAATGGGGTGTCTACACACCTGCAAAATGGGTTCGAACATCAATATACCGAAAAGGAAGAATGAAATGCAAGCTGCGAGGCAAAATGCATACTTGTTGTGTGTTAGGGTCCCTGTCGTACTCATGCTCCTCCTCTAGTGGCTCGACTGGAATCTGATAGGCCGTCCCGCTCGGCTGCCATCACGGGATCACAGTTGAAATCACCGGCAGGCCAGTAACATGTATAACAGGGGCAATCCCTCCAGTACCAGGCTTGGCAATATGAGCAGCACGTCCAGTAACAAATGCACCTACAGCGTCCCCAGCTCGAGCTCCGGTCAACGATGGCATCAGATGCGTTCGAATGAAGGACATAGTCTCTAATCTCTCAAAATAGGTCGGCATCCTATCCTATCATATATTGTACGATGGCCTCGACTGGGAGACTATAGGCTATCCTTATAGATGGTGGAGGCAAAGCAGGGACAAGGGGTTTTCGTGACCCCAAGGTCTGGCGCACAAATCTCTCCCCAAGATACCAAGTCCTGCAGAAGGGGCCCTCCAGTAAGATTCGAAATCAGAAGATGGCCCAACACTCGGCGTATGCGTCCCTCGTACCGGCTGGCATCACCGTCCATGGTTACCACGTGATCTGCAATAGAGAATTCATAGTTGTCAATTGTCTCTGCTGTCAGAGTATGGATCAAAGCAGTAACAATGGAAATGAAGCAGAAGTAAGTATGGGTTTCAGATAACCTCGCGAGCTGCCACCATGTCAAAGTATCGGCAATAGTAAACAAAGAGGGTATCGCTGTGGTGCCGAGGGTGGCACCTGCTATCATATCGTCGTGAATAGGGCACAATGGCCTCTACCTCATCTCGTGGGACCAGGGCAAGAGCAGGGAAATATGCATACACCCAGAGTTGTAAGAGAAGATCAGTTTGTGTGTCAATGAGCAGAAACAAAAATAAATACAAAAAACACAAAGCAGAAAACATAATGTACAAACAAAAATCAAGGTAGAAAGTGCAAAGTAGAAAGTAATGAACGAATAAAAATAGAAACAAGAAATACAACGTGTACCTCCCAGGCTCGCCAGTAACCGCCGACCTTGTTTCCTTTCTTGTGGGAACCGGAGCTCATGTAGCCGTATAAAGTGGCAAGGCCAACGCCACCCCAGTCATAGAACTTTACCCGGGGTAAGATCACCAGGGCACTTAGACAATACAAACCTACAATATTTCACCTATTCGAAAACAAGGTGGTACAAGGAGATATATTAGGAAGCCCCTAGTATACTGCTCGACCTCCTATTGAGTCTCGGGCTGGCTCCCGTAGAAGTGGTCATACAACCAACTATAGCGCATCATAGCCGGTATGTCCAGAAGAGGGTGTACTCTAAGAAGATGAATCCAAGTGACCTCCCACTGGCCCATATCTAAGTCAAAGGGGATCGGATCACCCCCTACCCACAGCCCAGTGATCATGGAGAAGTCGTAAGGAGTCATCATCATCTCCCCGGTGGAAGAGAAGTGAAAGGAATTGGTGGTGTCCCACTACCTCTCCACCAAAAGCCTGACTAGCCTAGAGCCACACAAGCCCTGGGCAAAAAAGGCAGAAGCCTACATCATCGACTAACTCTCAGACCAGAGCGGGGAGCTCATGGTACCACTCTCTAGCCGTCATTGCCCCATAGCCTCTCTAGAAGAGAGCATCACCTTGCGTAACAGAATGAAAGATTGTAATGGAATGGCAAAGCAAGCAAAGTACGTGGAAAAAAAAATGAAAAAAAGGAAGTTTCTTACCTCAGCAGGGTCATAGAAAAGATGGAAGGCACGTTCCCTCAGAAGTAAATCCTTGGGCGCGCCCATAGCAAAGTCCTCATACCGCAACATGCCTCTGAGAGCCATTGCGTGTATGAGCGGGTGGTAGGTGGTGGGCTCGAATGGCCTCACCCTCAGTGGTGGTAACTCAAGCTCAGGCTCCAGAGGGTAGATCTCCTCCGCTGCAATATCAGTGGCAATGTCCTTTGCCGCCCCATCGACCTCATTTGGCACGGGTACTTCGAGAGGGCCTCGTCATGTGAAATGTCATCGGCCATGAGCAATGTAGCGAGTGATGAGTGAAAATAAGGGAAAATAAGGGAAATAGGTGAAAAATGCCAAAATAAAGCCCTAGGAGAGAGAAAAAGATAGAACAAGTTAAAACCCTAGGAAAAGGTACAGAAACTAAGAAAAACTCATGCAAAGTAAGCCTAAAACAATAAGAACCCACAAAACTAATCCAGATCAAATTCCAATCAGTTCAAAGTGTAGAGGATTACGGGTGTTTTACGAATAAAGTTTGCGTTGTGGGTGGGTAATGCGAGTAAAGTGCAAATCTAGATAGAGAAGGAGGGTGTTTTCGGATGTGTGAGAGTGAAGAAATGACGCCCATGTTATGTTTTAAAGAGCCACGGAACTGAAATGCTGAATCTACCCCCGAAACCAATCGAGTGGCCGACCAACCAATTAAGTGGTTGGCCGTCCAATTTTCTACCCATCTTCTGGTCCAGAGTTGATTTTTACTATGCTCTTGCCTAATCTGTGTATGGGAGGCCCTGTTTTCATCTTGAGAAGGAAAATTGAGGTGTTTGAAGTTGTTTTGGATTCCAAGATCCCGAGATCATGTGCCGGTTGCACCGTTCTGAGTCCCGCTATGTGTCTAATGCCTAAATGCGCCCCGATCTTAAGCTAGAGCAAGTTGTATCCTTTTTTATAAGTATTTGAAGACCTCCGAACTATAAGTTGGAGAGTGAAAGGTGAGGTGTTTTATAGAACAACACCACTTTCCTTTACTTTTTTTTACATCATTGTTTTTATTCGGTTGATCGCACATCGCACCCATTGCATCCTTTTGCATCATGTGCTACCTTGTGCCATCTATCCTTTCACGCTAAGGTGCATTTAGGATCATTCTCCCTCGTCCTTTTCTCGGGACATGTGAACCACGTTCTCGAGCAGTTTTCCTTTCTCATGACGTATGAAACACGTTCCCGCGCGATTTTCTCTCCTCGAGATGTGTGAGACGTAATCCTGAGAAATTCTATCTTAGGGTTTTTGATGGCATATCCCTTGTGCATGGTGGGGTGTTCCCTGCCACCCCCTTGTAGGGTGCTTTTGATAACACCACTTTTGTGCATCTTTTCTATTACATTACATGGAACATGCATCGCATCATATTTCATATCAATTACAATTTACGTTCATATGCATTATATTCTTTATGCATTCCCTTATCACGTGAGTGTGATTTGGCTTGCACCCTCCACCCTCTCTGCGTGTAGCATAGTTTGGCATAGAGCTTTTCTATTCTCTGCATGAAGCGTAGTTTGGCTAGCACCCCTTCTCCTTATCACGCGAGTGTGATTTGGCTTGCACCCTCTATTATCTTTGTGCGTAGTGTACTTTGGCATGGAGCTTTTCCCCTCTCTACACGAAGCATAGTTTAGCTAGCACCCCTTTCCCTTATCACGTGAGTGTGATTTAGCTTGCACCCTCTACCTTCTTTACGCGCAGCGTAGTTTGGCATGGAGCTTTTTCCCTCCTTGCGCGAAGCGTAGTTTGGCTAGTACCCTTTTCCCTTATCACGTGAGTGTGATTTGGCTTTCACCCTCCACCTTCTCCAAGAGCAACGTAGTTTGGCATGGAGCTTTTCCCTTCTCTACGTGAAGCGTAGATTGGCTAGCACCCCTTCTCCTTATCACGTGAGTGTGATCTGGCTTGCACCCTCCACCCTCTACACGAAGCATCGTTTGGCATGGAGCGTTTTCCCCTTGTTGCGCGAGATTAGTTTGGATTTCACCCTTTCGCGTTAAACAGATTAGGTTACTTTTTCCCCCGGTTACAACCTTCCCACTCTCTGTATGACATACGATGAGATATGCCTGTTGGTTGCACTGTTTTTCTTCCTTTTTTATGTGAAATATGTTTGAACTTGTTATTTGCTGATTTGTTTCGATTTAAGCTGGAGACTTGTTTTCATTCATATGTTTTCATCTTATTATTTCTCATTGCATTGACTTGCATGATCATGGATTTTCAAACTAACCGACTTTGCGACGCATATAAGTCTAACTTTTTGTGCATATCATTTGTATCTTGCCCATGAACTACGCTAGTTTGATTCCTTGCAAAGGGATACATAGGCAACTTTCGAGTTTAACCAATTGCATTTACATTTTGATTTCTTGCCCAAGTCTTGCGGCCTTGTGTAGCTTGGCTTTTTCGCCCCCCCTTTCGGAAATTCAAAAGAAAGCCCTACAGTTCGGACTCCCGCGATTCTGAATCTAATCTCACAAGTACAATGTGAAATAGATAAACACTAAAGAGTCCAAATCCGACAAATCATTTGGAAAATTGATTTTGAATTAAAAATGTCAAAATTGGACTACTTTGCTAGATATAGAGTCGTCACCTAAATATTTTATTTTGGAGAAATTTAAGAAACCCATGACTCGTGCCAAAGGCCACGTGTCTATTATCACCAAAGTTGTCTCAGGTTGGGAACTTGGGTACGATAGGGGAAGGTCATGAATTGAGCACCCCTGCTCACCCGACCAAAGATCGGCCTCTACTAATCATGATATGATTTTTATGAACATTATGTGTTCTTGTTCCAGTTATTAAGCTAGCATTACTATGTGATGCGCCAAAGCAAGTATAGACTGGCTTGCTCAAATTGGAACAACTCAATTTCATGTTTGTTTTTGTGAAAATTGTTTGATTTTGCTACCTCAAGTGGGCTTAAAGTTGTGAATTTGCCACTAGACATAGTGGGCTTAAAGCGGTGAATTTGCCACTAGACATAGTGGGCTTAAACATACATTTGTTGAATCGTTCCAATTCAAACAACAGGCTTTCATCCACAAGCATTCAAGCAGTTTAACAAGTAAACATTTAGCCTCATGGCAGGCATGCAAGTCATGGCAATCAGTCACACTCATGCAAGTATACTAAAGCATTGAAACTCACCTAGTACTCCAAGCTAAGGAGATATGAGTTAGAAAAATACGCATGATTCCTAACTATGTTAAATGTCTAATGCAACGCATGCGAAGAATGCAATTAATAGGCTCGGCTACTAATATGACATTTGCAACAATTTCAGAGAATGCGTTTTAAACATGTATTCATTGAAGTATTTAAACAACAATGCAGTTTGAATGATGCACTGAGCCTTGATGCATGCAATACGAATGAATGGATGCAAGCATAAGGTATGCTAATCAAAACATATCCCTAATCTAACCATCAAAAGCGATTAAATAAAGGGGAGAAAGACGTGGGGTTGGAAAATATACACATTATTACATTACGCTCTCATGAAGGAGAGTCCGAATGAATAAAGCTAACTAACTAATTAAGCTAAGCAAAGCTAATTAAGCTAATTATTACAAAACTTGAATAAATAGCTAAACTAACTAAGTAATTATTACAACACTTGAAATGAATAATTAACTCACCATCTAAGCTAATTAATTAAGAATTTAACTAAGCTAAGCAAATTAAATATTACAACACCGAATAATTAGCTACAACTAATTAGACTAATTAAATATTACAACTCAATTCATTATGCTAATGAAACAATTAAATGATCAAACGCATTCGATATGAGCACCAAGGAAGATGGATAGAGGTTGTATGCGCATCGCTTGAAAGCTACTCTATTTGCCCAAGCCATCTCTGTTTCACCTTCAACCACTGCCTCTGTTTCTATAAAATTGCACTGCTGGCCACACACCAAGGGCCAGTCTTGCATTACTGATGGTCGGCCAGGCCTAAGCCTGGCGGTGCATTGATTTGGTGCAAAACTCTGTTTCTATGCTCTGAGGTGAAATTAGTGCAGATAGAGCACTTTCAAGCTCTGTTTGTCCTTCCTTCCTTCTCTGTCATAGGAAAGCCTCAAGAGAAGGTTGGGATTGACTCCAAAACCATCAATGAGTAATATGATCGCTTGATGATCTTGAATATCATTTTGGACCAAAAATCAATGAATGTAATACAAATGGACCACTCCTCTCTTTTTGTCATGGAATGAACTCAAAAAAAGGAAGTTGAGACGCTTCAAGGACATCAAAAACACCATGAATTGATGCTTGATGACCCTTGACACAAGGAACTTGGCATAACGTCCGGCCAAGTTCAAGCTATTAAGCCATCTTCTTTTGGTGTGTTGATCCAAGTTTTAAACCAATTGTTTTAGTCATTGCCATTCATTAGTCCATTTGTCCAAATGTGATGTTAAAGTCTTCTAAACAAGAAGTGGTGTCAAACAAGAGGTCCTTCTAAAACATGAGAAGGAATTTACACCGTTGACGATGAATCTCCGAAGAGATTAAGCCATTAAGTGTAAGTCTCATTTACATGCATTGAACAACCTCAATTGGTTGAAACCATTCTCAAGAATGAAAGATATGGAATGATTGATTGATTAGTAAACTTAGGCTCCAAACATGGAAAATGAACAAAGAAAGCATATCAAACAAGAAGTATGCTAACTTAATGAGACCACAAGTGTATTAAACAAGGCATGAACCAATTGAAAAGACCTAGACAACCTCAAAACAACCCTAAATACATGAAAATCAGAGGTAAAACATGCATGAAAAGGGGTTGAAAAGCTAGACAATAAAGATGAGAATTAAGGCTAGTAAACAAAGATAAGGAGGGGTGGCTAACCCCTCCACTTGTGAAGCTTCAAAACATGGTTTTTAGCATTTCAAAACCTCTGAAAATCAGTGTAGATACCAAAGGAAAAAAGTGAAAAGGAGATGGTTTGAGTTATAAATAAAGGTATAAAAAGAGCAAGCTCTCTCTACCCTTTTGGTAACTCTTCAAACCCAACTCCAAACATTTCAAACAAGCTCAAAACAATCCAAAACAGCAAGAAGTCTGAAGTAAATGATAGAAATGAAGGCAAGAGAAGAGAAGACAAGCTTATACCTTTCCAAAAGTAAACTTCTTGTTGATGTTCCAAACTTAGTTTCAATGCATTCTCAAGCTTGAATTACACTTCTCCAAGATCAACCAAGGCTTTTGGGTGGTAAAACAAGGTTGTATATGGTGTATACAGGTGATGTAAGCAAGCTAGGTTAGCTCAAAGATGCCTTGCAATGGAAGAAGGAGGAGTCAAGAGCTCTGAAGGTATATATATCACTTTTAGAATTTTGTTCAACCCTCAAAAAAATCCCAGAGCTTCGATTTTATAGAATGCGAGCTCAAAAGGTGATAAATATCTTTAAAAATGGACAGCTGGCGGCCTTCCACCCAGAACAGTGTTTGTCACCATCGAAGGCCGGCCAGCCATTCATAGCCATGACCGGCCATCACTGATGCACAGTTGGGCCTTGATGGCCTCTCCTATTTTTTGGTTCAAACTCATCCCAGGGTGAGAAATGGTCCAAAAATGAAACTGATGGGTTCAAACAAGGTAAATGTTGAAGATGTGAGGCTATTTCGGAAGCCTGATTGATTCTAAATCGCTGCGAATTCATAATTCAACTTTCATCATTGAGTGCATTGAACCAAGCGTCTGAGTCTTGCGGGCAATGTGGTGTCCACAGTTGCCCCTCTTTGATAGAACTCAACATCATAAAATAACGTGAGTGAATGTCAAAGT
This sequence comes from Camellia sinensis, assembly GCF_055761805.1. Classification (NCBI taxonomy): domain Eukaryota; kingdom Viridiplantae; phylum Streptophyta; class Magnoliopsida; order Ericales; family Theaceae; genus Camellia; species Camellia sinensis. The sequence goes on along the minus strand of NC_138964.1, from coordinate 106,832,429 downwards.
CCAAAGACAACCCATTTTGACAAGGTCGTAAGACTTGGACAAGAAAGCAATACATAAAATAAAATGGTTGTGGTTGCATGTTGCCTACGTATCCCTGTGCAAGGAATCAAACCAGCGTAGTTCTAGGGCAAGATGCAAATGATATGCATGATGCAAGAACATAACTTATGATCACGTAATGAGGCTGCACAATGAAACATTTTGAAGGCGAATGCAATGTAAAGAAAATGCCACAGTTAAACAAACTGAAACAAAGTACAACAATTCCAATCATGGAAAGAAGTAAATGAATAAACACGCCACGCATGAGAATCATGAGCCAAACCACATTTCATGCAGAAAGGATGTAAGAAAATTAAAACTTAACTACACGACGCGTAAGAAAGGCAAAGAGTGACATAACCGTCGGTCGTACCCGAGGTCTTAATCGAGATCCTAACGCGTTGCACACGTAAGGAGGAAAAGGATGGTGTAAACACTGGGATGCACCCGAATGTTTTTAACTGAAGCAATCAATCTTAACGCGTCTCACGTAAGAGGAAGAAGGGATGGTGTGAACACCGGGCGCACCCGAATGTTTTAACCGAAGCAATCAATCCTAATGCGTCTCACGCGAGAGGAGAAGAGGTGGTGTGAACACCAGGATACGCCCAAATGTTTTTAACCGAAGCAAACAATCCTAACGCATCTCACATGGGAGGAGAAGAGGTGGTGTGAACATCGGGATGCACCCGAATGTTTTTAACTGAAGTAAACAATCCTAACGCGTCTCACGCGAGAGGAGAAAAGGTGGTGTGAACACCAGGACGCACTTGAATGTTTTTAACCGAAGCAAACAATCCTAACACATCTCACGCGAGAGGAGAAGAGGTGGTGTGAACACCAGGACACACCCAAATGTTTTTAACCAAAGCAAACAATCCTAACGCGTCTCACGTGAGAGGAAAAGAGATGGAAGGATGCAATTCGAAGGGCATGAGTGATTTTACTTGGAACTCCTCTGAATGAACCGTACATACAATATCGTCTAGATACGATAGAACATAATAAAATAAACTGTGATTAAGTCCAAACACATTTGAACAAATACAGTTAAATAAACAAATTTTAAACAAAACAAATATGCTCACACAATAATAATAACAACAACTCTTCTTTTCTTTTCCATTTATTTATATTTTCACTTTTCTTTGTGTTTCTGTTATTATTATATCTTTTTCTATTCTTTTCTTTTAATACTCATTTTTTGTTAACATACAACTCCTCATCCGATTCAAATCAAAAGCCACGATCAAAAAATGCAAAAATCAAAACCGAAATTTAAAACTCAAAATTAAAAATCGAGACTATAACTCAGAAATTAAAATACTAATGAAAAAAAAATCAATCAACAACACACAAAATAGAAAACATAAAACACAAAAAAAAAAAAGAAAAAAAAGAAAATAGATTGAATCACCGAAGGCCAGCCGGGCCTCTGCGATGCACGGCCAAGCTTCGATAGCACTGGCCGGCCTTCGACAGCGATGAAGCACAGTTCGGTAAAAAGCCACACCTGTGGCTCTTTAAAACACAAAAGGCTCCCATTTTGATCACCATCTAGGTTGACAATCCCCTCTCATTCTCTCTAAACCTCCCTTCTCTCTAGATTTCCTCTTTTTCTTGAGTTTACCCAACAATCCTCACAAAAATTTCCTAAAACAACTTGTTTTCCACTTCCTTTTGAACCAATTGAAAATTGTTTTAGTTGAGGTTTGGGTTTGCTTTTTGTTTTTTCCTTATTTTTTCACATCTTTGCCCAAACTTTTCTTATACTCCTTTGATTTTTCATCCTCTCTTCACTTTCTCTCTCTTCACTTTCTCTCTCTTAGGGTTTGAAACTTAGGATTTCACCTACTTTCACTCATTCCCTTCAATTTTTCCATGGCTAGTGATGAGGTTCCCATTCTAAAGCCAGCCATAAGTGTTGGTGCTGCTCTCGGTGCAGACATGGAGGCGGAGGAAGCCGCTGCATTGCTTCCCCTCGCTGAGAGGCCTTTTGATGCAGCCACATACCAGCCGCGTACACATGTGCCACCTCCTAGCGGCATCTTGAGATTCGAGGGCTTCATTCCCATATTGGATGAGGATACTCTACTGCGAGAGCCCATGGAGCATATCTCTACCGATGCTTCCACGGTACACAACTCTTCTCCCATTTTACTTTGTATTTTACTTTGCACACATGTTGAAACGTTAAACTCAATGAACAAATCACTTACCCCTACTACACATGTACTGATAAAACTTCCAATTGATAGGTGATCGCCAGGAGGATAGGCGGCTATGGCTCTATCTTCGGCCCCCAACATTGGTATGAGCGGCTTCCCGCAGAGGTCCGCACTTTGGTAGATGCTGTTGGCTTTGGGCCCTTTTGCTCCAGGCTCATATAGATGAGGGTCAAGTCTTGGCTTTATGGGGCCCTGGTGAAAAGATGGTGGGACACCACCAGCTCATTTCACTTCTCTTTTATCGGGGAGATGACACTGACCATGTATGACTTCTCGATGTTGACCGGTTTGTGGGTTAGGGTCGGTAGCCCAGTCCCTTTCGATCCAGATATGACTTAGTGGAGAGATACATAGCTCCAGCTTCTTAGAGCGATCCCAGACATTACCAGCCATGGGATGGTGCGCTACAATTGGTTCTTGGAGCACTTCTCTGGCACACAGCCAGTTACTATAGACGAGGTTGCCTAGTACACTCGTGGCTTCCTCATGTATCTTCTCGGTGCTACCCTGTTTGCAAACAGGGAAAATACCGTGGGATTATACATTCTTGGAGCATTGGTACATCTTCCTCGAGTAGTGGATTACGACTGGGGTGTCGCAGGTCTGGCCACCCTATACTGCTATATGAGCTCCGTCTCCCGCCGCAAGGTAGATTCATTTGGCTGCTACTAGAGGGTTTGGGAGGTACACCCTACACTCACCTTTCTAATATGCTTTATATTTTGTTCACTGTTGCATTTCTTGCTCATTTGATCCGTTTCTCATGTCATCTGCCTGCCTTTGATTTACAGCTTTGGGTCTACACATATTTCACTTCGTTGGCCCCAGTTCCAGTGAGGCCGATTGAGTTGTCTGTATCACGCTCTCGGTACTACAACTCACGGTTCAAGCAGCGTGGCCTCGTGGATCGCACCTTCCCATACTTCCGTCGTTTCTTTGACACTATCGCAGTAGATCAGGTATTGCACTGTTTCCCACACTATATGATTAATCTTATACTGTTATACTGTTGTATTGCACCATATTACTGCACTGTGACTTCTGACACTGCACTAGTTCTGACATCATACTGTCATTCTAACATCGCACCGATATCTGACACTGTATTGATTTTCTGACATTGCACCGATATTTGACACTGCATTGATATCTAACATTGCACTGATTTTCTAACATTGCACTAATATCTGACACTGCATTGATTCTCAAGTTGACTAGCACCCTTGGGCAGGCATTCCCCAAGTGTCGAGGGCGACCTACACCGCTGCCTGGCATGATTCCATGATAAGGATCTTGTTCGAGGGCCCTTTTGGTCGGGCATACTACCAAGGAGAGAGATTCATCCGCCAGACTCGGGGTGTTGCTGGCCCTGATATTCCACATCCTCCTCCTGCTGGCATAAGGGTAGTAGATGATTTACAAGATAGTCCTGAGCTGGACCTCTTGATGATAGGTGAGGACGGCAATTGTTACTATGAGCCTGGCGACTTCACGACTTTCTTGCGCACTCGGGTGATGGCACCTCTTATTCTAGGCATGGCTCGAGCTGTACCATAGGTTGCTGTTACTCCTACTGTTGCTCCCATTCTTGGATTACCTGTGCTTCCCACTGAGATTATGTTTATGCGTCCAGATGAAGTGATTGAGCAGATCCCACTTGAGCCCATCGAGGAGAGGGACCACAGACTTGTGTTTGCCCCTGGCGTTGAGCAGGTACACTTTCTTTTTATGCTAGTCCATGTTGCACTTTAGCTTATTCTCAGCCATTACTATTTACTATTCGATTTTTTCTATCTACTTTTCTCAGTTTCTATTCTTTTTCAGATTCCCCAAGCATATGATGACAAGCTCCTTCAGACGATCGATCATCTGCTCATCATGGCACGGAGGAGGTAGACTACCTTAGTCACCCACGGGATTGAGGTACATTCTGTATGTAGCCTACTGTCATTGCCATACTGTACACTTCTAATCACTTTATCTGATATCTGATATCTTTTTTAGCTTGAGCCGGCGCCAGCAATGCCTGCAGGACCTTCCGCAGCTAGTAGGCGGAGACTGGGCCCAGTGAGAGGCCGAGGAGGTGCTGATTGGGGGAGAGGTCGAGTGAGGCAGCGCTCGCCTTCCGAGGAGTCTTTTAACAGGCCCACGACCCCTAAAGATGAGGGAGAGGAGATGGACCTGCAGTCGAGCAGCCCCAGTGATGACAACGATGCACCTCCTCCACAGCCGTTAAGGAAGAGAGCAAGGATGGGCTATTGATGGCGATAATGATTTTGTTTTACTTTGCTTTTGTTTTCGTTTTGTTATGTAGTTATTAAACTAGCTTCGGATTGTCCTTTTGTTTTTTTTTTCAAAAAACTTTCTTTTATTTTGGTTGTATAAAACGATGATCAGGGTTGGGCCCACTCGTTATGAAAAGCAAGTTTTGTTGAATGATCTCTTTGCGCAATATGATAAGCTGCATTACCTTTGCTTTCATTTTGATTAGTTGTAAGTTATTATCTGGTTCATCAATCAATTCAAGAGCAAGGCATTTATTGTTCCGAAGATTACAAAATGAAAACAACTCAAAAAAAGCTACAAACACTTGGTACAAACAAAGAAAAACTCAAAAGTACAATTGAAATTCATTCAAACAAAGGTCAATTTTCTCTGCAACAAATATGCACTGGGCTAGCATCAAAACCCAGCCTGGCTTCACTGATGCACGGCCAGCTATCACTGATGCACGGCCGGCCATCAGTGTGATGTTGGTTAGTGCTGTCCAAGTGTCATGCTCAGCTCCTTTCCAAACTTTATAAATAATGCTCCTGTGCCGTTTTTCTGGCAAACTCACAAATCCTTGATATGTTGCTCTCAAAATGGAGATGTTACTTGTCAATAGCCTACGGGACTGGATAGTCGCTTTGGATGGCTCGGAAAAGATGAGTTTCTGTGGCTTCGGCCTAAATGCCCTTTTTCCTTTAAGTCGTTCTCCACTTCGTTTTTCGTTCCTTCACGCCGCAGCTAGATATTGGCACCCGATCACACATGTCTTTAGCTTCAGAGGACAAGAAATATGCCTGACAATTAAAGAATTTCAGTTGCTAATGGAATCTCGGCGTAATGAGGAAATCATTCATCAGTCTCGTTTTGGCCACATCCCAGCTTTGGGACAGATGTGTGGGCTTACTCTACACGAGGCTCGATTTTGGGTTCACAATGGAGAACTAGATATTTGTAGTCTGATTCATCGATTTTCTGAGGCCTGCGATCGAGGTAATCTTATTTGGTGGGGTTTTCGACAACACGCCCTTTGTTTATGTATGCTAGCACATTTTCTTTTTGCCTCTAGTTTTGGCGGGTCTAGCATTTAGCTAATTGAGGTGGCGCAAGGCCTGAAAAAGGGCAAGAGTTGCATTGGCTTGGTATTGGCCAAGACTTTGATGGGCTTAGACACCTTCCATCGGCGAGAGACTACCAAATTCGCAGGAAGTCCATTACTTTTTCAGGTAATGTTTCCCACCCTTTCTTATTTGTGTTTCTCACATCACTGGGCATTCATGCTATGTTTTTCTCTCAAAGCCCTTTTCTCACTTTTCTCTCAATATACATCTCTCTTTTCTTTCATCCCTCCCCATGTATGGCTAATGGACAAGCTAAAGGTAGTGGACTCTTGCCCCGCATACTCAGCCCGAGCATACTTTTTCCGCCAACAACTAGTGGATTTCCCGAATGAAGGATGGTGGTGCCATTGGATGTGCAACAAGTCTGTTGCTAACATTACTTAGCGTTGCCCCTGGTTTAACCTGACCAAAATGAGCTATAGCATGACTCGGCAACCTAGCATTGAGATGATTGGCCTTACACACTGTGTATTCTACTTTTTGTTCTGGTTTAGACATCAATTTGGACATGATCAGACTTGCCCAGAGGAGAGGGTAGAATACCCGGTTTCATTCCCAATCCGAGGTTCATATTTGGCTAGGTACCTCACTGCTTAGAGGATGAGAGAACTTCTGGTCCCTGCCCCTAGTTTCAATTACGCCCTTTCTGACAAGTGCCTGACTTGACTCAAAGATGAGGCACAAATCGGGCCCATTTTAGCATCAGAAGCTTCCATAAGCACAAGGGGGGGACGCAGGAACACCTGATTCATCTACGTCCCCAGTTAATTGCTTTGATTTTTCTTTTCAAGTTTTATGAATGTAATAAAAACAACTTTGATTTGTATCGAGAGTTGGAGAACTTTGTATTGAAATCAATGAAATTAAAGTTGTGAGCACTGAAAATTTTCCTTTTGGTCCAAAAATGGTCTAAGTTGTAAAAGGTAAAATTTGAACAAAATCAACTTTTATTAAAACTTTTCAAAACCATTTTCGAAAAGGATCATTACTTGATACACATGGAATCAATCCTCGAGATGTACAACCCCGAATCCAAAGATCACAGATTGCCCCTTGACTGAATAGCACTGCTCAGTACTATAACCAACTCTTCTCTTAGAGTAAGGAGCGCAACAGAACTTTCAAGTAAAGAACAGACAAAGGTGACCTGATCAGACACATGGACAGGACAGTTGAATTAGAGGTGTTTACGGCCGAACTTCAAGATGAAGTTGCCTACGTATCCCGAAGATGGGAATCAGGCCTTACGTCGTTCGGTTCGGGTTCACTCGAGTATTAACTGTCTCCTTTTGCACTCTAACTTTTGCCAAGGCCGCCCTTTAGGGTTTTCAACCTTGCGAGCTCAGTTTTTCTTTATTTCCAATTTTTGTGCTCTAACTTTTGCCTAGGTCGTCCTTCTGGGTTTTTAGCCCAGCGAGCCTCTCATGGATAGTATTTCTTCAACTTGTCTACGTTGATCGATTGGGAAAATTCTAAGCCATCCAGATCCATGAGAATAATAACTTCACCCGACCAGATAGTTTTGATGATGTAAGGACCAGTCCAATTAGGTCTGAACTTGCCCCTAGGGTCATGAATGGGAGCTTGGTTGTCTTTCAGTACCAAATCCCCTTCTTTGAGATTCAAGAACTTAACCTTCTTGTTGAAAGCCTTGGCAATCCTGCGTTGATAGCCCTTAACATGGTACAATGCTTTCAGCCTTCTCTCATCAAACAACATCAATTCTTCGAACCTGCTCTGTTGTCAGTCCACCTCTACTATTTGACACTCAGCCATAACTCGCAACGACGGGACTTCTATTTCGATTGGCAAAACAAATTCCATCCCATAGACAAGAGAGTAAGGGGTTTCCCCAGTAGACGTCCGAATTGAAGTTCTATAGCCCCAGAGTGCAAATGGCAATTTGTCTGGCCAGTCCCTGTAGGTCTGTGACAACCCTCACCTTTGATTAGCGTTAAATTGTGATTAAGCATAATAAGTAATTAATTAAAATGAAATCTTGAATTGATTGCATGAGTGTGTTGTCTTAAATGCATTTCTATCTGTTTGTCATTGAATGATCTGTTCATGTTTTAATTTCGAATTGCGAATTGAAAGCCTTATCGGCAACCGATTCAGAAATTGATTAGTGTTATATGCTAATTAGGATTTATGGGATTTTATGGTAGGTTTAAGTAAAATTCAATTTGGAATGATTAACTTAGAATAAATAAAGTTAAATTACATTAGTTTGAATTTAATACACTTTTGCCACTAAGTGGATTAATTCAAGGCCATTTCTTCTCACACTTTACACTTGTTTGGCATCATTCTTCATTTCATCTTCTTGACCCAAAAACGTGAGAGAGATAGGGAGTTGGAAGAAAAATTGATTCATCTAGAGTTTGGCTTGGAAATTAGAGGAATTGAAGGAGAATTGTATTTTTGAGCTATTATACTTGGAATTCAAGACTTAAGGTAGGAAATTCATCCTCTCAATTGTGAATTGAAGTTGTTACATGCATTGTTCATGATAGGTTTCATCGAAATTATGTTCATTTGGTGAATAGAGTCAAGAATTAGCTTAAAGTGTTGATTTGAGGGTAAATTCATGCATGCATGTCCATATCATAGAATTTTGAGGTTGTTTCCATGAAATCCTTGCATGCATGTCCATATTGTGGTTGTACTCTAGAGGTTCACCATGTTTTTGAGCTCAATCTTGCATTTGGTCATGCTTTGGGACATTAGAATTCATAAGAACTCATGCATGTTATGTTCTTACATTATTCTTCAAGTTTCATTCAAAATTGTGTTCAATTGTCATACCTTTGGGCTTGATTTTATAAAATGATCTTTGAAACATATTGTATTATGGGTTTCTAAGTGTTTTCTAGGAAATTGGCCAAAAAGATTGAGTTTTGGCATGTTTGATTCTTGGTTTGAGCTTTGGAAGCAAATCTGGAAAACCCAGATTTCAGCTTCCACGCTCGAGCGAAGGATTCCACGCTCGAGCGACCATTTTTGTGTTCAGAGCTCCGCTCGAGCGACTGAATGCTGGCTCGAGCGTAGATTGCAAGCTCTTAGGTTTTTGCATGTGCAGACGCACACTCGAGCGACGAGACCTACACTCGAGCAAGGAACTGTGTCTCACGCTCGAGCGAGCATCGAGCGGAGAAATTCAGTAACTAGTACTTTTTGCATTTTTACAGACCGCTCGAGCGACCCCTCTGTTTTGGTAAGCTCGCTCGAGCGGAGGAAGCCACGCTTGAGCGAGACCCCTGTTTTTAGCAAATTTTGAAAAGTGTTTTAAAGTACATATTTGTATCCTCATTCCATCCTAGGCATTCCTAGGCCATGTTTAAGGCATCTTAATGAGGATAATGTTATAGAACCACACCAAGTCAAGATAGGGGCTAAGTTATTAATCCTAAGTGTGTAACTTAGTGTGTGTTCGTTCTGCAACTGTATAGGCTTGGCACCCGAGGACGCTAACTAGCCTGTCTATAGCCCAGTAATCTGTGAGTAACAATGTTGTAAAGATATGTTCAATTATAATTATTTCTGAACGATTGACTGTACTGCTTTCTGAAATGACAATGTTTACTTAATGAATATTTGTCCTATTTGTAAACTGTACTCGTGGCATCCATAGCAACTTACTGCTACTGTTACTGTTACTGTCACTGCTACTGTACTGTTACTGTTACTGCTACTGCTACTGTTATAGAGATCTTTGTCAGTTTCAATGTTAGGAACTACTATTGTTTACTGTTTTGATGGCCATCAACTGACTGCTCGGTCTATTAAGACCTACTGTACTGTTTTGCTATTGGATGTACCACATATGATTGTTATGATTTCTAATTGACTGATATGGAATGAAATATGAGCCACTGATTGAATAACTGATCTACTGATACAAATGACTATTTTAATCACCGAAAAGACATTCATTCTTAACCCCTTTGCGCATTCGTTATTCACTGGGCTTTAGCTTACTGTTTATATATGTATGTAGGTGGCCAGGCACCAGACCGAAGCTAGGAGCGTCAAGTTAAGCTCATGTTTTGTCAAGCCAACCATTGTGCCTCACTTCGAGGTTCCAAGTCCGTTCAAGCCAAGGCTATTTTGGGGTGTCTCAGATTCACCCTTTTGTCTCTGTTTTGTAATGAATGCATAAGACTTTTGACTGTACAGTTATGGTGAAGGGATTGGATCCCTAACCTGTATGTTACGCATATCTAATATGTATATATGTTTATGGTTATGATGTGGACTAGTCTACAAAAGTCTTTTTCCACACATATTTTCACAGCTCATTGGACATCTTCTATTTACTGTTTTGGCTTCCGCCAGCCCCTTACTCTGTACTATTGTTATTACAGTTAAGCAAGCCTTTGGTAATCACGGATTACTGGCCGGTTACGATGCTAAACCCTTAGGGGCGGGTTTGGGTCGTGACAGGAAAACTCAGATTTCGGCTTCCACGCTTGAGTTACCACCTTTGTGTTCAGAACTCCGCTCGAGCGACGGAATGCTGGCTCGAGCGTAGATTGCAAGCTCTCAGGTTTTTGTGTGTGCAGACGCACACTCGAGCGAGGAGACCTACACTCGAGCGAGGAACTGTGTCTCACGCTCGAGCGAGCATCGAGTGGGGAAATTCAGTAACTAGTACTTTTTGCATTTTTACAGACCGCTCGAGCGACCCCTCTGTTTTGGTAAGCTCACTCGAGTGGAGAAAGCCACGCTCGAGTGAGACCCCTGTTTTCAGCAAATTTTGAAAAGTGTTTTAAAGTACATCTTTGCATCCTCATTCCATCCTAGGCATTCCTAGGCCATGTTTAAGGCATCTTAATGTGGATAATGTTATAGAACCACACCAAGTCAAGATAGGGGCTAAGTTATTAATCCCAAGTGTGTAACTTAGTGTGTGTTCGTTCTGCAACTGTGTAGGGTTGGCACTTGAGGACACTGACTAGTCTGTCTATAGCCCAGTAATCTGTGAGTAATAATGTTGTAAAGATATGTTCAATTATAATTATTTCTGAATGATTAACTGCACTACTTTCTGAAATGACAATGTTTACTGAATGAATGTTTGTCCTATTTGTAAACTGTACTCGTGGCATCCATAGCAACTTACTGCTACTGTTACTGTTACTGTCACTGCTACTATACTGTTACTGTTACTGCTACTGCTACTGCTACTGTTACAGAGATCTCTGTCAATTCCAATGTTGGGAACTACTACTGTTTACTGTTTTGATGGCCATCAACTGACTGCTCGGTCTATTAAGACCTACTGTACTGTTTAGCTATTGGATGTACCACATATGTGTCACGACCCAAACCCGGCCCTATGGGTTTAGCACCGTAACCGGCCAGTAATCCGAGATTACCGAAGGCCTGCTTAACAGTAATACAGTAAAACAGAGTACAGGGCCTGGCGGAAGCCAATACAGTAATTAAACAATGCCCAATGAGCTGTGACAGTCTGTATGCCAAAAGATTTTTCATGCATTCATACATATATAAACAGTACAGTCTATACAAAATTTACAGTCACACAGTACAGGGACCTAATCCCTTGATAACAGTGCAGTAGTAACTGACAGTCTATACAGTAATCCAAACAGTATGGAGACAGACGGGGGAAAACAAACAAAACACCCCTAAAGCCATAGCATGGCAACTCGGAACCTCGCAGTGAGGCACAAAGGCTGGCTTGACAAAACTGGAGTAACCCTGACGCCTCTAGCCGCGGTCTGGTGCCTGTACACCTACATATATATATAAACAGTGAGCTAAAGCCCAGTGAATAACATAAAGCGTAAAGGGGTTTAGAATGAATGTCCTTACAGTAATGAAAACAGTTCAATTCAATCAGTATTTCAGTTGTTCAGTACAGTAGACAGTCATATGTGGTACATCCATTAGCATATCAGTAACAGTAGGTCTTAAAAGACCAAACAGTAATGATGGCCATCAGTCAGTAAACAGTAGTGGTTCCAACAAGGGAACCGACAGAGAATTCTGTCGCAGTAACAGTAAACAGTAGGTACTAAGGATGCCACAGTACAGTTCAGAAATAAAGGACATACATTCATTCAGTAATACCAGTTCAGTAAACAGTTCAGTTCAGTATTCAAAAGATATCAGTTGAACATATCTTTACACAATTGTTACTCATAGAGTTCGGGCTACAGTATGCTAGAGCGTGTCTCTCCAGTCGCCAACCCTACACAGTTAACAGATTGAACACACTAAGCTACACAGCTGGGAAAGATAATAACTTAATCCCTAATTTGCCTTGGTGTGTTCTACATCTATATCCTCATTAAGATGTCTTAACTAGGCCTAAGAATGCCTAGAATGGGATGAGGGTGCAAAAATACACTTAGAAAACATTTTGCAAACTTTGCTGAAAATAGGAGCCTCGCTCGAGCGAGACTTTCTTAGCTCGAGCGGGATTCCAAAATCAAAGGCTTCGCTCGAGCGAGGAATCCTTCGCTCGAGCGGTCTGTCGAAACAGTAAAAAAATACTGGATGCTGTGATTTTGCGCGCGATGGTCGCTCGATGGTCGCTCTAGCGGATCCCTGGACAAAGGTGCTCGCTCGAGCGGGGAATCCTTCGCTCGAGCGAGGAAGCCAAATCTGGAATTTCCAGATTTGCCTCCCAAGCTCAAACCAAGCATTCTACCACTCCAAACTCGACCTCTTGGGCCCAAATTCTGGAAAACATAACTAAATTCAATGTATAACAAGTTTCAAAGCTCAATTTATGAATTCAAGCCCCAAAGGTGAGTCAATTAAAACCATATTCAAACCCAATTTCAAACCCTTTTCCAAGAACAATATGAACATGCAACATGCATGATCTTAAATCATTTTCAAAGCTTTAATGCTGTTTCAAAAGAGCTTAAACCTTCAAAAACAAGATTAACTCATGGGGTACCACAAAATTATGAACATGCATGCACCATTATACCATGAATTCAACTCAAAACTCATTAATTCAAACATGCATGCATGAAATGAGCTTCAATTCACCATTAATGAACCAAATCATGACTTAGCTCTACAAATTAACATGAACCATGCAACAATCAACTCAAAACATGAACAAGAAGACAATGGAGCTACCTTTAGTCTTGTAGTTCAAGAAGGGAGCTCAAATATGCAATCTCCTTAACAATTTCTTCAATTCTCAAGCAATTCACAAGGTAGAACTCAATTTCTCTCCCTCTCCCTCTCTTGGTCGGTTAAGCTCAAGAAATGAGCTGATGAAATGTTCTTCAAGTGTGTACATGAGGCTCAAGTGTGTGTATTGAGTGGGCCACTAAGGGTGGCAATTTGGTAATTAAATCCAACTCTTTAATTAGCTTATTTTAATCTAATTTAATCATACCCAATCAGTTTTCAGGTAAATACACCATAAAATCACATTAATTACGAGGGTCATTAAACATCAATCAGTTTCTAATTCGGCCGCCGATAAGGCCTTCAATTAGCAGTTTAAACATATAAGCATGAACAGATAATCATACAGTCAAACAAATAGAATGCAATTTAACTAACATATACTCAATCAATTCGTTTTTCCAATTTCAGTCAGTCAGTTCAGTACTTTAATCAGTTCAATTATCAGTCATAATCAATTCAGTTTAACGGTAATCGATGGTTATCGGTAATCAATCAGTCATAAGTCAGTAAACAGTATGAGGGTTGTTACAATATGATTGTTATGATTTCTAATTGACTGATATGGCATGAAATATGAGCCACTGGTTGAATAACTGATCTACTGATACAAATGACTGTTTTAATCACCGAAAAGACATTCATTCTTAACCCCTTTACGCATTCATTATTCACTGGGCTTTAGCTCACTGTTTATATATGTATGTAGGTGGCCAGGCACCGGACCAAAGCTAGGAGTGTCAAGTTAAGCTCATGTTTTGTCAAGCCAACCATTGTGCCTCACTTCGAGGTTCTAAGTCTGTTCAAGCCAAAGCTGTTTTGGGGTGTCTCAGATTCACCCTTTTGTCTCTGTTTTGTAATGAATGCTTAAGAATTTTGACTGTACAGTTACGGTGAAGGGATTGGATCCCTAACTTGTATGTTACACGTATTTGATATGTATATATGTTTATGGTTATGATGTGGACTAGTCTACAAAAGTCTTTTTCCACACAAATTTTCACAGCTCATTGGACATCTTCTATTTACTGTTTTGGCTTCCGCCAGCCCCTTACTCTGTACTATTGTTACTACCGTTAAGCAAGCCTTTGGTAATCACAGATTACTGGCCGGTTACGATGCTAAACCCTTAAGGGCGGGTTTGGGTCGTGACAAGGTCTCAACCATCTTCTGCAGAATATGCTTGATGTTCTTGTTGGCAGCCTCAACAGTTCCGTTGATTTGCGGCCGGTATGTAGATGACTTATGGAAAGCCACATTGTATTTCTCCAACAAGTCGATCACTTCTTTCTTGAAATGGGAACCATTATCTGAGATGATCTCGTTTGGGACTCCATATCGGCAAATGATGTTGTTTCGGATGAACTTAGCCACATGCGGTGCTTTCAACACTGCGTAGGACTAAGCTTCCATGCACTCCGTGAAGTAATCAATTGCCACCAGAATGTATTCATGCCCATTTGACCCTTTCAGTGTGACTACGCCAATGATGTCAATTTCCCAGACTGAGAAAGGCCATGGTGAAGTCATGTTGTACAGCTTCGACGGCGGGATGTTCATGCGATTGGCATGAATTTGGCATTTGTGGCATCGCCGAACAAAACCGATACAATCCTCCTCCATGGTAGACCAGTAGTAACCTTGCTTGAGAATCTTCCGAGCTAATATTACTCCGTTCATATGTGCTTTGTACTCTCCTCCGTGGATGGCCTCCATTAAGTGCTTTGATTCCTCTGCTTCGACACACAACTTGTGCATTCCTAGATGACCCCTCTTGTACAGTTTCTCTTCGCAGATGATAAATTGGACGGCCATGTCGTATTGCCCTTTTGTCTTTGGTATTTGTCCCTGGTGGATAAACCTCCTTTTCCAAGAAGTTCCAGATATCATAATACCAAGGATTTTGATCTTGATCTTCATCTATTGCGACGATAGTCTCGTAGGCCAGCATATATCTCTGCTCAATGATGATCGGATGCATCCAGACTCCAAACAGGATGTCTATCATGGAAGATAGAGTTGATAAGGCGTCAGCGGACTTGTTGTTCTCTTTTAGTAGATGTGTGAAGTCAGCTTTTCAAACCTAGGAATCAGAACGTCTAGGGTTTGGTGATAGATCTTCATCTTTTCTTCTTTGACCTTCCAATCTCCCTTTGCTTGAGACATAACTAGGTTTGAGTCCCCGATAATGTCTAACCGTTTTGCCCCTAGTTCCAGGGCAGCTTCCGAACCAATAATACACGCCTCATATTTTGCTTCATTGTTGGATACCTTGAACCGGAGCTTGAAGGCTAAGGGTATATGGGAATTGTTGGGTGCTATTAGCAACACCCATATCTCATAACCATACTGATTAGACGCTCCATCAAAGTACATTGTCCAAATCTCTTCTTCGACTTACACCATAGCTTCATCTGGGAACAGGTATTCTACCGTTTCATCCCCTTCTATTGGGTGATCTGCCAGGAACTCCATTATGATTCTTCCCTTGACCGACTTGCGAGTAACATACTTCAGATCAAATTCAGAAAGGAGAAGCAACCAATGGGCTAGCCTACCCGTAAGCACTGGTTTCTCAAAGAAATATTTGACGGGATCTAATCTCGAAACTAGAATTACAGAGTGAGCTAACAAGCAGTGCCTGAATTTCCTGTAGCCTATACCAAGGCTAAGCAAGCTTTCTCCAGCGGGGTGTAAAGGGTCTCATAATCTAGCATTTTCTTGCTCAAGTAGTAGATGGTTTTCTCCACCCTATCCTCAGATTCTTGAGCAAGCATGCATCCCATTGTTGTGTCTGTTACTGACAAATACAGAATCAAAGGCTTCTCCGGCCCTGGCAATAACAACACAAGCAGATTCTGAAGGTACTTCTTGATCTACTCAAAAGCGAATTGACCTCGATAATCCCATTGGAACTTTTTTCATTTCTTCAGGAGACCAAATAGTGGTTCACAAGTCAAGATCAATTTAGAAATAAACCGTCTTATGAATTACACTTTACCCAAAAAGCCTCGCACCTCCTTTTCAGTCCTTGGTGGTGGCATTTCTAGGATGGCTTTGATTTTGGAAGGATCTACCTCGATGTCCCTCTGTGTGATCAAGAAACCCAGCATTTTCCCTGTTGTTACGCCGAAAGTACACTTCTGTGGATTCAACCTCAGTTTGTATTCTCTGATCCATTGAAAGAATTTTTTCAAGGTGATGTAGTGGCCATCTCTTTCCTTGGACTTGAAAATCATGTCGTCCACGTACACCTCGACCTCTTTATGGATCATATCATGCAGAATTGTGGTTGTAGCCCTTTGATAGGTAGCCTCAGCATTCTTCAACCCAAACGGCATCACTCTGTAGCAGTAGGTTTCCCATGGCGTAGTGAAAGTAGTTTTCTCTCTGTCCTTGGGCGCCATCAGAATCTGGTTATACCCGAAAAATCCATCCATGAAGGAGAGCAATGCATGACCCGCGATGAAGTCCACTAATTCATAGATGTGCGGTAGAGGAAAGTCGTCCTTCGGACTGGCTCTGTTTAGATCTCTAAATCCACACACACCCGAATTCTGCCATCTTTCTTCGGCACTGGGATAATATTAGCCAACCAAGTTGGATACTCAAATATTAGCAAGAACCCTGCGTCTATTTGCTTGGTGACCTCCTCCTTAATCTTCAGAGCCCAATTCGGGCGTATTCTCCACAACTTCTGCTTAACGAGTTGGGCATCAGGGTCGAGAGGGATTCGATGCTGTACAATCTCAAGATTGATTCTAGTCATGTCTTCATAGGACCACGCGAAAACCTCTTTGAAATCTTTTAATAAAGCGACTAAGCGCTCGCGCTTCTCCGAAGACAACGTGGACCCGATCTGGACCAAACGCGGATCCTTCTAGTACCCACAATAAAAGTAATGATTTCATCAACAAGGGGTTTTTCAAACCTCTCCTCCTCTCAATTAATCAAATTTTTCAAAACCAGAGGAATTCCTTCCTCATCGTTTTCATCAAAATTTTGAAAATCATGATCAATGCAATAAATAAGAGGCACAGAGAAATACTTGGAATCTGCAGTGGCATTCTTATTCACAAGGTCAAGCTCATCTAGTTCTTCGGTTGCAATCGACTCAAAGGAAAAAGAAAAGGACAACCTAGACAAAACCTTAGTATCCGGGTTATCAACCCCAGGAATACCGGACTGAGACTTAAAAGAATCGGAATCTGATTCTGACTCCACAGACTCTGTGGAATCAGATTCTGGTTCATCACCTGACTCAGAACTGCTAGACAAGTAGCCCTTCTCCAGCTGCCAAACAAGAGATGTTGCGTTAGATGCATCCAAGATGCTGCTAGAAGGGTTCACTCTCAATTGGTCCTCGATCATGGAAACGGCCAGGTTATCCCCCAAACTCTTTGAGTCGACCGAAGGATCCGAAAAGAGACATGCCTGTGTTGCTCCTAGTTCAAGCTCACAGCTGTTGGAATCACTTTCTGTGCTCTTCATAGCTTCAGTAGTAGATTCAGCCATTTCCTAGATCACCGCCTTTCAGCTGCAAATCAAAGAAGATTTCAAAACCGGGAACTCACTGCCTCTCAGAGTTGAACCAGGGCTTAGGGAAACCACAAAATGGGAAGCCTTCACCCTCCCGAACAAAATAACCATTCAGGGTTCCCCAAATTGATCTATGCACAAGTTCATAGCGCTTGCTGGTCTGCTTAGCTCTGGCTCTGCTGGCCATCTGTTTCCCTTTCCTAACCCAATCCTCTTTGGTGGGCGTATAGCCAAGACCAAAGGCATGCGGGTTATGTGGCACATCAGCCAATGCAGTAACACCCTTTCGGCCGCTCTTTCCCAACCCCATTCTTGGTATGTATTGGAGTTTGTTGATGAAGTATACAGATTGGGCGCTGACATACAAGCCCTCATCAATGGCCAAGATATTCTGTACTACCCGAGCCTCAGCCAAGGTAAACCCCAAAAGAAAAACATCCTCTTTGCCATACATAATCTCCAGCACAGGTGTAGTGAACTCTGGGGAAGGATGGATAAATGAATTCCCGAAGACTATGGCCAACCCTTTCCCATGGAGGTACTTCAACATTTGGTGGAGAGTGGAAGAGACAGCTTTCACTTGGTGCAGCCAGGGTCGCCCGAGTAGTAAGTTGAAAGTTGCTGGGACATCCAGGACATGGAACTCGATATCCTGTTGAGTTGGGCCGACCTGTACTTTGACTTGTACTGTTCTCATTGCCTCTCTACTGGTATTGTCATACGCCCAAATCACCTGGGTTGTAGGCACGAAATCCGCCGATTTTAGGCCAATAGCATAAGTCGTGCGACAAGGATAGACGTTGATTGCTGACCCAGTATCAACCAATACCACTAGTACCCACTTTTCTCGGCACTTTACTGATATGTACAGAGGCTTGTTGTGTACAGAGCCTTCTGGCGGCAGTTCCTTGTCTGAGAAGGTTAGAGTTGGCGCAGTGCCTCCCGGGAAGACTAATCCTACCAGTTGTTCCGAGGTAGTGTCGATGGACAAGTTAGCTTTATCTATTGCCCGACAGTACAGCCTATCTATGCACTCACGAAGCCATAAGTAGGCCCCAGATATATATGTCAACTTGAATCTTCTTCAACTGTTTCAACACAGCTTCTTCTTCTAACTGTCTTTCCTTCTGCTTCTCGACTTCTTTATCCTTCCCGGATGCTTCAGGTTGGTCCAGATGTGGTGGTTCGAAATTTCGGCCACTTCTCATCATATGGTCGACTTTTCCCACATACCAAGTGTTGTCAGGAAAGTCTTCACCCCAATCCTCATCAGTATGAGCCAGGTGTAGGTTGTCGTCATCCCACCAGATTCCTTCGGCAGTCGACGAGCATTTGTCCGACTCCGTTAGAATTATCTTCTCGTCACAAATCTCCCCCACAGGGTATTAGGCTTTTCCAGTTTTTCGGTCGTTTTCACCCATTCATTGCTCAAAACACTTGAGTGTGGCTTCTTGCTCTGTATGTACAATACTAATAATGCCCAGTTACTGAGCTAATTATTCTACACCGGTGTTTTTCGGCAGTTTGCCCTTCCCATCGACCATTCTGGCCATTGCAGCGGTCCCCACTTTTTGTTCTTCTAGCTTCAATCTAGTTCCCTTATCTCTATTGGGTTCATCACTTAGCCACCCAAAATTGTTTGTCGACCCGTTCAGATCAAACCAGTCAATATGCACGTCCCTTTGATCTTGCTCCTCAAAGAACTGCAAATTGTTTATATCCTCCTCTAGGTCGGCCAGATCATCTAATCCCTAACTTGGCCTATCCTCTCGAACTACATTGACCTCCATCCCAACCGGAAACACCACTTTCGGTTTAGCTTGATTGATTGGCACAATATAGCAGTATGGGTTGAACACCCCTTCAGATAAGTCCTCAGAGCCCTCGGGCAACGGACTGACATTTTCCACCAAGGCCAAACTCTTTTCATCTACCACTGTCACCACCATGGTTTCAGTTTGGAGTATAGACGTGTTCATCATGCACAAGTCCGTGCTCTCAGGGATGAATAACTCCAGTTTAGGTAGGTGGAAAAGGGGTGATATATTTACTAGGGTCATAAGGGACGGCCAGTGTGTGGATAAGGTTTATATGCCGGGGTGAAGGGACTTGATTATGTGGTGGGAGAGGATTTGTAGTGACATTGGGTTTCTAGGGAGATGCTATCACCTTATTGTCGATGAGATCTTGAATCTCATGACGCAGCCTATAGCATTGATCAGTGTCATGATCGTGTTGCTGGTGAAAAACATAGTATTTGGCTGAGTTGTGTTTCGGGGGGAGAGAATCGGGTAGAGGGTGAGGCTCTAGTGGCTTAAGATGTCCCTTTTTGATCAGGACCCCTGGGGCTTTGGATAAAGGCAAGTAGAGCGGGGTAAAGACCATTTGAGATTAGGCCTGGTTGGTTGAGATTTGTGGATTTGTATTGGATGTATTCACGAAAGGGTTGGCTGTTTTGGGTATGGTGGTGACCATACTCATATTTGAAGGTCGTGCAGAAGTGCTACCAGTCGTGGTTGCATTGAAACTGCATGTAAATGGCTTCTTGGGCTGTTCCTTCTCATTGGCTATCAGCCCCTGTTTCATCGCATCTTCAATCTGAACCCCTATCTCGTGGAGCTCAGCGAATGTAAACAATAGCAAGACTATCATCTTCTGTAATAATCTCCCTTCCAGATTACGGACCACTATTTTGATTTGATCCTTCTCGGATGGCCTGATAGTCATCATCAAGGCCTTAGCCCTTCATCGGGTCACAAAGTCCGAGAAGCCCTCCTTTGGCTCTTGACGGGTCGTTTTAAGATCACAGGTAGTGACCTCGATCTCGGTATTGTAGGAGTACTGTGTGATGAAGGCCTCAGCTATTTCCTCCCAGCTCCGTTTCACAAAGTCTTCCAACTTTGCATACCAAATGGCTACTATACCCGACAGGGTCCGGCCAAAAAACGACAATTTCTGAAGTCTAGTAAGACCTATTGGTCGCGGGATATTAGAGAATAACCGCAAATGAACCATGGGATCCCTGGAGCCGTCGAACCGGTCTATGTACGGAATCTTGAATCTATTCGGTAGAGTTAATGCGGAGTCTGTGTATCCATCCTCGATGTCAGGGATCGAGTTCACACCCTATGCCTGCTTAAAGAGCTTGTCTAGCTTATTGACCTTCAGTGCATTGGGGTCAACCTCGAATTCAAATGGCGCCTCAGTCTGGTATGCTGGTGCCTTGGAGGTTTGTGGTGGAATAAACTCTGTGGGGTTGCCCAAATTCTCTTGGATATTGACAGTGACTCCAGGTGCTAGAATACCCGCTGGAGGTGCATGGGAAGCAGAACTACTGCCGGTTGTGGTTGCTGTTGCTGAAGCCTATTTATCACTTCCGCTTGGTGGGTTGTGACCTCAGCTTGGCAGGCAGCATCTAGCTGCATGGTTTCAATGGTCTGTTGGAGATGACGAAGCATGTCTTCCATGCTAATCGGGGGATGTTGAGCCATCAGGACTGGCGAATAAACTCTTACTGGAGTGAAAGTAGAAGACTGAGCCTGACTGGGTGCCGGTGAAGTAAAAGGTGACTGCTGGACTGGTGAGTTATGCCTAACCCTCCTCCGTCTTGTAATTGGTGGAAGTGAAGCAAACACTGGCTGTCCCGTGACAAGATCCCTGGATCTGTAAAGTCTTCTCACATGGGTCTAGAGTGCTTGGGAGGTAACAGGACTATCCGAAGCAATTGTGATTAACTACCTTGCAAAAAGAAATAAAGCAAAAAGAAAGCAAAAATCAGAAACCGCACAGCACCTCAGCTCAAATACTAACAAGACACAGTTGCAAACAGAACCTGTAGAACTGTACTCAACACTAATTTCTGCCCCCAAAATTGATGCCCAAACTTGCAACTGATACATACATTCCTGTAGAGTTTCACTCTAAAAGCACATACCAGTTAAGTGAGAGCCAAAACACCCCTATGATGGGGTAGGGTTACCTTGTCCTAGTTTCATCAAGAACTAAGGTTAGCTATTCAAGCCAAGTGGCTTCACATAATCTTGTATTTGGGTAAGCAACCTGTCCTAGTTTGAAACAGTCTCTATGGTTTCCAATATGCAACTAGGCCGATTGGTCAAAAAAGGTACCTCAGCAAGACTACCTAATATATCTCTTACACGTAACACCAAGAAATGAAAGGAGGATCAAACGGTACAACGGTAGTCCAGATCCAAGGGTTGTGTTTCCATCGTGCCAGAACCCACAATCGGTCCGCCTTTTGGCAAGCTTTTCCAAGCAAGCCTCCGGCAAACCGTTAAGGAATAGCGAATGGCAAACACTATGACTTAAACGCACCAATGCAAATGCAAATGAAAAGAAACACATAATTGTAGATAAAATAAAATATCATGAGTTCGAGTCAAGTTCTCTAATTTTCCCAGCAGAGTTGCCAGAAACTATAGCTCGGCTTTTTCGCCCCCCTTTCGGAAGTTCAAAAGAAAGTCCTATAGTTCAGACTCCCACGGTTCTGAATCTAATCTCACAAGTGCAATGTAAAATAGATAAACACCAAAAAGTCCAAATCCGACAAATCATTTGGAAAATTGATTTTGAATAAAAAATGTCAAAATTGGACTGCTTTGCCAGATGCAGAGTCGCCACCTAAATATTTTATTTTGAAAAAATTTAGGAAACTCATGACCTGTGCCAAAGACCACGTGTCCGTCATCACCAAAGTTGCCTCAGCTCGAGAACTTGGGTACGAGAGTGGAAGGTCATGAATTGAGCACCCCCGCTCACCCGATCAAAGATTGACCTTTACTAATCATGATATGATTTTTATGAACATTATGTGTTCTTGTTCTAGTTATTAAGCTAACATTAGTATGTGATGCGCACAAGCAAGTATAGACTAGTTTGCTCAAATTGGAGCAACTCAATTTCATGTTTGTTTTTGTGAAAATGGTTTGATTTTGCCACCTTAAGTGGGCTTAAAGCAGTGAATTTGCCACTAGACATAGTGGGCTTAAAGCAGCGACTTTGCCACTAGACATAGTGGGCTTAAACATACATTCGTTGAATCGTTCCAATTCAAACAACAAGCCTTCATCTACAGGCATTCAAGCCGTTTAACAAGTAAGCATTTAGCCTTATGGCAAGCATGGAAGTCATGAAAATCATGGAAATCACTCACACTTATGCAAGTATGCTAAAGCATTAAAACTCACCTAGTACTCCAAGCTAAGAAGATATGAGTTAGAAAAATATGCATAATTCCTAACTATGTTAAATGTCTAATGCAACACATGCGAAGAATGCAATTAATAGGCTCGGCTACTAATATGGCATTTGCAACAATTTGAGAGAATGCGTTTTAAACATGTATTCATCGAAGTATTTAAATGATAATGTAGTTTGAATGATGCATCGAGCCTTGATGTGTGCATTATGAATGAATGGATGTAAGAATAAGGTATGCTAATCAAAACATGTCCCTAATCTAACCATCAAAAGTGATTAAATAAAGGGGAGAAAGACGTGGGGTTGGAAAACATACACATTATTACATTATGCTCTCACGAAGGAGAGTCCGAATGAATAAAGCTAACTAACTAATTAAGCTAAGCTAAGCTAATTAAGCTAATTATTACAAAACTTGAATAAATAGCTAAACTAACTAACTAATTATTACAACACTTGAAATTAATAATTAACTAACCATCTAAGCTAATTCATTAAGAATTTAACTAGGCTAAGCTAATTAAATATTACAACACTGAATAATTAGCTACAACTAATTAGACTAATTAAATATTACAACTCAATTCATTATGCTAATGAAACAATTAAATGATCAAACGCATTCAATATGAGCACCAAGGAAGATGGATGGAGGTTGTATGTGCATCGCTTGAAAGCTACTTTGTCTGCCCAAGCCATCTCTATTTCACCTTCAACCACTGCCTCTGTTTCTGCAAAATTGCACTGTTGGCAACACACCAAGGGTCGGCCAAGCCTAAGCCCAGTCGTGCATTGATTTGGTGCAAAACCCTATTTCTATGCTCTGAGGTGAAATCAATGCAGATAGGGCATTTTCAAGCTCTGTTTGTCCTTCCTTCCTTCTCTATCATAAGAAAGCCTTAGGAGAAGGTTGGGATTGACTCCAAAACCATCAATGAGCCATATGATCGCTTGATGATCTCGAATATCATTTTGGACCAAAAATCAATGAATGTAATGCAAATGGACCACCCTTCCCTTTTTGTCATGGAATGAACTCAAAAAAAGGAAGTTGAGACGCTTCAAGGACATCAAAAACACCATGAATTGATGCTTGATGACCCTTGACACAAGGAACTTGGCAAAACGTCTGGCCAAGTTCAAGCTATTAAGCCATCTTTTTTAGGTGTGTTGATCCAAGTTTTAAACTAATTGTTTTAGTCATTGCCATTCATCAGTCCATTTGTCCAAATGTGATGTTAAAGTCTTCTAAAAAAGAAGTGGTGTCAAACAAGAGGTCCTTCTAAAACATGAGAAAGAGATTACACCGTTGACGATGAATCTCCGAAGAGATTAAGCCATGAAGTGTAGGTCTCCTTTACATGCATTGAACAACCTCAATTGGTTGAAACCATTCTCAAGAATGAAAGATATGGAATGATTGATTGATTAGTAAACTTAGGCTCCAAACATGGAAAATGAACAAAGAAAGCATATCAAACAAGAAGTATGCTAACTTAATGAGACCACAAGTGTATTAAACAAGGCATGAACCAATTGAAAAGACCTAGACAACCTCAAAACAACCCTAAATACATGAAAATCAGAGGTAAAACATGCATGAAAAGGGGTTGAAAAGCTAGACAATAAAGATGAGAATTAAGGCTAGTAAACAAAGATAAGGAGGGGTGGCTAACCCCTCCACTTTTGAAGCTTCAAAACATGGTTTTTAGCATTTCAAAACCTCTGAAAATCAGTGTAGATACCAAAGGAAAAAAGTGAAAAGGAGATGGTTTGAGTTACAAATAAAGGTATAAAAAGAGCAAGCTCTCTCTACCCTTTTCGTAACTCTTCAAACCCAACTCCAAACATTTCAAACAAGCTCAAAACAATCCAAAACAGCAAGAAGTATGAAGTAAATGATAGAAATGAAGGCAAGAGAAGAGAAGACAAGCTTATACCTTTCCAAAAGTAAACTTCTTGTTGATGTTCCAAACTTAGTTTCAATGCATTCTCAAGCTTGAATTACACTTCTCCAAGATCAACCAAGGCTTTTGGGTGGTAAAACAAGGTTGTATATGGTGTATACAGGTGATGTAAGCAAGCTAGGTTAGCTCAAAGATGCCTTGCAATGGAAGAAGGAGGAGTCAAGAGCTCTGAAGGTATATATATCACTTTTAGAATTTTGTTCAACCCTCAAAACAATCCCAGAGCTTCGATTTTATAGAATGCGAGCTCAAAAGGTGATAAATATCTTCAAAAATGGACAGCTGGCGGCCTCCCGCCCAGAATAGTGTTTGTCACCATCGAAGGACGGCCGACCATTCATAGCCACAGCCGACCATCATTGATGCACGGCCAGGTCTTGATGGCCTCCCCTATTTTTTGGTTTAAACTCAGCTTAGGGTGACAAATGGTCCAAAAATGAAACCGATGATGTAAGGCTATTTCGGAAGCCAGATTGATTTCGAATTGTTGCGAATTCATAATTCAACTTTCATCATTGAGTGCATTGAATCAAGCATCTGAGTCTTGCGGTTGGTCAAAAATGAGATGTCTACACCTTGTCAAAATGGGTCGTCATAGGGCTTTAACATTCACTCACATCATTTTATGACTTCAAGCTCTGTTAAAGAGGGGCAACTGTAGACAGACCATTTTTGACCACCTTTAAGACATGGGCGCCTCATGGTGAACACTCAATAATGAATTAAAATGCTATACAAACGTTCGATTTCTTCAGCAAAAGGCTTCAGTTTTCCAATTTCAGAGCCTAAACCTTGTAGCCCCTTTGAGCCAAAACCTTTTTTTTTTTTCTAGCCTGACCACTCAAAGGCTTGCTGGCCAAAGGGTGGCCGACAAGCCAAATTTATTGGCCGACCGTCCCATTTCATGGCCAACCAGCCGGCCATGTCCAACGGCAAACAGATATTTGCTACTAGCTGTTTCCCTCATGTGTATGTGTTGCACCAACTGGCTTAATACAGATATTTCTGATAGAGAAACCTATTTTTCTATAAATAGATGACCACCCCTCTTGATTTTAGGTTAGAAAAATTTGCCAAGACTCAAAAACTTGCCAAACACTCTCCCTTTCTATCTTACAATATACATACACTATACATACACTTCCTAAACCAAAAATTTGAGGCTCATTACTGAGATTATTGAGCCAAAATTTCAGCTCTTGAGGGTTAACACTTTGTGGTTTGTGAACCAAAGAGTATCTTCTCTTCAAAGTGTGTTTACTTAGTTTATGCTTTGAATATTATGCTTGTGTTGTTGTAAGTCCTTATGGATTTGGGGGTTTAGGCGATAGACACCAATTCATTTGAGTTGATAGCTTTTCATTCTTCTTTTTTTTTTTTTTTTTGTAAGAGTCTTACTTTAATAATCACATTCGCATAATCATCTTTGCAACCTCCCTCATTTCTTGGTTTTCTTTGTTTAAGAGTTGTTTCAAACAATTGATTATTGTTCAAAGCATGAGAAAGAGACTTTCCATGCTTAATGGTTTAATCTCTTCGGATGTTCATTACCAGGGCATTACATCTCTCTCATGCTACGTGCAACAACTTGTTTGACACTTTTCTTCATTAGTGGACGTAATTATCACTTTTGGACCAAACGAATAAAGAATGGCAAGGTAATGTAAAAGAGGTTAAAATTGGACTAAAAGTGGTTAACAAGAATAACAAAATTGGTTTGGGTTCAATCGGACGTTGTATTGAACCTATTGCGTCTCAAGTTATTACATACCCTTTAGTGATGTTAATGATTCAAGAAGCAATGTCTACCACTTCTCTTCAGGTAACTCCATGATAGGGAGATGGTTTTGCTGGTCTTTAATTTCCATTTATTGAACCTTTGTCCTATCGGCTCATAGATCATCATGCAACTACTTTGCAACAATTGATGATTTAATAATCGCGTCTACTCCTCCCTTGATCAGTTTCATGATAGGGAGAGGCAGAAAGGACAAACATCTCCTGGAAACATTCTGTTTTTCCTCTGTTTCATTTCTGTGGCAACAGGGCAGTACCTAAAAACAGTGGCCAGCTGGTCAATTTTCTGCCCGGCTGACTGCTTTCCAAGGTCGGCCGGCCACCATATTTTGTGCAAGCAGTGTCATTTCATGGCAGAACAGAGTAGAAGATATGGAAAAAACAAATTAATTTTCTGACTGCAAGCAGAATAGTTTCCGATAGCGAAGCAGAGAAGTTTCCGGGAGGATGTTCTCATTTGTGCGCGTGCGATGCTTTATTTCCCATAGCCCTTTAAATTAATGCTTTAATAATAATATGTTGTGTTAATTAGTAGCTTCCTTTAAAATTTGTAATAGCTAGTTAAATTAGCATTAATTTATTTATTTGGTGTTGTAGTAATTAGTTTAAATTAGGACATTTACTCAGACCCTCTTGTGAGAGGGCAAACTTATAATAGGGTGTTTGGGAACCAAAAAGCCTGGCTAAAATGGCCTCCAATTCAAAAAAAGCCTTTTAGCCCATTCTAACCCATTGATTCAAAAAAAGAAAAAAAAAATAGCTTTGGATGGTTTCAGCCTACACTATCAACGTGACAGTGTAAGGACAAGAGTGACAACCCCAGCCATTTCTGAAGTAAATGACAACCTTGCCCCTTTAGACCTATTTTGGAAAAAATGAAATTAGGGATAAATTTGTCATTTCAATTTCAAACATCATTTCAAACACATTTTTCAATACATAACTCAAATAAAAATCCATTCTATCTTTCCAAACACAAAAACTAAAATAGCCTACTAAAATAACCAAAAAGCCAAAAAGCCTCTAAAATAGCCACTTCCCAAACACCCACAATATTGTGTATGTCTTCCAACCACCATTCTTTCTCCCTTTTATTTACTTGCTTATGATGATTACATATAGCATCATGTTTTACATTTTCATATCATTGCCATGCCTAGTAACCATTTGTGCATGCTTTAGGTTCGGTTTATCATTCTAAAGTTGTTGTTATTTCCTACTTAATTGAATACATGCGCTATCGCATGCTTTGAGTTGAGACATATGCCATGTTAATAAACCGAACCCATTAGTTGCATTTTGTATGTGTTGCATTAGTCATTTGCATATTAGAGCATGCATTTTCTAACTGTTTCCTTCTATCTTGGCTTGCTTCGGTTGAGTACTAGGTGAGCAATTTTGCTTTAGCATATTGCATGTATGTTTATGTTGCCATATCAAACATATTACCATAAGGCTACGTGCTTAGTTGATATATCTCTTGAATGCCTGTGGATGAAGACTTTTTCTCTTAAATTGGGATGATTTGATTAATGTACATATGAGCTTGTTGTTTCAAGTAGCACATATTCAAAACACCTTTTCACAAACAAACATGAAATCAAAACATTCCAATGTGAGTGACTTAGTTTATACTTATGTGCCTCACATAGTAAGTTAGCATTAATAATCGGAACAAAGGCATAAAATGTACATAAAATTCACATCATGATTAATAGAGGCCAATCTTTGATCGAGTGAGTGGGGTGCTCAATACATGACATTTCCCTTTCATACCTAAGTTCCTAAGCTGAGACACTTTGGTAATGACGGGCAAGTGGCCTTTGGCACGAGTCACGGGTTTCCTAAATTTCTCAAAAATATTTAGGTGGCGACTCTGAAATCTAGCAATGCAGTCCATTTTCGGCATCTCCGATGATAAATGGATTTTCTAAAGATTTGCCAGATTTAGACTCATTTGTGTTCTTTTTGTTTCACATTGCACTTATGAAACCAGATTCAGAACCATGAGAGTCCGAACTGTAGGGCTATCGTATCCGAGGAGACTAAACCTATCTGAGGTGCACGAAAAACAAGCAACACCATATATTGACTATCTTGGAAGTGGCATACTGCCTAGGAACAAAACAGATGCAATTAGAGTTAAAAGACAGGCCTTCCATTTCTTCATTAACCAAGGCAAGTTGTACTAAAAAAGCTTCGAAGGTCACCTTTGGTGTGTTTGTCAAAAGATGAGGCAAGTGAAGTGCTGAGGGAAGCCCACAAGGTAGAACATCAAGGAGGGCAACGACTATATGGACACCTTATCCACCTCAACTACTATTGGCCGACAATGGAAAAAGATGCTAAAAACTTTGTGAAAAGATGCCAGTCCTGTCAAAAGTTTGGGAACTTGATACATGCACCGGCGGTTGAGCTACACACCATCAAGACTCCTTACCCATTTCATACTTGGGCATTTGACTTGGTGGGTCCTATAGCGCAGTAATCCAAAGGCTATAGATGGATACTTGCAGCGACTGAAGTTAGCACTAAGTGGGTAGAGGCCATACCAATGAGGAAAGCAAATTGAGAATGAGTGACTAACTTCATCAAAGAAAACGTCATCTGTAGGTTTAGCATGCCCAAAGTGATGTTGTCTGATAATGGAACTCCCTTTGTAAGTCGCCATGTTGGAAGGTTACTGGACACCTACCAAATCAAGCACCACAAGTCTACTCCATACTATCCTCAAGGGAA
The DNA here is from genome assembly GCF_055761805.1 of Camellia sinensis. Lineage (NCBI taxonomy): Eukaryota > Viridiplantae > Streptophyta > Magnoliopsida > Ericales > Theaceae > Camellia > Camellia sinensis. Next base: position 106,803,326 of record NC_138964.1, on the reverse strand, counting down.
TGGACAAGCTGAGGCTACCCAAAAAACCCTCATCCAAATACTAAGCAAAATGATGGATAAATCAGGGGGCACATGGTCTGAACAACTCACCATAGCACTTTGGGCATACAAAACATCAAGGAGGAAGCCGACCTAGGCAACCCCGTTTTCCCTAGTGTGCAGGTCTGAAGATGTGTTACCAGTTGAGTTGGTAGTACCCTCTGCAAGAATGGCAATGTCAACACACATAGTTCCAGACAATAGAAGGAATGACATAGAGGCAACCAAAGAAAGAAGAGATCGGGCCTTGCAGGCGATGGAAAAGTATCATCAGTCCATAGTCCGCGCCTACAATTAGTTTGTTCAACGCAGGGAGTTTAAAGAGGGGGACTTGGTATGGAAGACGGTGGATGCGATCATGCAGGGGCAACCAATCACCAAGTTCTCGCCAAAGTGGGAACGCCCTTACAAAGTTGTTGAGGCAAACAACAGTGGGTATTACAAGTTGACAAGAGTAGATGTCGGGTTCAGAACTGGTCCTATCAATGCTAAGTATGTAAAGGAATATTTTCCTTGATTTCTTTTGTCCAGAAAAGATTTGTAAGTTTTTCTTGTTAATATTTTTTTCAAAGCAAAGTGTAAAGAAAGTGTCATGCACTTCGTGAACTTGTTACTCTTGTAAACACTTAGTTACAGTGAAGTTCTATTCATGGCAAAAGTACTAATTATCTTGAGAAGTTAAGTAACGACAGTGAAAGGAAGGCAATAAAGTGAAATCCAATTACTCAACATCTTTACTTCTTATAGAAATTAAGCTTTCCCAAAGCATGATTACAATGTTCAAAGGAAGAGAGAAGAAGGAAAATGATAGCAAGAGTGGCAAAAAAAAAACACATAACAAGGTCACAATACATCAAATTAAACCCTTCATCATGGAGTCCATCAAAGTCACATCCCGAGGAAACTGAGCGACAAGAGTGGAGTCTTTTTCCTTGAACAAAGCCAGGTTCTGACGGTGCTACTCTAAAGCACCCTCACAGTCTCTAATGGTCTCTTCCAAGGAGGCAATTATAGCCACATTATCCGCATGCTCGAGAAAACCATCAACTGCTTGGAGCCTGGCCCTCATCCATGATAAGTCCAAACCATTCCTTTCAAAGCCACTGAGATTTGCCTCAACACTCTCTACAAACTTACCGAAAGTTGTCAGAACATTCTTGGTGGCGAGGTTACGAATGAAATTGGCAAAGGACTCCAACAGCGCTGTCTGCATCATCGGGCCTTGAACATTGAAAGCAGTGAAGGTGCTAGGGTGCAACGCCTGGATGCGAACAAGGATGGGAGTAGCTTCAGTGAAAACCCAATAGCTCAGAAAAAAAAACTTTCTCCGAAGGCTGTAAAGATTCTCTCATACCACCATTAGCTTGAATCACTAGGGGAAAACTTGCAGAACAACCAAAAGTTTGAGGGCGAAGCACCTCCCCTAAAGATGACTGCCCAGCAGCGTTGGAATGAGTAGATGCTGGGAGGTGGCCAGGTGAACTGGTCTCGCGGAATACGCCAAAATTGCCTGTGTCACCCTGTCGGTCTGAGAAAAGATCATCCATGTGGTAGTCTCCAACATTTAAATCTGGTGCAACAGTGGTGTCCATCCTTGTATAAAAGTCTTGTGATTTCCCAAGATTAGCTGGCACCTCAGGAAAGTGAGTGGGGTACAGATCAGTAAGCTGCTCAGAAGTTGCTGAGACAACTGGGTCAGAAGTGCCAGTAACAGCAATGGCACCAGGAATGGCCAAGTTGGCAACTACCTCTGCAAGTTGAACCAAATTTGGGGGACCCGCATTAGGAGTAGTCGTCACATCTGCACCCCCCTCAATAACTAGGATGTTGAAAATTATGATTAGCTAAACTAAGGGAGACTCAGTGGACTGAGAAGAATTCCCAGATCCGGCTTCCATTGGGACTAGCTCAACTTCAAGTGGCTCTCTTACTCCACGCTCTTCTCTCAAGGTTTTAGGAACAAAATCCTCCCCACCAATGGAGGAATGGTCAGAGTGAATGAAATCAATAGGGTTTGGAGCTTCAGCACCCTCAGCAATCATATTGCCTTCTGCAACTTCCACAATAGGGGGGCTTGTCCACTTTCAGTAAGAAGGATGTAATGACATTCTTCCATATTTTTAGCCTCAGCGACTGGCTCAACCTCAACCATTGGCTCAGCCTCAATCACTAGCTCAACCTCAGCAACTGGTTCATCTTCAACACTACGTTCTTCCTCAACATCTGGGAGTTCTAGTCTACAAGTTCTAAGTTTGGTAACCCTTGAGGTGATAAGGAGATTGTCGTCATCGTCTGAGTCCGAGGAGAGTCCGATGGCAGTTGAAGGACCTCCAGGGCCCAAAGATAGTATGGCAGAAAGAGTGCCACGTCTTGAGACCAATAGGCCCTAAGAAGAAAAAAGACAGTATAACTATTAAAATAAAGATAAAAAAAAAACCAAGGAAGTATAAAAGAGTGCAGAATATATACTAAGTGAGTACCTTCCGAAGTCTTTTCCTAGTTGGTGAGACACGACCCTCAACAACTGATGTCGCTGCCTCCTGGACTGCCCTTAGCCGAGAGCAAGTCATGCGCACTATTGTACCGATAGGGGGAAGAGCGACTTACAGAGGTTGAACGGACATTGCCCCAGATGGATGAGGCTCCTCTACAGTAGGTAGAGACAAAAGTTTGAAACGAAAAAATAGGCCAATCTGTTTCCCACGACTGGAAGGGAGACGAAGAGATAAGTCAAGTTGTGGAATGTGTTCCACTACAGGGACAACTGAATCACTAATACAAAAGTTGAAAAAAGAGTTGAGGTTGCGATGCCAAAACAGTTTGTTTTTGGAGGTGAAAACACTTTCTCTCCTGAGTGAAGACAGCTCCATAAGACCTAGACCCTCCATGAACAAGGCAGTGTAGTCGCGAGCGAACCATTAGAAGCTCTGGTAGAAGTCTTTCTGGGGTGGAGGAGCATGTGGGATACCTTGGTCCATGCCAAATTGCCTAAGGACCTTGTCCGGTCGATAGACATGCCCTCCTCATTTCGTACCGGCAGAAACCCAGGGCGTATCATGGCGGCCACAAAAAGAGAGTTAGCCTGGACAATGTCTAGAGAGAAGTCGACATGACGATCTTCCAAAAAATAAAAAAGGACAACAGAAATGCCTAGAAAAAGCTGGGTGAATGGGCAAAACACACAGTCCTCCATGCGCTCAATGTAATCCACGAAAGGCCTGTTAGTGCCAACATCAGACCATCTGGAGATACGAGAAGGGAATTGCGTACTTGCCTTGTGAAGGGTCGTCCCTCTGCATCTAGGACAGGATGACCCTCTGCATCAAGAACTTTGTTGGTAAAGAAAGGCTTATTCTTCTTAGGGACAGGACCCATAGCAGGGAATCGCTTGTAAAAGAATGCGGTCAGGAATTGAGTGTACACAAAGCTCCATACATCATAACGGCCCATGGACCTCTCCATGTCCGAGTGAATAAGGTTCTCAAAAAAGAGGGGAGCAAAAGGAATCTGATTGCCGCTACAGAGTTTGATGGCAAGTGGGAACACCAAGGAGTTGATGCTCTTGGCAAGGTTGCTGGGAAGAACGAAAAAACAGATGAAATAACTGATCAATGCAGCCAGATACAAGTTGCCACAGTAACCCAAGCCAACTATGGAGTTGCGATTGTCCTCTGTAATGTCACCCACAACTGGTTTCATGTCCTTGAAAAAATGCTTCAGCCAGGAGAGGTAGGTGGTATTGTCTCTCTCCGGCCTCTCTTAGAGCAATGCTCCAGTCCTGGGATCATACCAAGAGCTATACTTTTGTGCCTCTCGAAAGGCACCTTGGAGAACAGTAACGACAGTTTGCTCCGTAGCAGTCAGGGATGCAGGATCAAAAGGGTAGTCCCTACGGGTGCTCAAGCGTAATAAGACAGCAACATTCTCAAGAGTTGGGGTTATCTCCCCCCAAGCAAGAACAAAGGTATGTGTGTCACGGCTCCAACGGGAAACAACCACATCCGTATTGGTCTGTACCTTGCGCATAAACTGTAGCGACCCTAATTTTCTCAAGTCATTATTTATTATTATTATGATTATTATTATCTTATTTTATTTTTGGCTTTATTAATTATGTGGATCCATGAGAATTTAATGTGTTGTTTAGTTAATTTAATGTGATATTTAAATAATTTAATGTGGTAATTAATTAATTTAAAGTGTTATTTAATTATATATAATTAATCAAAATATTTAAATATTTATATTTTTTAGATATAAAAAAAAGAGGTGTTATATATATAGATATAATCTTATATTTATATTTATATTTATATATATATATATATATATATATTTTGGGTAAGTAAGTCATAAAATAAAGACAATGAAATTATACAAGTTTACAAGGGGCACACCCCAGGCACGCCCAACAACAAAGAAAAAACGAAATAACCAACTTAAACTACCACTAGACACCCCTAAGAAAGGGTACATCAAAACAATAGAAAATACAAAAGAAAACCCAACTCTGCCCATATATCCTATTTGCCCCCAAGTAACCCCTACCATCAGAGATAATAGATGGAAATGAGAGGAGAATATATGGGCAAAGATATAAAGACACCACAAACTTATAAACACAACAGACACAAACACAAAGTAACAAAACAACAATCCTCAAGCCGAAACCAAGATGATAACCAACCCCACATGCCCCCAGTCTCTGCTGTAGATAACCACGTGGAATCCAATAAGCGTCCCACTCCTCACAGTCGTGACATCCAAGCCACTTAACCAAAGCCGTAACAGAGGAAAAAAAATCTATCCCACGAGAAATCCCAACAGAGTCACATGAAGCTTGCACGATCAGAAACTATAAGCCACGTACTAGGGAGTTGTAGTGAAAACAAATAGCCCCCTAACAGCAATCCAATATATAACCAACAAAAACATGAGAGCAATCATCACATCCCCCAGTCCCTTCCTTGGTAGATCACAAGCCTCAAACCCCACGGCAGTGTGCCCTTCACTCCATGTCAGGCGTGGCAATCCGATCAATTAGGATGGGTCACATGAAGATAAGAAGCAACCAGAAAATCGGTAGCTATCCTCCCGCTCATCTCCCAGTCTCTAACTTGGCTAGTTATCGAACCACTATTCCCCATAGCAGTGACTCCCCAATCACTCTTGGCGGAGATGGCTCAAAACCAACCTCATATCGAGTCACATGAGAATCACATGAATAATCATCATGAAATAATCAACTATAAATGAACCGCTGCAAAGTGACTAAACAAAAATAATATTCCAAAATGAACCCAATTACAAAAATAAATCCACTCACCCAAGTGAATTGTCTGCAGTATAGTCCAACAAAAGTCCACCAGGTTGCGAAATCTGGGGCCCACGAGATATATATGTATTGAAGTCCACCATAAAACCGTGGCCCACTCAAAAAATTCAGCCAATTTGAAAATAGGTTGTCCACGGACGGCCCACTCCAATTCACATTGACCATAACCCAGAAAATATCACCATCTCACAAGATTTGAAGTGAATAGTGCTGGTGGGCCCTACTACTTGCAAAAGTAGTTTATAATAATACAAAAATACTAGAGGCCCCAAAAATTCTACCAAAAAACTTACCAAATGTCTCACATGAGTGTGGGACCCACATAGGACCCACATTGTGTGGGTCCCACACCCATATTTATATATATTATAATTATATTGTATTATATATTATAATATTTGATTAAGTTCTAATAGAATTAGGTTTTAATATAATATTATATAAAGTGAATTAGGTTTAGAAGTTAGAGGAAAGAAAAAGAAAAAAAAAAAAAAAGAAAGGGCAAGCGATGAGAGAGAGAGAGAGATCAAAGAAGAGAAAGAAAGGGACGGCGGCATAGGGAAAAAAAAGAAGGAAGAAGAAAAAAAAAATTAGGGTTTTGTTTTTGTGGCTTTATTAATTCTCCAAATATTTCTTTGATCTTCAAAATAATATTGTGAGTACAAAACTCACTTCCCTTTATTTATGTTTAATTCATTGTTTTTATTTATTTATTTTTATTTATCTGATGTTAGTTTGATTTTGTATTTACATAAAGATGATTGATTAATTTTAATTATTTTGTTTAGTTATGTATGTAAGGTTTAGGGTTTTTAGTTGATTGATTGATTTTGATTATTTTGATTAGTTGTGTATGTCAGATTTAGGATTTATATATAGATTTATTTTATGGTTGCAATCACCCTCATGATTATATGAAACTAAAATTAATATGGTTGTATGAAATTAAAATTAATTAGGAACCCATAGATAAATTCCTTATACTCCACCATGACTCCATGGATTGTTGTTTTATTTGAGTGATGGTGAGAAAGAGTGTATAAAAAAAAGTGTGGATTATGAGATTTATTTGAATGCCTTAGGCTCGGCATTGTTATGTTTATTCTCATGTGTGAGATGTTGCGTATATATATATTGTTGCCTCGTTCTCATGAGTACACGAGTGCTTTGATTTGCGTGCGTACGTATATACTAACCATCCGGGGAGTGTGAGTCAAATTCGGGACGATATCCCCGTGCAAGTTTGGCTTCGGAGCGGTGTTAGGTATACGGGAGACACATGGGATATATGTGTAGGCCGGAAGGGGAGGGCCGAAGTGGTGGAGTTAAGGAACTAAGAATTTAATTATAAATTTATTAGCATAGTGTGTATGGTATTGATATGTACATGATAAAAAAAAAAAGTAAACGATCTTGATAAATTATGAAATTTGAGTAGAAGCATGTATACGTGATTCTAGACAACTTTTGTGTTTTAGCTTTTTATTAAAAAGATCGATTAGAACTTATAATCAGATGATCTTGATTATTGTCGGTTTGATTCATTTTAGCAAGGCAGATTTTAGAGGCTGTTTTAACCCACGAAACAAGCTCATTTTTATTGGTTTCACGCAAATTAAAGTAAAACATTATTCTGCACACTTTTCGTGTTTTGAAATTTTTCAAAAAAAATCATCTTAGGGCAGTTTTTGTTCGTTTTCAGCTTCAGATTTTTTGATTGAATTCTGTCTAGATTTTTATATCAAGTTTTTCTCTTAACCTGTTCAATTTCTGTTAAATTCGCTTGCAATGTCTTTTAGGAAATTTGATTATGTACAACTTTCGTTCTTTGAGTTTTGATCAATTCGAATTATTTAAGTATGAAACGGTGTGATTTTATATTTTTTTTCAACAAGTTACTTATGATTAAATTATACTAACTTTATTTGTTTTGCAGGATGGTGGGTCTTACTAACTTTTTATGCAGGGCTGACCCACCATATTTTTATTTCTATTTTGTCTATTTTATAATTAATTTATATTTCGTTGTGTATGGACAAGAAACTAAATGCCACCGTATCTCGAGAAACTACCCATTCGTCTCGGTGCAGTTGGAACTACTTGTCTTGTCCCGTGATAAGAATTAAATGTATTTTTGTCTGTGTCTGGTGGACACGTGGGTGTTAAATATTGTACTCATACCAGTATACCTGTATACTGACCCGTTTTGTCTCTTGGCAACTCAAGTGTGTTCTGTTTGAGCGCAGCTGAGTTTCCTTTGCAGGATTAGTTGAGACTATGGTGGTGACAAGAAATAACTATGATCGTAGGACATGTCGTTTGGACTTCTTTTGTTTTTTTTTTTTTTTTGAGCGTAGGGTTGTTAGTAGTTTATGTATTTTTTTTTTTTTTTATGACTTTAGTATTGGGATAATTTGGCATGGTTTGTAACCGTACATTATTTAAGTTATTTTGACTTTGTATTGTTACTTTAATATTGAGGTATTTGTTAGTTATGAGATTATGGTAGATGTTTTGGTTGGTGTTTAGTTTTTGTTTCACCCCTAAGATTTGGGTGATGGAATATTATTGGGGTTTAGTCCGAATTTAATATTTAATTGTCCGAATTTTGGGGCGTGACATAAACAACTCCCTCGAAATCAAGATAGCATTAAAGAGACGAACAGCCCTCAAACGCTGCTTAAATTCGTTGTCCACAACGACATCGTCAACCAAAGGGACCAGTCGGCCAAAGGGCCTGAATGAGTGCAGTAATAGATGTATGAATGTGGAAAGTCACCATACTCAACCCAAAATCGCAGTAATGAGATGGGGTTGACCATGTCAGCATCGTCTAAAGAAGCCTCGCCAAAAGGGAGCAGAGGTTCTTCTATAAAAGGGACATCAGGAACAAAAGAGTCAACAGCCTTCCAGAATGAGTCGGCAAGCCCCCCAAAGTATGGGGCCCTTCTCCACTCAGCACTAGGTGGAACAACCCTGTCAACTAAGAACCTAGTAGTGGCCATGAAGAAGAATAAAGAAAGGAGAATAAGACTTTGAAAGGAGGGGATTAGAGAGAGGTGAAGACAAGAAGATGGATTGAGGCAGAAGTAGGGAACCAGTGGACCTAGGGGGCACTATTTATAAAGAAATTAGTGAAAAGGTGTCAACACGTTTCCCCAAGACCATTATGACCCGTCAGTCAAACACACATTTTTAGAGTCATCATGACCCCACGGAATCAACACAACTTCTGACCCAACCAGCCCAACCCTTGGGTTACTTGCTCACATCATGCACACGCAAGAAACAATAAGCATGTCCGCTGCCATCTGAAGTTGCTGAAAAAAAGAGAAAACCAAAGCAACTAAGTTGCAGAGTCAACACTTGCTGTAGTCAAGTTGCAGAGGTACTTTGTCTTAGCACCGTCATTCCAAGTATTGTCGGTACAGCCGTCATTCCTAGTATTGTCAATTCCTCCATCATCTGAAGTTGCTGGGGGAAAGAGAAAATCGAAGCAACTAAGTTGCAAAAGCAACACTTGCAGCGACCAAGTTGCGGAGGCATTTTGTTGGCACCGCCATCTCTAATATTGTCGCGACTGCCATCTGAACTTGCTGCGGAAAATGACTGCCACAGCAACTATAGTCACAACAACTAATTTGTGGAAGGAACATCCCGCCAAGGTAATAGCAGTCTTTAGGAGAAGCTTCCCCTCCATAAGTAGACGCTAATGCTTGGCACTGATAGCAGGCCCCAAGGCACTACTAGCCTAGGGCTGATAACAGGCCCCAAAGTTCTTTAGTTTGGCGTTGATAGCAGGCCCAGAGATACCAGCATACCGCTGTAACCCCGCGAAGATGGGAACAGCGTAGCCCGAGCACAAGGGACTCCCTTTCCATTTACTAAGGTCATGGACCTACCTTAGTCACATAGATAGGACCAATGAAGCCCCCTTGGGCATGGTACTAAGGCACAGCATGGCTGATAGCAGGCTTGGCTATGGCCTTCGTCCTGGGAAGCTGGGGAGTTTGTGGTTAAATGGCTAAGGGTGGAGGCTTCGTTGAGGTGAACATGAAAACATGGCTAATAGCAAGTTATGAAGTCCAGAGAATGTATGTACTAGCTAAATAGAAATGAAAAAGCAAGTGCACTAGCAAGGTTTACCGTTGCAAATGCACTTGCTGAGGTTCGAGCTGAGAAGGCAAATGCATCGGCAAACACTCCCACCACAACTGCACTTCCTGAGGCTCAAAAGGTAGTTACAATGCCAAACACTCCCGCTACAACTGCACTTGTTGAGGCATCTGTGCCAAACATATAGTACACAGTACATGTAGAGGGATACGTGGCACCTTCAACCTGATGGCTCAAGGTAGAATATTCCATGTGATCCTTAGGGACATTTTTCTTCTCTCTATTTGGCCACTTGGTGTCCTCTTGGTACCAAGGAAAAGCTTATAAATAGGACCCAAGTTCTCAAGGTCCAAGAGAGGAATTTTGGGGATTTAGAGGAGATGTTGCCCATTTGTACACTGACATTCTCTTCTTCTTTGAGCTACTTGCTTCACCCTCACGTAGTTACTCATTCTCCAATCATTCCACCATTGTTGGACCATTATCATACTTTTGTCTATCTAATCATTACTTACATAGAACCCCTCTGTACAAAGATAAAATAGGGGTTCAAATGTTGACCTAATCAAATGGACAGAACTTTGTACAAATAAAAAAAAAAAATTGTACAGATAAAAAAAATGACCAGATAGTCAAAAAATTTAAATAGATAGTTAAAAATTTGAACAAATAAAAGAAAATTTAAACAGATAGATATAAATTTTAACAAATAATCAAAAAAAAATTGAACAAATAGAAAATAATTTGAACAAATAGATATAAATTTAAAGATATAAATTTGAATAAATAGTTAAAAAAATTTAACAGATAAAAAAAATCAACAAATAAATTAAGGGGCAAAATTGCAACAATATGCCTTTCAATACTAACAACAAGATTTCTCACCAAACTATTTACAAATGGTGGAATTTTCACTAACAAAAAAAAATGATGAATCTAATGTCATATACCTCTCCTTAGCTTGAACTTTCAACATTTTTCTGGATTCTAAATTTATTTTACAAACTTAATACTTTTATATACAAATTTTATTTGTGAATATAATTTGTTTTTATTAAAAATGCATGAATATCGTTTTTCTCTTTGAGTACACCCTCAATGAATAAACAAAATGAAAATGAAATTTAAAAATGTGAAAATAACACCATGCCAAACACAACTCTACATTAGACTCCTTTCGTTTCGACGTGAAATGTTTTATCAAAAATATTTTACTCATTTATAGTTATGTGGTTGAACAAAAAGTAGGTAAAACATTTTTTAAGAAAAATATTTTTGCATTATTTTTTCAAAAATAACTTACCTTTAAAAATTTCATAAATCAATTTTTACGACTCTCACTCACTATATTTTCAACACATTTACTCTTTTCAAATAAGTATCTTATCTTACTAAAAAATGAAAAATGACACTTTATTGAATCAAAATTTCTCTTTTAGTCAATAAAATATTTTTGTTTCAAGTGTTAATCAACGTTAAAAAATAAAAATAAAAATAATTTTTTTATATAAAGCCAATTTACAAGAAAAATATTTTTGTATAAAATATTTTATTTCGAAATAAATGGAGCTTAATAAACAAATTATTTAATGAGTAAATTGGTGATAAATCTAATGAAAAAATGGTATAAGGCATAAAATCCAGTGGATATTTTTTGGTAAGAGGTCCACTCTTTATGAAATAATTTGATGAAAAGCCATTTTTATTGTTTTGAAGGACATTTCATTTCCAATTTTATCTCTTAATTTATCTGTTAACTTTTTTTATTTGTTGACTTTTCATTGATTATCTGTTCAAATTTATACCTATACGTTCAAATTTTTTTTTATCTATCTATCTATTCAATTTTTTGTCTATCTGTTCAAATATTTTTTATCTGTTCAATTTTTTAACTTATCTATTGAATTTTTTTCATAAAAATCTATCTTTTGAAATTATTTGTTCAAAAATCTATCTATCTGTTAAAATTTTATCTGTTGAAACTATCATTTTTTTAAATAAAAAAAAATCTATCTATAGAAATTATTTATTAAAATATTATTTTGATATTTTAATGTATCTGCTGGAATTCACTATTAAACTTATTATTTGTGTGAATCTATCTGTGTAAATTTGCTCCATTATTAAATAACTCAACTTTCTCAGCAACCAAACAGAAAACACAAAAATCACCCACACAAGAACAGAAGTATATCCACTTCAACCAAACAAAAACAAAAAAAATATTTTATCTGTTTAAATTATGACACAAATAAGAAGGACTAATATGTTCAATACACTACTAGAATTAGGACTTTTTGCGTCTATTTTTTTGCGACTGATTATTTAACGGTCGCAAAAAAGGGAATATATGGAATTATTTGGAAATTAAAACTAAAGCCAATATAAATGTTCATATGAGCTCAATAATTAAATAATTAAACATATTTAAGGTCTATACATCCTGGGAAATGGAAATATTTCAACCATTTTGATGGTAACCTAACGAAATTTTGTTCCTTGAGCTCAATGGATACTTTAGTCATATCTTGATTTTGGAAGCTGTCATGTTTGACGATGAGGGTTTAGGTCTTCAAAACGCAACATTTTGTAAATCCATGGATCTTTGGATTCACAACTATCTTTTTAGTTAAATATTAACTGTAAGATAGGAAAATAACACATGGAACAAAGTGTAAAGGAAAAGGTGCAAGCTCAGTCATTTGTGGACGAAATGTAGTCTTGGGTATGTTCATGGTGATTTGTGAAAATTCAACCATAGAAGAGCTAAATGTCCTCCTTTTTGATAAAACAAACAAATAAATAAAAGCTAAATGTTCTTTGTTTTCTTTTAGAAAAAGATAGAAGTCATTTCAAAATGTATGATAAGCATGCTTATGACATAATTTAGTTTGGTGGTAGAAGAGCGGTACGATAAAAGATAGAAAAAACTGACAGAAAAAACTGACGAGTGGAGTATACAGTGTCATGGCTAAAACCTTTGTTTTGGAAGTTTGGTAGGTAAAAAGATGTCAAACCAAATGCAAATGGAAATGGTACTAATCACATAATTCTGTAGATTTGTAGGATCTTCTACTACATTAGCTTCTTTCTATCTTAGCAGGAAAATTTTGGAATTAGTATAAGTTCATTTCTGTGTTTTTGTTACTTCAGTTAGTGCCTCTACATATTTAGCATCTCCAATGATGAGTTTTCCTGAATAGCTTCAATTTTATCTCTAAGATTAAGGAATGTCAAAAGACTATTAGAATTTTGCACCTGCATTTTGAGTATTTTGCCTTTGTTCTCATAATATTAACATTCTCACTCTATTGAATATTGCTCCATGTGTGGCCAATACATTATTATGCCTCATATCCAGTGTTGAGCAAAAGGAATATGAACTTCTGAATTTTGTACCAAAAATATGGTTGCTTTAACTGAGCTGAAGCAAAATCCATGTTTTTAGCAGCTTCTCTTGCTCTTAGCTCCTAGAAAAAAATATCAGATTCCAAATAAAGTTGAAATGGTTGTTGAACTTAGGAACTCTTGGTTAGGTGGATTTGGTGGGGGGGAATCCTTGACTTCATCATCCCACATCGAAAGCATATGAGCAAAAGAACGGGTAGCCAAGCCTACACAATGAAATGTATATCTGCAACAATCTGTTATTAAATCTATTTATCATTTCTTTTTGCAGAATCATTCGTGATATTATTCAAAATCATCTATTGCAGGTGAGGCCATGAAATCAAGTTAGAGTAGATAATATTAAAATGATAGACATATAAATTTATTCACAACAGTCCCTCCAATTTGTTTATCATTTTTCTTTAAGATGTAACAAACATATATTCTTGCCAACTGCAGATTCTTTGCCTAATTGCTATGGAAAAGTCTATTTCTCTTACACCTGAGCATATTCGAGATGAGAAAGTGAAGGTGCATCAATTAGTTTCTTATGTCTTCTACTGATAATATGTCGGTGGTCCCTTTCTATCAATCAGCTCAAGATTGAAAAACTCTTGGATGCCTTTTCTAGTATGAGAAACATATCAAGATTTAAGTATTTCTTTTTTACTATGGAATGGAGAACAAATGCATGTAAATGAAGGAGCTTTTCCCCTCGTCATATTGCTTTCATTTCTTGCATTGGGGAGTACAAGGTGTTATGCCAGTTCATTGATAGAGTGGAGAAACACCCGAGCAAGAAAATTGATGAGAAGATTGGCCAGTTCTGGATTGTATTTTTTTCATAAAAGAACTTTTTTCAAGTTTTTAGTTGTAATAACTTTTACATATGGCTCAAATTTTGAGACTCAAATAGATGTTCAATAAAACTATAATGCTATACTGTCTGAATTCTTGTCATTGTTATTCCTAGAGTGCTTAACGTTACACTTTTATTTATTTATTTATTTATTTTTATTTTTATTTTTATTTTTAATTTTTTGCGACGGTAACAAGATGGTTGTCAAAGATCATGTTAGTGTTTTTCTTTGTTTTTTGTGACGGCAAAATAGCGGTTGCCATAAGTAGTTTAGGTGGTCGCAAATAATTTGCGACCGTTGCTTTGCCGTCACAAAAAGTATTTGCCACCCCCATATTCGCGACCCCTATTTGCCGTCGCATGGGCCGTCGCAAAAAGTCTTTTGCGACTATTTTTTATTATTTGTGACGGTTTATAACGGTCGTAAAAAGTGTTTTTTTTAGTAGTGATATGTATAGCTGAAAGTTGTAGTAGGAAAATAAAGGCTAAGGGTCAATCTTAAAGTGAGTTATATTACATCTTGAGCTACCATAACATGTTTTAAATATGTCTTGAGTTACCATACTATATTTTACGAATGTTTTGAGCTATCATAATTTATTTTATGTAATTTATATCTTATGGTTATGTTAATGTTTCAATTACGTGGATTATTTTCTGCACTCCATTTGCTTAAATTGAAACCCATGGATATGTTTGTTTAAATTTTAGAAATTATTTGACAATAATCTTCTAGACAATTATTTTCTGTAATTACCACAACGGGAGTCCTATGCCTTGGGGGACTTAAATAACTATTGGCCCCTGTTTGGCCACTTTGTGGTCCTCTGTTTGTCATGGATCCATTGACCCTTGTTTTGATTGTCATTCCAGTGACCCCTGTTTTGTTCTGTTCTGTACCGTGGTTATAGTTATTTACGTAATTTTTATTTCGGTTTCTGCCACTTAAATAATTTATTTGTGCAACTTAAATTATATTAATGTTTTAGCTAAATAATTATCCATGGCTATTTTGTGCCCCTATACACGTAGTATAATATTTCTCATTCTGCTATATGCTTATAGCTGTTACCCCTTTCAGGTGACGAGAGACTTAACAGGATCACGATGGGGAATGAACTACTGTGTTGTTTTTTTTATTTTATTTCTTTTTTTTTAAAGATTTCTATATGTATTTTGATTGGACTCTTGTAATAAAATAAAAACCCAAATGATTTTTTTTGTTTCTTTTAATAAACTTTTGGTACCCAATCATTTTATTTTGATTTATTTAATTTATCCGTTACGTTACCACTACAGAAATTTTAGAATTATTTTATTTTATCTTGTTGTGACGCCGAACCTTTGGGTATCGGGTTTGGGTTGTGACAAAAGTGGTATCAGAGCAATGGTTTTTTTAAAAAAAAAAAAAATTGTATATGTTTTTGAAATTTTCTGTACAATTGTTCACATTATTTGCAATTCACATCATTTGAATTGAAAATTATTTCAAAAAAAAAAAAACCCTAAGTGTCTATTAATAAATATGTATATATATTGTCATAAAATAAAAATGAATAATACTATATTTTGTCCAACATAATAATTGTTTAATTATATATATATATATATATATTGTCATAATATAAAATAAATAAATAAAATATTGTGCCTAACATGATTTAAATAAATATTGGGTAGGCTAAGTTTTCCTGTGTTGTAGGACATGGCACACCAGGAAGAATTGATTTGGTTCGAGCCCCAAGGAGCGCATCTGGCCCCTAACCTGTTGGAAAGATTTGGGGACTCAAAAAATACTATCAGACTGACCTACCCCGACCTTGACCAACTCATAGGGAGGCCAGTATATTTGCAAGCCGACCCTGATGAGGACTACCTGTTTTGGAGACTTAGCTGGGCTAGCACCCAAGAGAGATACATTGGACCGACACATGTCGTCAGATTGGTACATCCGCATTTCTTGGTTGCTCCCTTACCCCCAAGCTTTGCCGAGAGGAGAGGGAATCTATACCCTAGTAGCCATATTCGCACTACTACACCTCCTCCACAACACATTGTCCAGACCCCAGTTGTGGGCTACACTGACAGTACCACATATTTAGAGATGTCGGTGCAGCTCACTGGGTGGCAGTTTTGGGGATACGACCACAATGTACTGGTCTACATGGTCCAGGTAGTTTGGCATTGCTTTGGGATTAAGCTCAGTGGATGGGAGTTTGAGTCCCTCGTATAGCAGGAGTTCCCATGGCTGTTCCACGGCCCAGTGTTCCAGAGCTAGTTTTCATGGGGGCTCAGTGACCTATTCTAGGAGCATGACCGAGAGATGTTGTTGATCTTGTGTCTTTTTTTTTTTTTGGAGCTGACAATGACTAGTCTAATCCTTATATTTTTGTATCAGAAGGATTAGACATTAACTCTTGATGACTGAACTAACGCCTTATGTATAGTAACAATGACGTATATATGATGTTTCATGTGGTATTAATGTGATAGTAAAACTAATAAAGCTAATACGTTATATATGACGTTGTATCAATGTGATGTCATGCTTATATCATTTTACCTTGTAGTAATGGCTAATGATGTAAATGGAACCGAATCCTCGGTCAACGGTACTGATCCAATGAAGCAAATCATAGAAAGAGCAGTTACTAGTTTTCTGCGAGCCGTACAAACCAACGTTAATAACGAATTGCCTGAACGACGAGAAGAACCAACTACAATAAAACAGTTCCAGGACTTGAAACCTACCATATTCACTGGCAGTACAAACCCACTGGTGGCAGAAGCTTGGGTCAGAGATATGGAGAAAATTTTCCACGCACTACCTTGCACAAAAAGGCAGAAGGTGACTTTCTCCACATTCACCTTCAAAGACGATGCACAAGAATGGTGGCTACTTACCTTGGCGAAAGAAGATATTGTGACTTGGGCCAGATTCTTGGAGGTATTCCATGAAAAATACTTTCCAGATTCACTACAGGAACAAAAAGCGTCAGAATTTATACATCTAAGGCAAGGAACCATGACAGTGGCCGAATACGAAAGCAAGTTCCCGTCAATTGGCCCGATTCGCGACATATGTCATCCCTATTGAAGCTTGAAAAGTCAAGAAATTTGAAACAGGATTGGATCCTAAAATCAAGGACAGGTTGGAGGTTTTGAAACTACCAACCTATGCGGCGGTAGTAGATCGAGCTTACATTACGGAAAAAGGGATTAAGGCCTTGTGCTCCGGGGAACCAAGCCAGAGGAAGTGATTTTGGGAAAGAAATAATAGAAGACCCAGTGTCATGCCTCCCAAGAGAGTAAATATGGGCACAACCAGTTCAACCAGTTTAAGCAATCAAGGTCCTACAAATCCCAGAGGTAGCACCATTCCAACTTGCTCTACCTGTGGAAGGATTCATTGGGGACAATGTCGTTGAGACACGAGAGCATGCTTTAGATGCGGCCAAGTTGGCCACTTGCTGAGAGATTGTCCCAAACTTGCCAGTCCTATAGCCGGGCCCTCTGAACCAGTCCGAAAACCTACGGTACCTGGAGGAGTGAGAAATGACCAAAAACGCCAAGGAAGAGCCTTTGCCCTGGTGCCTAGAAACCCAGAAATTACTAAGAATGTTGTGTCAGGTACACTTTCTGTTTGTGGTCACTTAGCCCATGTTCTCTTTGACTCTAGTTCAACTCATTCTTTTGTTATACCACACTTTGCTACCAAGTTGGCATAATTACCCGTACCCTTTGGATACATACTATCTGTGTCTTTTCTTTCTGGAAACTCCGCCGTCAGTGCTGATGTGTACAAATCTTGTATTGTGTCCTTAAAAGGGGAAACTTTACACAGACTTGATTCCTCTCTGCATTAGTACCTTTGATGTGATCTTAGGAATGGATTGGTTAGCTGCCAACCATGCCTCTATTGATTATGTAGCCAAAAAGGTCTTCCTCCGGTCACCAAACCAACTCGAGCTTGTCTTTGAAAGAACCAGAATCTCTCTTTCTCCATATGTTATATCCTTCATGACAGCCCAACGGCTTCTAAGAAAAGGTTGTTGTAGTTATATCTGTTATGTGATCAATACTCAACAAGAGGCCCTCACACTTGATGCAGTCCCTGTGGTTTGAGAATTCCCGGATGTATTTCCTGAAAACCT
Source organism: Camellia sinensis (assembly GCF_055761805.1). Lineage (NCBI taxonomy): Eukaryota > Viridiplantae > Streptophyta > Magnoliopsida > Ericales > Theaceae > Camellia > Camellia sinensis. The sequence goes on along the minus strand of NC_138964.1, from coordinate 106,785,433 downwards.
ACCTGGCACCCCAGTTGACCGAGAAATCGAATTCACCATTGAAACCCAACCCCGTACACAACCAATCTCAAAAGCTCCTTACCGTATGTCCATGACAGAATTAAAAGAGCTAAAGACTCAACTCCAGGAACTATTGGACAAAGGTTTCATTCGACCAAGTACCTCACCATGGGGAGCTTCAGTATTATTCGTAAAGAAAAAGGATGGCACGATGAGGTTATGCATCGATTATCGGGAGCTGAACAAAGTCACCATAAAAAATCGGTACCCTCTGCCATGAATCGATGACCTGTTCGAACAACTGCAAGGTGCCTAAGTATTCTAAAAAATTGACTTGCGTTCTGGCTACCATCAACTAAAAGTCAAAACAGAAAGTATCGAAAAGATTGCCTTCAAAACTCATTACGGGCACTACGAGCTTCTCGTTATGCCATTTGGCATCACAAATGCTCCAGCGGCCTTCATGGACCTCATGAATCGAGTGTTCAAACCCTTTCTTGACGAATTTGTCATTGTCTTCATTGATGACATTCTTATATACTCCAAATCACCAGAAGATCATGAGCACCACTTGCGGAGAGTTCTACAGACACTACGTGATGACAAGCTTTATGCCAAATTAAAGAAATGTGACTTTTGGATCACTAGTGTACACTTCCTCGGTCACGTCATTAACAAAGATGGCATCTCAGTTGACCCCCAAAAGGTTGCAGCAATCGTGGATTGGCCACGACCTACTAACGTGTTCGAGATTCGAAGCTTCTTGGGTCTAGCCGGCTATTACCAACGCTTCGTGCAAGATTTCTCGAAGATAGCATCACCCTTGACCTAGCTAACTCAGAAGAACACACCCTTTGAATGGACGGAAAAGCAAGAACGTTGCTTCCAAGAATTGAAAAAGAAACTCGTGACGGCTCCTATACTAGCACTCCCCGCAGAAACAGAAGGGTTCGTAATTTATAGTGATGCCCCATACAATGGTTTGGGTTGCGTTCTTATACAAAATGGAAAGGTCATTGCATATGCCTCACGTCAACTAAAGACCCATGAGAAGAATTACCCAACCAACGATCTGGAATTAGCCACAGTAATCTTTGCCCTCAAAATCTGGCGTCATTATCTCTATAGAGTAACCTGCGAGATTTACACAGATCACAAGAGTCTCAAATATCTATTTACACAAAAAGAATTGAATATGAGGTAACAACGATGGCTAGAATTTATGAAAGACTATGATATAGAAATTCATCACCACCCTAGCAAAACTAATGTAGTAGCAGACGTATTGAGTTGAAAGACGACCAAAAGTTTAGCATGTACCTTCGTTTTTCGGAAGATCAATGGATTGCATGCCAACATAATCGTGGAACCCAAGTTGATTGAAGAAATTAGAGTCCGCCAATGTGAAGATAAACTTTTGAAGAAAAAGTATGAGGAACAAGGAGGCACGCCCGATCCTGACTTCACAATCAGCAATGGGATGCTAAAATTTCAGAATCAAATTCGTGTACCCGACCTTCCAGAACTCAAGGAAAAGATATTGGTAGAAGCTCATAACTCAAGGTTTGCGATCCACCCTGGCAATACGAAAAATGTATCACGATTTGAAGGAACGCTTCTGGTGGACATGAATGAAGAAAGACATAGCAAGCCACGTCTCCAAATGGCTGCATTGTCAACAGGTTAAAGCAGAACATAATGTTGCAATCACTCCCTATTCCTGAATGGAAATGGGAGTACATTACTATGGACTTCGTGGTCGGGCTACCGCAATCAGTCTCGAAGAATGATGTAATATGGGTTATCATAGATCGATTGACGAAGTCGGCGCATTTTCTACCAATCAGAATCATGTACTCCCTTACTAAGTTCGTAACTTTATACATTAAAGAAATCATTCATTTGCACGCTACCCCAGTTTCAATTGTATCTGATAGAGACCCGCGCTTTGTGTCTCATTTCTGGAACAAATTGCAAGAAGCTTTGGGAACCACTCTGAAGTTTAGCACGGCTTATCACCCACAAACTGATGGGCAATCTGAAAGAACAATCCAGACTTTGGAAGATATGTTACGTGTGTGTGTGTTAGACCTCAAAGGTAATTGGGATGATCACCTACCTTTGGTGGAGTTCGCCTATAATAATAGCTACCATACAAGTGTTGGAATGGCACCATACGAGGCACTATACAGAAGAAAGTGTTGATCACCTCTGTGTTAGACGGAAGTTGGAGACAGGAAATTGTTAGGCCCCGAGATCGTGCAAATTACAAGTGATAAAATTCAACTCATCCAACAGCGAATTTGCACTGCTCAGAGCCGCCAGAAAAGCTATGCAGATACACAGAGACGAGACTTAGAATTTCAAATAGGCGATCATGTGTTCCTAAGGATCTCACCAACGAGAGGGGTTATCCGATTTGAAAAACAAGGAAAGGTAAACCCACGTTACATCGGGCCATTCGAGATACTAGAAAGGATTGGTCCTGTGACATATCACCTTACGCTTCCACCTGAACTATCCAGTGTCCACAATGTGTTTCACGTTTCAATGCTTCGCCGATATCTTCGGGATCCAGAGCATGTTGTCAATTATGAGAACCTAAAAGTTCAAGAAGACCTCTCTTATGAAGAACAACCAATACAAATTCTTAATCGCCGTAATCAGGTCCTTCGAAATAAGACTATACCTCTTATAAAAGTCTTATGAAGAAACCATCGCGTCGAAAAAGCAACATGGGAAACTGAAAGTCGAATGCGAGCCAAATATCTATATCTTTTCGAAAACCAAGGTACGTCAAGTTTGGGGACAAACTTCTTTTAAGGAGAGGAGAAATGTGACACTCGAATTTGTAAATTTAATTCAATACTGCAATAAAAAGAATTCTTTATGAGTATTAAAAAAAATAAAAATAAATAATAATAATAATTAATGTTATGGTTGTAGGTGATAAAATGTTATCTAATTTTGGGCCTAATGCGAATTAAATAAAAAAATAAAAAAACAAAAAAACATGGTGATTTATCAAGTGAGTACCTTAGGCCACGTAACAAGGAAGAAAGAATGCCACCTGTTGCACAGGTGGCCAAACCAAAAGCAACCCACTTGGTATAAGCTATGCAAACATGACTATAAATAGGGCCATGCTTGCGTAGTAAACTTCAGCAACAACAAAAATTGGAAATCATTTGTAGTAAGCTTCGAAGAGAGTATAGTTGGGAGTTGTAGTAAGAAAATAAAGGCTAAGAGTCAATTTTAAAGTGAGTTATATTATACATTGAGCTACCATAATATGTTTTAAATATATCTTGAGTTACCATAATATATTTTACGAATGTTTTGAGCTACCATAATTTATTTTATATAATTTATATTTTATAGTTATGTTAATGTTTTAATTACATGGATTATTTTCTGAACCCCATTTGCTTAAATTGAAACCCATGGATATGTTTGTTTAAATTTTAGAAATTATTTGACAATAATCTTCTAAATAATTATTTTCTGTAATTACCACCACGGGAGTCCCATGCCTTGGGGGACTTAAATAACCATTGGCTCCTATTTGGCCACTTTATAGTCCTCTGTTCGTCATGGATCCATTAACCCCTGTTCTGATTGTCACTCTAGTGACTCCTGTTCTGTTCTATTCTATTATGTACCGTGGTTATAATTATTTACGTAATTTTTATTTCGGTTTCTGCCACTTAAATAATTTATTTATGCAACTTAAATTATATTAATTTTTAGCTAAATAATTATCCATGGCTATTTTGTGCCCCTATACTCACAGTATAATATTTCTCATTCTGTTATGTGCTTATAGTTGTTACCCTTTTCAGATGACGAGACTTAGCAAGATCATGATGGGGAATGAACAGCTGTGTTGTTTTTTTTTTATTATTATTTTTTTTAAAGATTTCTATCTGTATTTTGATTGGACTCTTGTAATAAAATAAAAACCCAAATGACTTTTTTTTGTTTCTTTTAATAAACTTTTGGTATCCAATCATTTTATTTTGATTTATTTAATTTATTTGTTGCGCTACCACTCCAGAAATTTTGGAATTATTTTATTTTGTCTTGTTGCGACGTCGAACCTTTGGGTACCGGGTTTGGGTCGTGACAACATGTTACTTATATGCATATATTTCATACAAAAATGCTCAGATGTGATGCCCCCCAAATTTTTTTTTGGAACATCAAAAAATTTAAATAACAAATAACTTGCTAAATAAAATTTTAACAACTAATTAGGGAATTTTAAAGGGGTTTTTTTTTTAAGGTCCTTGATATTATGATTTTATAACATAAAGGACATCAAATATTTTTATGATGTCTAAGGTCCATCAACAATATTTTCATAATGTCTAAGGTCCCTCAACCTTGATCTAGAGAAATTTCAGTCCAGAGAAAATTGGTCCAGAGAAATTTCAGTCCAGAGAAAATTGGTGCAGAGAAATTTCAGTCCAGAGAAAATTGGTCCAGAGAAATTTCAGACATAAGGTCCCTCAACCTTGATCTAGAGAAATTTCAGTCCAGAGAAAATTGGTCCAGAGAAATTTCAGTCCAGAGAAAATTGGTCCAGAGAAATTTCAGACATAAGGTCCCTCAACCTTGATCTAGAGAAATTTCAGTCCAGAGAAAATTGGTCCAGAGAAATTTCAGTCCAGAGAAAATTGGTGCAGAGAAATTTCAGTTCAGAGAAAATTGGTCCAGAGAAATTTCAGACCAAATTTCTCTGGAAAAAAAATTAATCCAGAGAAATTCAATTCTGTCTAAAATCTAGAGAAATTTTTTGCTGACTTCAAAGTGTTTTGATATCTATGTTTTCAATTCACTACATAAATATAATATCCTCCCTGGGGGGGAAGAATAGAAAATCATAAAGGGACACAAATGTGAGTGAACACAGTGCAATTGGATGGACATCTCTTGCGTTGACTATCACGAACCCATTAAAGTTGCAATTACCTAGCTGTTTTAGTTGTTTGCTAAAGCTGCATATTATGAGAAGTTCCATTTATATATTCTCTCTGGGTTTTGTTCTTTTAAATCAAAATGTTCTCTATGCTCAAATAGACACTTACGGCCAAGAAAACACCAAGTAGTCATGGTCTTTTTATTCTTTTTCACCTTCCGGTTTTCAGATTTTGGCAAGACAACAAGCACAAAGGGAGGAAGAGCTGTCGCAATCTCAACGGCACATTCTTGCACTTCAGGTAAACTACTTCCCTTTTTCAGTTTTTTAATTTAATTTCAAGAGTACAGATTTTGATGTACTTCAATTCAGGAGGAAATTGAGGAGCGTGAACGAGAAAATCGTCTCCACAGCCAACAGGTATCTACAAATCTAAGTTTCTTTACATTTTTGCCTGTTTATTTTACGTGAAGCACACGTCCATGGTCGGAGGGGACGTCCATGGTGGCCTCTACGTTTTCACGGAGGTGGTCGTCGACACGGGTCAGATGAAAGGACTGGAATTTCTCTGTTATATGTGTAGGACCTTAGACATCAAAAAATAATTTTGTGGATCTCTTCCATTACGAAAAGTGGGAGAGGGATCTTAGACCGATTTCCCCAATTTTAAATTCTCACATAGTCAAAGTTCAACAACAAAAAATAAAATTACAAGTTCACATTCAACGTCACAACATTTTTAAATACTAATACAAGAGATAATAAAATTCTATTTTGATAAAGTCTTGACTTTAAGTTAGCCAAGGTTCAATATTAGTAGCAGCTCCAAATTCAGCCTCAGTCCCTTCTTTGACATAATCTGGCATGAAACGCCAAGGCAAAAAAATATATTCCATGAGTTTTGCAACACAGTAAGAAAATATAACCAACCTAGCATTCTTTTTAAGAGAAAATAATCAAACCATAATAATTAAAATAATAATAATAATTAAAAGCATGATAAATGTAACAACCATTATAATAATTTCGATAATTTTAATAGTTTAGGTGACGCTCAATATCTCACCCAAGAGATTTTCTTATCAACCACTAAGCTATGGCCACGGTTAATTTGGAACCCCCCCTTGGTCAAATATTCAAGAACTACCAAAGATACCCACGCCCGGAGTTATATACCCAAGCCGTGGCATCCGTGGTCTGCCCTAAGGGAACAGTCTGCCAAGGGTATGTAACTTCCCTGCGTACTACCCGCATATCCACCCTTATTCCAAAACTAAATACCGATAAGGGTTCAAATAAGCCCCGTGCCATCTTAGGGTTTCGCGACACAATTTACGTAAAAATTATTAAAAACCACGGCTCACCCTGAACAACCGGTATTAACCCTTTATCATTAACTTTATATATACCATTAACCATTCGATTAGTTTTTATATTAATCACAAATTATTCAAATTTCAATCACTAATAATGTCATACCAACTCATTAAAATTCCCAACATAAAATATTACACATGTCACACAATAATAATTCAATGTATAAAATTTAAATAAACAATTAATTTAAACCACGATATGAATATAATAACTTAGATACAAAGAAATAAACCATAATCACACACATGCATAAATTCTTAATTTACAAAATTGGACTAGAACAATATTAAATAAACCACAATACACCTATACATAGATTACTAATTTACAATATTTGATGAATTAGACCAACAATAATTGATTTTTATCCAAATAAATGATTGAAGTGATGATCATAAACCTGTCCAGAAAATTTCAGATTATGCCTTAGGTAATAAAAATTATAATTAAATTATTTATACAATTCTAAAATTCATGAAAATGGACATAATATTCAATAAAGATGTTTAGGTCATTTTTCAGAAAGAATTTACCAAAAATAAGTTATAGATAATTTTGTAAAATTTCCAGAAATTTTATGACACAGATTTATCACATTTTCTTAAATTAATTCCATACTTAAAGTCATAGATCAAATCCGTAATCTAAAAATTTATTATGAAACTAGACTTCTCAAATTTCATATTTTAGTTAGAAATTACCAGATTTGGATTAATATAGAATTTTAAATAAATTTTCAAACCTATAGTAAAATCTGTCTTACAGTTTCAGATTTAATTAAAAATTTGTATAAACTCGTAAAAAGCTCAATAATTGTTTCCAAAATTCCTGGATGAACTAAATATCATTATCAACAACTTTATAGAAGAAATAATCTTCAAATTTTGAGTATAAAATTGTCTAAAAATTCGTACAAATTTTCTGACAGATTCAATGACCAAATAAAATCTTCAATCTTCTCTTTAATGGTATAAACTACACATGCAAGCCTATTTTCACAATAATATCATGACTTTAAGACTATTAATATCTTCGAATATTTGATATATACATCATAAAATTTATATACATATATATAAAAAAATTTATCTATAAGTTAGTCATTTAATCACATGAATATAATCTGAAAATTTCAACAATTAAAAAAAATGAGAGAGTTGAGAGGGTTTTCTTACTTAGTCGTATGATTGAAATGAGATGGTGAAATAGTAGGAAAATATGCAACCTTCTTAACCTCCTCCTCTTGTTAACTCACTCCACTTCGTAGATTTTCTTTTCTCAGGTTTTTTTTACATTCTCTACTCAAAGAGTAGCATACACATATATATAAACATGTTGAGGCTGAGGCTGAGACTTTTCCCTTCTCTCTCTCTCTCTCTCTCTCTCTCTCTCTCTCTTCATCGTTCTCTGGTCACTTCGTATCTTCTAAATCCAAGAAGTATGATGAGGTGAGGGTTCCTACATTTACATGCAAACAAATAGATGGCATTATTCTGCCATCGAGAATTTGATTCAGATTTTTGTGTGTGTGTGTGTGTGTGTGTGTGTGTGTATTTGTATGGGTTTCTCAAAATTGATACACCAAGATTTTTAACTAAGGTATTTAGTAAGAATAATTATCATGTTAAATCCTAATTAAAATAATTTATAAACAATAAATATCGAATACCCACAAAATTATTATTTTTAATAATGTCTTTGTTAGTGATTTAATTGGATTAATTTAAAACTAACCTATACACTAATATATTTCAAACAAACTCTAGTTAAAATTAATTAATTTATTTATTTATTTTTATTTTTATTTTTATTTTTATTTTTTTTTAAATAATTAAATGCAGGTTTTCACATCAAAGTTGTAATCAATTGAAATGAAATCATAAATTCAAGATTAAAATCGACCTAATTAAAATTAGGGTGAAGCACCAACAAATCCAAAAATGTGATCTTGTAAATTGTTTAGTCCTCCATTTTTTCTTATGAATGCAAAGGTCTCATTAAAGTGAAAATGTACAAAAGGGTAGTCACTTATATATTTGTGTGGGTGTCAATTTCCGACCACACTGTCAACCTAGTACTCAGCTGGAGAACACTGGAAGAATAGATTAAGCCCGAACGACCTGTCAACAAAAAGATAAGATTCCGGTGGTGGTTCGTCCACCCCGGGGCACTTCGACAATCAAGTCAGTTATCTCTCAAAGATAGCAAAAGTGCTTAACTCACTATTCATAATACAAAAAGCGTATCTTAGACCTATGGGGGTGCCTCTCTTTTATAGCCAACACAAACCTAGTCCCTATAGAAGCCTAGCTTCAATGGATTTAGGATTACTGCTAATCTTGGACTCCCAGTAGGACTAGGATAAACTCTTTAAGAGTCTTATCTTTACCCAAATTGAAGTCCTCTCTCATTCTAGGACTTTTGTCCCTTATCTGTTTATCCCGGATTCCGGTATCTTCGCAGATAACCTCGGCCTAGCCGAGATTATCTCGGCGTCATGACCAGGACACGTGGAACCTCGGCTGGCACTTCGGTGACACCTCGACTACGTGTTGTCATTCAAAAACTATGTCCCCACAACTGCCCCTAGGTTCTATTACCCCAGCATCCTGAGGTGATGGAACCTATATCATTCCTTTCATTTAGCACGCCGGCTAAGATCGCTTTATCATTCATCGCCGAAGTCAGAACTCGTCGGCTTAATATGACCAAGACCTATAGTCCGCTTTCATTTATGCTTTGGAACCAACAACCAAGTTTTGTTCATGTTTCTTAGCCGAGATCGTCCTCCTAGCCGAGGTTCTGTTTCATTAAATCAAGAACTCCAAGAGCTCCTTCACGCGTATGAGCTGTTACGCACAACAACTCAACCGTTCTTGCCACGCGTCTTTTCCCTTCTGGGCCGTATCTGACACGCGCCAATAAGTCGTATCATTTTTTGCGTGCACCGTCTAACACGCACGTCGTCTCAGATACATTAATTGCCTTTTTACCGCCGTTTCGTGTTTTGACAAAACTTCTTCCCTTTCTCTTCGTCGCTTCACTTTTGCCTCTTCATTCTCGTGCAAACTCTCTCTTTTTCCTCTCCCAAATTCGCCATTGCTCCAAGCTCATCAAGCTTTGCAACCACCACCGTTCACCTCCTTCGGCGAGGCTCTTGCTGATCTTCTCCGTTTGCTGCCATCATCTGACTCCGACATTTTCAACACCGGCTTCATTTTTCTTCGGTGAGTTACTGTTTCTCTCCGATTTAACTTCTTATTTTAGTTTCTTGTTTTTCTTTAATGAACTCTACTGCTTCAATTGCTGCCTATGCAATCCTGCTCATGTATTTGTATCTTGAATTCCACCGTGTATTGAACATGTTTGTTCCACGATTCTGTTTTTGGCCCAATCCATTCTTGAATATACACACACAGTTCCCAAATTTGTTGATTTTCTGCCACTGTTCTTGGCCTTGTACCCTTGCACACACTCTATCACAGTGTTCTTGATAGAGCATTCCCTTTTTTGATTCTAAATCTTTGTTTTTGTTTTGTGTTTTCTCCAGATTCTTGCCTTCAATCCTCGTTTTTATAGATCTAGGTTTGTAGAATTCACAAATCTTAGGGAAAGCTGAAACAAATCCCTCTTAAATCTTCACAAATTCTGACCACAGTGCACATTTAGGTTTTAGCCGAGGTCTCTTAAACTTTCGCAAAAGCACTTCCTTTTAAACTCCAACACCTTCCCCCAAGCCGATATTATGGGTATGTGAAGGCATAGGGTAGACACCCCAACTAAGTTAGAATACTTCAGGCAGGAGTTTGACATCCCGACCGACGTTCACCTGAGGTTGGTCGGGGAGGATGACTCCGTCATGCCTGATGAAAACCTCATGCCTTTCCCTGTCGTTGCCTTTACAGAATGTGAACTTAGGTTTCCTTTAGACATCCTTTTCCGAGAAGTTCTCCATTACTACAAATTAAACCCGATGCAGCTTGCCATTAACTCTTACTGAGTTATTAATGGTATAATTGCCTTAACCAAAAAAGAAAAAGCTAGGGTCACCCTTACCGACATCCAGTATTGCTACACCATGTGTGGCCTTAAATTAGAAAAAGGCTACATCTACTATCTTAAACCGAGGTCCACTGAATACAAAATTGTTGTCGACCTCCCTGACTCCAACAAAGGAGCCGGGAACGATTACTTAGGGGTGAGCAGCGGATATATCGATCCGCCAAAACCGACCGAACCGAACCGATCCGCCGCAATGTGGACGGATGCGTGATGACGAGCGGACGGTTGCGGATTGATTTTCTCCAATCCGCCAATTTGGCGGACGGATGACGGATTTGAGATTTTTTGGCCGCAACCGAACCGCCAAACCGCCAAATCGCGAGCACCCCTAGTACTTTATAAGACTTTGTATTTTCAATTTGTTTAAATATTATGTTTGTGTTTTCAATTAAAAAAGAATTTAAATATACTGTTGAAAAAAAGTTTTCAACTTGAATATATTTTTTGAATTGAAAAAAATAAACGCATTATTCATCTATATTTTTTAGTTTTTAAATCTAACTCTAAAAATAATAAATAGAAAATATGATATATGCTGGTTGGTTTTTGTTTTCAAAAACATATGTAGATGTAACAATACAGAGACATTCAATCTCTACTACTGCTCTGTTCATGGTTTTGGTGGTTTGAATTGTTATTATATTTTAAGAATCACAGATTGTAATACTTTATGGGGATGAATCATGTTGTGATTGTAATATGTGGATGAGGCATGCAGTGATCATGATATTCTAAAGTTTCAAACTTTCTTTCTTTGGATAAGGCATACAGTGATTGTAATACTTTTTTAAGTCATTGACTGTAATACTTTCTTTTTTTTTTGAGGAAGTACACAAGTTGAATTATGTTGAAAATTTATAAAATTTTAAACCGCCAAACCGATTCGCATCCATCCGCCAAACCGCCAATCCGCTCAATCCACATCCGCCGGATTGGCGGACGGATGCGGATTGATTTTCTTCAATCCGCCAATCTGGCGGACGGATGGCGGATTGGAGGTTCCGTGGCCGCAACCGACCCGCGCCCACCCCTACGATTACTTCATTGTCTCGGGCAACTGGGAGTTTGCTCCAGATGAAGACCTTTATCTATACCCTCTTAGCCGAATAGTATTTGTAGAGAGTAATGGTAAGAACCAAATATTACACAGATTTATTTTTCAAGTCATTAAAGCTTTATTCTTTCTGTATGTTCTAACGTCTGTGTTTTTTCATGCAGCTCTTCCACAGCCACCAAAGGACTTTCGCAAGTCTTTCTTTCCCAGTAAGGACCTCAAGAAGCTGTTAGATCTGCCAGTTCAGAGGCGGAGAGCTTCCTTATTGCTCAACTTCATCCCGATTTACAAGCCGGTTCTTCCTGACACTCTGAAGAAGAAGAAGAGCAAGTCTCCTCCGTCTGCCACAACTTCACCAGCAACTTCATCATCTCGGCCAGATTAGAGGTCAACCTCTGATCTAGCTAAGCAGCCATCTACCTCGGCTCCACAGCTGATCCTACCATCTCAATGCTGACGCCGACGCCGAACTGCAATTTCTGCTGAGATGGGTCGTAAGAAGGCAGTCGCAGAGGATCTTCTGGCCGACATCCCTGACACCGTCAACGCTCAACCAACGCAATCCCAGCCTCAACCAAAGCCAAAGCCCAAAAGACTGAAGAAGGCTCAGCCCAAGGCAACGGTGACTCAAATTGACACTGAGGACACCTTGCCTATTTCGAAATTGGCTGAGAGTGAGAAAACCCCCTCCACTGCCAAGAAGAGGCCTGCCGAGGCCGAACCATCCCAATTAACTCGGTCGAAGAGGCCAAGGTCTGAATCGGCAACAGCCTCGAGCTCTATGAAGTCAAATGCCCCCTAGGCTCCTCCCATTACTATTGAGGACAAGCCGGTCAGAGTCGGTGACAGTGCGACTGATCTCGGCGTCGACGTTGCCCTCTCTACGGCTTTACTCCTTCCCAACGATCTCAACCATAATGCCAAGATGAACGAGTATGAAAACTTCGCTTTGATACTGCAGCATTCCGTTCAAGTAATTTCCTTGCACTTAGTATTTTTCCTTCTCTATTTTTTCATATTTTTAGAGATCTTTACTAACTTTTGTTCTGTCCTTTTTTTTTTAGGCGATCCAGCACGCCCACTCCTTCTCAATGCAAGCTTTTGAAATGAGGAAGGAGTTGGCCGACAAGATCAGGGAGGTCTCTGGTTTACAAAAGACCATAAAAAAGACCGAGACTAAAATGAAGACCTTGTCAGACCAGGCCGAGGTAGCCATTAAAGCTAAAGACGAGGCCGAAGAAAAAGCAGATGCTGCAGAGGACATTAAGAAGGTTCTTGAGGCCTAAAAGAAAGAGGCCAAAGAAAAGATGGCCGAGGCCCAAGAAGAACTTCAGGATGCCTTGGCCACAAAAGAGGCCGAGATCAAGGCCGCTGATGAGAGGGCGCATGCTGAGGGGGAGGTCGACGTCAAGGAGGACTACAAAAAGCAAGTGAAACAGGCATGCAACAAGGGTTTCACCCTTGGTTGGATGACTGTCCTCAAAAAGCTTAATGTCCCCGAGGACTCCCCCCTCAAGAATGACGACGTCCTTCCCCTTTCATTCCCCCCTACTCCAAGCCAATCTGAAGACGATTCTGAGTTTGAGGATGAAGCTTTGGTAAGGAAGAAGAAGGAAACTGCTGAGGCCAAGTCCTCTACTCTGAATGAGCAAGTCGTGGACTTGTCTCAGGATGAGGAGGTAAGGTCTCTAAAGATGCCTCCTCTCAGAAGACAGACTCCGAGGTGCCAATCGTGGAGAAGAGCCTCAATCAAACTCTTCAGGAGATTGATGCTAAGCTCGCGACTGAGAAGGCTGCTGAGAAGTCTTCCCAACTGTCTTCTGGGGGTGAGACACAACCCGCCGCCAACGCCGAGTAGTTTATTTTGATGTTTCCTTCTTTATTTCTTGTACCTTGTACTCTATTTATGTTAAGCTTTTAGCTGGCCGACGTGCCTTCTCGTGATTGTAAATACAACTTCCTTTCTTTTGAATGCTCGTATGTTTTGAATAATTAGCATGTCTTCTACATACATCTTAACTGTGCAATCTTCTCGGGGTGACATACCTCGGTTATACAAACTAACGCTTTCATCTCGGCAAGTACGCAAGTACTTCTTTCGTTACAACCTTGGCTTAACTTATAAATTTTTCTAAAAAATTTCAACAAGTATTTTTAAACCAATCTTCCTTTGAGACAACCTCGGTTTAACTTCAACTTGTAAATTTTTCTCAAATTTCAAAAAGTGTTAAACATGACCTCGGTTTAATTTCATCTTGTAAATTTTTCTCAAATTTCAACAAGTGTTAAACATGACCTCGATTTAATTTCAACTTGTAAATTTTTCGCAAATTTCAACAAGTGTTAAACCAATCTTCCAAGCATCAATTTCCAGCCCTCTGGCCCCTAATGTGAACCTAAGTTCCACTTGGGTTCTCATTTAAGCCTGGGGCTTTGACCTTGTTGCAAAGGTCAGATTCAAATAAAGACTGGCCGACATAACCAACCTCAGCATCTTTGTTAATCTGACTAATACGTACTTAGTTCCAATCTGAGTTTGATTCTGCCAATATGACAAGCCCAGGTTATCCCAACTTAGTTCAACTCTATTATATGCAAGTAAAAGTTCTGCTCTGCCATATAATAAGTCTAAGTTATTCATCATGTTTTGCTTAGAAACATCACCAACTTAGTTCAACTATATTATATGCAAGTAAAAGTTCTACTCTGCCATATAATAAGTCTAAGTTATTCGTCATGTTTCGCTTCGAAACATCGTCAACTTAGTTCAACTCTATTATATGCAAGTAAAAGTTCTACTCTACCATATAATAAGTCTAAGTTATTCATCATGTTTCGCTTAGAAACATCGTCAAGTATCTGGTCAATCACATTACACAAGTTTAAAGATCAAGCTAAAACTTTATTGCTTCTGCTAATAACAAGACAAAAAGAAAACTTAGAAAACAAGAAAATCTAGTGATAAAAAAACTTCAGATTGCAAGTATTCCAGGGTCTTGGCAATTCTTTGCCTTCACAGTCCACAAGCCGATATGCCCCATTGTCCAAGACCGAGATGATTCTATAGGGTCCCTTCCAATTCAGGCCAAGCTTGCCCTCTCTGGGATCCTTCTTACTGCCGATGACCTTTCTCAGGACGAGGTCACCAACTTGGAACACTCGTGGGTTCACCTTATTATAAGCCCTGGCAAGCTGCTGCTGGTTTGTCCCCAGTTGAATTGCTGCTTTCTCCCATCTCTCTTTTAGCAGATCCAAATCTCGGGCTATAAATATATCATTAGTTCCATTCTCCACTCCCTGGATTTTGATCCCTGAAATGCCGACCTCTAGAGGAATGACTGCTTTTGTGCCATAAGCCATGGCAAATGGGGATTCCCCAGTTGATCTTCTCGGCGTAGTCCGATATGCCCAGAGTACACTGGGCAATTCATCCACCCACTTTCCCTTTGCTGCTTGCAACCTCTTCTTAATCCCATCCAAGATAACTTTGTTGGATGCTTCTGCTTGTCCATTGCTTTGAGAAAAACTTGAGGTGGAAAAATAATTCTTAATTTTGAACTTTGCACAAAAGCTCTTGATTAGTTTACTGTCAAACTGTGTGCCATTGTCAGCTATTATTGCTCTTGGGATTCCAAACCTGGTGATGATGTTCTTCCATATGAAGTTCTTCATATCAACGTCCCGAATCTTGGCAAGGGGTTCAGCTTCTACCCACTTGGTGAAGTAATCTGTTGCTACCAATAGGTACTTCCTTTGTCCAGTTGCTTGAGGCAGTTTTCCAATAAGATCCATGACCTATTGGGCAAATGGCCAAGGGCTGGACACCGGGTTCAAGTCTGCTGCTGGTTGATGTATTAACGGTGCAAACCTCTGGCATTTCTCATATTTCTTGACATAGGCTTCGACATTCTTCTGCATGTAGGGCCACCAGTACCCCTGAGTAATGGCTCTATGAGCAAGTGACCTGCCCCCAGCGTGGCTTACACATACTCTTTCATGTATCTCGTACAGAAAGTCTTCAACCTGTGCAGGATGCACACACCTCAGAAGGGGTCCAGTAAAAGATCTTCTGTAGAGATGTCCTTTTTCGGTCAAACTGAATCTTGTCGACTTAAGTCTGATCTTGTGCGCTTCTTTACAGTCGTCTGGCAATTTTCCTTCTTTGAGGAATACTACTATTGTATCTATCCAACTTGGTCCCATCTCCACACACATTGCTTCACGCTTTGTACTCAGTGGTTCTATGCTTGAACCTGATAAGTAGTCAACCATTATTGTTCTTGCCTCTCCAGGCTTCATTGCACTAGCCAGGTTGGCCAGAGCATTGGTATGGCTGTTGTCATCTTGGCTTACCTGCTGTAGTCGGCAATTTTGAAATAAGGCTACCAGTCTGCCCACTTCCTTTGCGTAGGCCGACATCCTTTCATCTAGGGTTGCAAATTCCCCTGTTGCCTGATTGACTATAAGTTGGGAGTCACAAAAGACTATTACCTCGTCGGCTTCCATGGCTGCTGCCAGCTTTAATCCTGCGATTAGTGCTTCATATTCTGCCTCATTGTTTGAGGCTTTAAGCCCCAAACGAATGATTGTTCCAGTATCTGCTCATCTGGTGATACTAGCACTACTCCTGCCCCCGTTCCTTGTCGGTTTGAACTTCCATCAACAAACAACCAAAAGGAGTCGTCGATGTAAATGCTGTAGGGTCTGAGTTTCTCTTCTTTCCTTTGTTCAGCTGTCCCCTGTTGGGTACTTCCTTGCTCACTTGGACGTTGCATACCTCGGCTCAACGGAGCCCGATGTATGGCGGCGTCTGGTGTGAATTTAGCCATGAAATCGGCTAAGACTTGGCCCTTGATTGCTGTCTTGGGTCTGAATTCCAGGTCATATTGGCCCAAGGCTACTGTCCATCTAGTTATTCTACCTGTCAGATCTCCCTGCTGCAGCAGGGACCTCAAAGGATGTTCAGTTAATACCACAATTTTGTGGGCTTGAAAGTAATGGTTCAACTTCTTGGAAGCCATTATTAATGCTAGTGTTAATTTTTCCAAGGGTAAGTACTTGGTCTCTGCATCTGCCAGGGTTTTACTTACGCAGTAAACTGCCTTTTGCTCTCCATTTTCTTTTCTGACTATTACTATACTCACTACATGCTTTAAAACTGCCAAGTATAAGAACAGCTCCTCTCCAGGTATTGGATTTAAGAGAACTGGAATTGTGGTTAAATACTTCTTCAAGTCGGCCAAGGCGGCTTCATACTCTTCTGTCCACAAGAAGTCTGTGGCTTTCTTCGCTAGGTTGAAGAAAGGTTTGCACTTGTTAGAGCTTTTGCTTATGAATCTATTCAGGGCTGCAGCCCTTCTAGGCAAAATCTGTTCTTGTTTTACCGACGTTGGGCTTTTCAGCTCTAAGATGGCTTTGATCTGATCTGGGCTTGCCTCAATGCCCCTTCTAGTTACCAAGTATCCTAAGAACTTACCAGACCTAACTCCAAATGCACACTTTGATGCATTGAGTCGGAGCCGATATGTTCTAAGGATGTCAAAGACTGCTTTTTGGTCTTTCAGATGACCCTCAGGTTCTTTGGTCTTCACGACCATGTCATCTATGCATACCTTCACTGTTTTGCCAATCAGATGTCTGAATATCTTAGTCACCAATTTCTGGTAGGTTGCTCCTGCATTTTTCAGTCCAAAAGGCATCACTTTGTAGCAGTATAACCCTTTTGGGCTGATGAATGCAGTATTTTCCTCATCTGAGGGGTACATGGCTATCCGATGGTACCCCCTGTAGGCATCCATGAAGCTCATCCTTTCATGCCCTGAAGTGGCATCCACCAATTGGTCTATCTTGGGTAATGGGAAACTGTCTTTGGACAAGCCTTGTTTAGGCTTGTAAAGTCCACGCCGACCCTCCACTTATCATTTTTTTTCTTCAACACCACTGTGTTTGATAGCTAGGTCGGGTAATTTACCTCTCTAATGGCTCTGGCTTCCAGAAGTCTATCTACTTCCTCTTTCACTGCCTCAACATGCATTAATGTCGGCCTCCTTGCTCGCTGGATGACAGGTTTGGCCGACTTGTCTACATTCAGCCTGTGGCAGGTGACCTCAGGGTCAATGCCAGACATCTCGTAGGGCGTCCATACAAATACCTCCAGATTTGCTCTCAGGAATGCCTCTAGTTCTCTTTCCTCTTCCTCGGCTAAGCCCAAGCCGAGAAGGAAAAAGCGTTCTTCATCCTCTTGCTGGACAAGGATTTTCTTCAATGCTTCTTCACTCTTCTCGAATGGCTCTTTGTTGACGTCCTCCAGGACTTCCACATCCTCGTTCTCGATCTCTGCTGTTTCTGGTTCTCGTATACTGCAGGTGGATTTCATTGCTGCCATGGAGTAATTCTTTGCCTGCAGCTGATCCCCTCTGACTTCTTCTATTCCATGTTCTGTTGGGAACCGCAATAACTGATGCAATGTTGAGGGAACAGCTCCCATTGCATGTAGCCATGGCCTTCCCAGGATAGCATTGTAAGGGAGGGGGTGTCGATTATGGTGAAATCTGTTTTTATCCTCTTGGTGCCAGCCTACACCTTCAGACTTGCTGCTCCCAATGGCCACGTCGGCATTCTATTGAACCCAACCATTGGGCCATTGGACTGCTCCAGGTCATCTTGGTGAAGGCCAAGCTCCTTGTAACACCTGACATACATGATGTCACAAGAGCTGCCTTGGTCAACTAAGATGCGCTTCACTTGGCACTCTCCAATCTGGAGGGATATTACCAAGGCATCATTGTGTGGATGCCGCACCATCTCCAAGTCTTCCTTAATAAAGGACACCACTGATCCTTGGCTCTTGCCTGCCCTAGGTTACTTTTTCCTGACCTGATATACATGTTGCAGGTGTTTTACCTTTTGGGTTTCCCCCCTTATCTCATTCTCATTTACCTTTAAATGGATCATATTGATCACTCGAGGTCCATTTGCCTGTGGTTGTGGTGCTGGTGGGGGTGGTGCTGTTGGTGCCTGGGGCAGTCTTGCCTGCCATTCCCTTGTCTTGGCTTCATCTACCATGTTCCTTAAATGGCCCTGTCTTACCAGGTCCTCCAGATGTGTCTTCAGGGCTCTGCACCCCTGAGTCAGATGCCCAGCTTCATTATGATAAGCACAATGCTTGTCAAGGCTTCTTCCCATAAACTCGCCTGGTACCCTTGCCAGTGCTCTGTAGTAGGGCTAATTGTGGATTTTCTCCAAGACTTTGTAAACCGGAATTTGGAATACAGTTGTGACTGCCTGAGCAACCCTTAATCTTATTTCTGGTTTGTTATAGCCACCATCACCTCGGCCACGCTTCGGCGAGCCGTTTTTCTTCTCTAGTTTCGGCACCTTTGTCTCCGGCGTACCCTCCTCGGCCTTGGCATACTTTTCTATCCTAGCCATAAGCTCCTCCATGCTTTTTGGCAATGTCTTTGCCAATGATTTCTGAAGTAGACAGTCATCCTTCAGGCCGTTTTTAAACGATACAACCGCCACCTCTTGGTTACATCCTGGTATTCGGTTAAATACCTCATAATACCTTTTGGCGTAGGCCCTAAGGCTTTCATCCTCGCTAATTCTCAGGGCCATCAGGGCGTCCACCCTTAATGTCTGCAGCTTGTTTGTCACGAACCTGGCCACAAACATCTCAGGCAGGCCTTCCCAGGTTTTCACAGTTCTTTTCGGCAACTTGTGAAATCAGTCCGATGCAATTTCTCCGAAGGATGGGGGGAACACTTTGCAAAGCAACGGCTCGTTCCCAGTGTATAACGCCATTGAGTTCAGGTACAAACCGACGTGAAAGTTGGGGTCCGACTTACCATCGTAGATCTGGAATCTCGGCATGCTAAACCTCTTCGGGGCTTCGAATTTGTCCAATTCTATCAAGAATGGCGTTCTCGGCTTGACCAGGGAGGTTACCTTGGCATCTTGTTGCCTCATCTGTAGGTAATCCCTTAGATCCTCCTTGGTCCGTCTAGGAGCTCGGCTATTTCCTGATTTCAGCCTTTTCGGTGCACTATTCTCAGCTTTATTGTGAGCCCTCTTCGACCTTTCTCCATTAGTTGTGTCGAAGCACAACTCCTGTCTTTGAACATACTGATGTTCTTTGGGGTCTGCTTCCTTGGTACAATGTGTCTTTCTAGATTCTTCCCTTCTTGACTCTCCTCACCCGACGTCCCTTGAAGGCCAGTGAGAGTGTTTTTCGCTCCTGGTGTGCTGGGAAACTGTAGGGACTGTTTTCTGCCCATCTTTTCGGGCATCTTTCTTGGCTGTTGGAATCGGCGTATCTTGCAGTGGGAATGGTGGCTGCATGATGTTGTTCTGCATCATGAAATTGACCGCCGTTTGTAGGTCGGCCAATTTGTCCGCCATGACCTTCACCTCATCGTCCTTCCGCAAACATCTTTCTTTCTATACCTGGAAGTCGTCCTCGTTGTAATACCCGCTTCGGTCCGTTTTCTTTGGCATGTCGCCCTCCTGGCCGACGTCTTTTCCTCCGTGACTCCCATCACGAGTCTCTTCGTTGTAGTTGTCTTCTTCGACGTCAAGGTCAACAGGTTTTCCACTCCCAGTAGAAGTGTTGTCCCTAACCTTCTCTTTCGGTCCATTATTGGCCATCTATTCTCCTTTCTTTCCCATAGACGACGTCAAATTGTGGGTATCAATTTCTGACCATACTGCCAACCTAGGACTCAGCTGGAGAACACTGACAGAATAGATTAAGCTCGAACGACCTGTCAACAAAAAGATAAGATTCCGGCAGTGGTTCGTTCACTTGGGGGCACTCCGACGATCAAGTCAGTTATCTCTCAAAGATAGCAAAAATGCTTAACTCACTATTCAGAATACAAAAATCGTACCTTAGACCCATGGGGGTGCCTCTCTTTTATAGCTAACATAAACCTAGTCCCAATAGAAGCCTAGCTTCAATAGACTTGGGATTACTGCTAATCTTGGACTCCTAGTAGGATTGGGATAAACTCTCTAAGAGTCTTATCTTTACCCAAACTGAAGTCCTCTCTCATTCTAGGACTCTTGTCCCTTATCCGCTTATCCCGGATTTCGGTATCTTCGCAGATAACCTCGGCCTAGCCGAGATTATCTCGGTGTCATGGCCAGGACACGTGGAACCTCGGCTGGCACTTCAGCGACACATCGGCCACGTGTTGTCATTCAAAAATTATGTCCCCACAATTTGAATTTAATTTTTTAGAGATAAAAGTTCGTTTCACCAAATGTAAAATTACACATTTGGACAATCCGCACTATAGAAGTCTTGGATTTTCCTTGCTTCTAGAACAAATCTCACATTACGAACAAAAATGTAACACTCTAATGTAGTACTCTAATAACATAACACTCCAATGTGACATACTAAAAAATTCATTGTTGTACTTTTCTCAAACGTAATATTGTAGCATTAAAAAAAAAAAAAAACTTTTTGGTATATTTTTTTCCAAACGTAACACTTTAATATAACAAAAAAATAAATAAATAAATAAAATTAGTGTACTTTTTTCAAATGTAACACTCTAATCAATGTAATTTTAAACGTAAAACTCCAATGTAATAAACGCCAATATAACGCACACAAAAACTCTAAAAAATTCCGTAATGTATTTTTTTCAAATGTAAGACTCACAGTTTGAAATTATACATTTGTCCAAAACTTACTAATAAATTTTTGTACTCATTTTGAAATGGTTTGAAGAATCCCACAATATTTTTTTAGAGTGTTATGTTTGGAAAAAGTACACTAAGGAGTTTTTTTGTGTGTTACATTAGAGTGTTACACTAAAAAATTTTTTTAGAGTGTTATATTGAAATGTTACGCTTAGGAAATGTACACTAAAATTTTTTTTTTTGTATTACATTAGAGTCTTACACTAAGGAGTTTTTTTTGGAGTGTTACGTTTGGAAAAAAATATACTAAGGAGTTTTTTTTTGTGTGTTACATTAGAATGTTACATTAACGAGTTTTTTTATATGTTATATTAGAGTGTTACACTAAGGAGTTTTTTTAAAGTGTTATATTAGAGTGTTACGTTTAGAAAAAGTATACAAAAGATTTTTTTGAAGTGCATATTATAGTGTTACAATTTGAAATTATACATTTGTCCAAAACTAAGGAGTTTTTGTACTCCTTATGAAATATTTGAATAATTCCATATTTCAATTCATTTTTATACGCTTTTTGAAATGTTTTCTAAATAAAAAGATTCTCATATAAAAATTCATCATAAATTTGAATTTTATATATTGTGTATTTTACATTTCTAGCATAAAAGAAAAAAAAGAGAAGGAAACATAATAAAAATAAAGGTATAAATTATAATCGTAAATTTAATTTTTAAATAATATATTAAATTTATTTTTTCAAAATTAATGGGATTAATTGATTTATAAAAAAATCTTAAGATTAACTAAATCACCATTTCTCAAGATGAGATCTATAAATAAATTTTCTTTAAACTTATAAAAACTAAATTTGATACCAGAGTTAAAGTATGTGAACTACTGCTCTAATTTATTTATTTATTAAAGCTTTGGATAAATTATAAACATATTTTTTGAGATTTACTTAAATTACAAATTTTCCCTTGACGTTTTAAAAATTAAATTATACCTCATAAGGTTTCTAATTTTATAATAAATAGGTTCTTTTATTAATAAATTATCAAATTAATTAATAGTTTTTAATAACGTTAAAATTTTATTTGAATTAATAATTTAGATAATTTTATTATTGTATAGGTAAATAGTTAAAAATCTTACTTTTTTAATTAATTTTGTTAAATAAAAAATTTTGACAGAGAGATATTTATAAATTTTTAAATTACAAGAGGCGATTCGTATTTATTTGTAATTTATCCTAAAATTTTTAACCAAATTCTGAGAATCAACCAAACACCAATACTGAGAGGTTCGATACACGTGTCCAATTCTTGGCAGGCATTAGCGCCTCCAATTGACACGTGTGGGAATCGCCAAAAAAAAAAAAAAAAAAAAAAACGCTGATTAAAATTCTCACTCTTATCCTCCGCCGCCGACGATGATTGCTTGCAGGTCTTTCTTCTTCTTCAGGTACACTCATTCTTTTTTCTTTACCAATTCTCAGAGATTTCTCTTTCTTTGACATGGTTAGGGTTTGAATTTGAACTTGATTCCCAGTAACTAGTCTTATAATTCGAAGATATACCTGTTTATATACATATGAATTGTTTGTTTTATATGATAGGATGGATTTTATGGCGTGAAATGAATCCGATTATCATTAGATTTTCTCTGCAGAGTCGACCGAGCTTGGAAATATACAAACGCAAACGTTTTATCGAAACCTGTTCAATGCTTGCAGGTTTACCACTCTCTCTGTTTGTACACTAGTATCTAGCTATATGATAGAGAATAAAAATACAGGCTTTGTTTGATTACTGAGAAAGTTTAGAGGCAGGGGCAGGGGCAGGGCAGGGGCAGGATTTTTGTCCAATGGAGCAAAATCTTAGATGTTCCCCAATGTCAAACCCCTAACATAAACAAAATCTGAAAAATGAGCAAAAACTCAACATTTGAACACAATTTGTAGTCACCTAATCTATTGAAAACACAAATTAACATCTATTAAGTTAATTAATAGTAACATGAATCATAAGCCATGCGCAAATTAAACCCTACACTTGTTTTATTTGTTTTGTTTGTTTATATTTATTTTTTAGTGGGTTTCTTTGGGACACTGGTGCAAATTAAAGGTTTTCCCCTATTTCACACTACTCTGTTTTTATGAGAGAGACAAAAAAAGAGAGAAAATGTCCAAATCTTGATGGGGAGTAGGGTTTGGGCGGAAATAAATTTAGTGGGTGTGATTTGGGTAAGCAATATTTTTTCAAAATATATAATAATGTAAAATTATCTTTCTTTGAAGTTGAGTGGCGGCAATTGCCCCCCACTCGCCCTGATGTCAATCCATCCGTGTTTAAGGGACAAGGCTCTCCTTATGAAGGTTGCATTGTGGGAGTATTTAACTTCATGTAGTTGAGTTCTTGATTCATTTGCCTTCATTTGACCAATTTAAAATTGTGAACTTTCTAGCATATGGGTTATGTAAAATTTGATTTGATCTTGAGTCCCATTGATGTGGAATTATGAATGGCTTGCTTTTATTATTATTATTCTCTGTTGGAGACTTGGATTCTAGTGAGAAAAGAATATTTAGAAACTTGCTAAATTGAGAGAAAGGAAAACGAAGCGACTTTAATCAGTTAAGTGTATAAAAAAGTGAGGATTTAAGGGTGTTAGTGAAATATGAGGATATTAGGGAAATGTTAAAAAGTTATTTTGACAAATTGTTAAATGAAAAACATTTAGAAAATTTAGAAGGAGATGAATATGATAGTGTTGATAGAACTAGAAAATATAGGTTTTATCAACGATTAAAAGAGCTTGATGTTAAAGTGGCACGACACTGTTGGCACATAAATTTCAACCAATTTTATGATAAGATTTCCAATTTACTGGGATGATGAGTGTCACCACCCCAACCTGTCCCAAACAGGATGGTGTAGTGACTGATCAGTAGTCCCTGACTACCAAAGGACTAATTGAACAAAAATCAAGTTGGACTCTTATGATAATTGGGGCAAATCTCATTTTAAGTTGCAGAAGCCATTATTCACTTTAGTTGAGTCCATTAAATTCATTTGAACGTCCATTCGGAGCAGTGCTATATGTAATGAAAAATACATCATTCTTGATTGCATACATATTTACAAGGAATACAACATACACAAGATTAATTACAACCCTCTTGTCTTTAGCATATAAACATGAACTTCACGGAGCTAACTTCTTCATGATGCTTCTCTTGCACCTACACACATATACGGGTGAGAGGTGAGCCATTGCCCAGTGAATAGTATTACAGTATAGTGTAAATGAACGAATTCCAAGCATTTGCAAAGTATTGATTTCAATTCATATTTCCAATAGCATTTGAAGATTTCTAATGAGAATACTTCATATTTAAAACATGATAGCATGCTGCATCCTTAGAGCAAAGCAAAACAACCCATTCTCGGTTGTCAAAGGGAGATCTCAATAGCGACTATGGTACGAAAATAAATGTCCTCTAATGAACTACCTTTTCAAGTATAGTTTCTCCAACTGATTTGGATGCCGCTTCATCTTTTTGTGCCGAACTCCGAGAGGGGCTTAGGCCATTGATGGAGCGGTATCTGCCCCGATTGACCTCCACCCCAAGATAATAATTAATTAATTATCTAGTTAACAGATTAATAGACCTAAGAAAAAAGATGTTACGGAGATAGGATTTGAATCCATGACCTCAAGGTTATGAGCCTTGCGAGCTACCAAACTGCTCTACCCCGCGCCTGAATGAAAACTAATAAAAAAGGGGATTAAATGCACCCCTCTACCATATCTGTACACATAGAATATTCCATTTATACAGAATGGTAAAGGGGCCCTCTAAGGACTCACTAAGGATGCAATAATAGATTCATCAAAATATAGGACATTCATTCATTCGGAAACAAAATAAGGATTTCACAAAATATGACATATTAACAAGTTTTCAAAACTAATTTTCGAACATAACTTTACAATAATATTACTCACAAATGGCTCTTGAACCAAGGGTGTTTTCTTCCTCCAAATGCTTGACCTGCATAGAACATGAACAAGACATTGAACACAATTCAACTTACAAGCTCCTACTTCAATTCAAGTGCCGAAACTTACCTTAATATTTCTTAATTATTTTCTTAGGTTGTTCAAGGTCTTCCTAAGCTTATTTCCAGTCTAAATCAAGTATTAACAAGTGTCAAATGCATGCTTAAAAGTGTCATGACCCCAACCTGCCCCTAGAGGTTAGGGTGATGATTGGCCAATAATCCCTGATTACCAAAGTCTTGGCTTAACAAAATACAAAAAGACTAAGATATATAGGGCTTAACCGCGGAAATTCATCATTAAATCATTACGTCTATAGAGCAGTGCATAAGTAATATGGAATGAACATACAATCTTTCATTGATTATATTAGAATAATTTACATCATATACATAAACAAAAGAAAAGTGTAATATTCACATCCATAGGTACAAGACCTTACTATCCATTACATAATACCAAAAACTCGTTCTCCAAAAGATCAAAAGACAAAAGTAAAAAGGTCCACAACCTCTACTGATGCTCCTCTTGATCACCTACATATATATATTTATATATATATGAGAATAAGCCAAGCCCAGTAAATAATATCATGGTAAGGTGGTGAATGAACAAATTCCAAATCCATTAGTAGCAACCATTCATATAGCATTCAACATTCATAAACATTACATGATAAATGGTACATCCATTAGAGCCTCTTAATGGAATAATCGACCCGGGTACGATTAGACAATCCACACTTCAGTGGCGATGGAGCTCAAATATGGTCATGGTATATTTAGATTGTCCCCCCCAATGATTGGGACTAAGGATGTCATCAATAACTTTAAACAAAATAGAGGACATTTGTTCATTCAGAATTAAAATAAAGATTCATAATCCATAGCATATCATCAAGCTTTCCAAATAAATTTTGAACATAACGTTACAATAATATTACTCACAGATGGCTCGTGCTCGATAAAACTTCTAAACAATCTTGACCTACACAAAAGAATACAAATACCGACAAAGTGAAGACCTATTAGTTAAACTATCTTAACTTAACTTTTCTTTCCTAATTCGACATGATTTAGATTAGTTTCTAGTTGTATTCAACTTCCAATTAAGTTCAAAACATGTATAAGGGTATCTGAGGGTCGAAGAAAACGAAAAGAAAACGAAACAGGCAAGAGCCCTGAAATTCGCATGTGCAATTAATGCAGTCTGCAACTTGGTTCTGGGTTGGGGGTGCTGCACGTGCGGGGACCAATTCCGCACTTGCTGTGGAGGGCTTGCCGCACATGCGGTTCTTCATGCTGCACATGCGGGAGAACTGGGTAGATCGAGGCTGGGCTGTTCTTGAGTGTTCTTGGCCTCCAAAACCTGTTTTTCATGCTTTCAAAACCCAAAATATGTTCCATAACATCCTAATATATATTATATATATATGATGTAAAACTAATCAAAAGTCATGTATATGCATTGATTTTGAGATCAAAACAAGAAAAAGATGGATTTAATTCATGTTTCCTATCTTTTCTTTTCTTCTTTTCTTTTTTACACTTTCAATCCTCAAAAATCAAGTTCTAAGGTTCCTAAATACAAGCAAATTATGTAGGCTTATAGTATAACACTTTTGTGATTCAAATCTAAGGTAAAACAATTCAAAACAAGTTTTCTTTCAACAAATCTTTAAACCTTTTTCTTGTTTTCAAACTTTTCCATTTCTTTTCATTTTAATGTTTCCAAAACTTGTTGCTAATGAATTTCTAGCTAGGTTTTGATGTCAAACTAGGGAAGAGGATTGAGTTTCTTACCTTATTATGATTTTCTTTGGTTTTCTAGGACCAAACCTTGGCTCCCTTGAATTTTTCTTTCTTTTTCTCTTCTTTTCTCCTTTTCTGCCTAGAGCTCCAAGAACACAAAACCTCTCCAATTCTCTCCACCTTTCTCTAAACTTCTATCTTTTGTAGGACAGATTAGGTTAATTTGCTAATTATCTCATTAGGTTAGTTGATTAGGCTTACTAATTAACCTTGTTTAAATCCTATTCTTGGTTAGTCTAATTAACCTTAGTTAGGCTTAAGCTAACCTTGTTTAACTTTTGTTAATCCTACTTAATTTTTGATTAAGTACTCATTAGGCTCTACTCATTAGACTAAGTTTATTAAGCTCCTCACCTAAGGTTTCCTAAGTTACCTAGACATTCAATATTTCAATTCAAACAACTTCCCTAACTTTTCATTGTTTGCCTAGTTTTCCATCCTTAGGTTTCTTATTCAAGTCCTTCAAATTTACTAAGGTTTCCTACTCAAACTCAACAAAGCCCAAGTCCTAACATAGCAAACATATCATATGCATTATGCCCATGAAATGAAAGAACTTCCTAGCATAAATGAATGCATGAATGTGTTATGCATGCTTGGTTGTCACAATCTTCCAACTTAAAAAGTTTGGTCCTCCAAACTTAACTTACCTTGCCAAGGAAACAAATCTGGATACCTTTTCTTCATCTCGTCCTCTGTTTCCGATGTGGCTCCTTGCCCATAATGATCTTTCCATTCAACTTTCACTAACGGTATTAAGTTTATTTCTCAATTGCTTGACTTGGCGGTTGACAATCTGAATTGGTTACTCTTCATACGTTCTCATCAATAGCTAATCGGTGATAGTCAATGACATGGAAAGGATCTCGGGCATAACCTCTCAACATAGAAATATGGAACACATTGTAAATTTGTTCCATTACTGGTGGTAGTGCTAAACAGTAGGCCACTGGTCCAATTTTCTCCAAGATTTATAAAGGTCCAATGTAGCAGGGTGCCAATTTACCTCTCTTTCCGAAACGAGATTGGCCTTTCATCGGGGTTACCTTCAAGAGCACATGATCCCCAACATCAAATTCGAGATCCCTTCTTTGCAAATCTGCATAACTCTTTTGACGGCTTTGGGCAGTCTTGAGCCGTTGTTGGATGACCTTGATCTTGTCAATTGTCACTTGTACAGTTTTTGTCCCTAATAATGCTTTTTCCCCCACTTCAGTCTAGCAAATAGGTGATCTACAATTCCTTCCATATAATGCCTTGTGCGGTGCCATGCCAATGCTAGCTTGAAAACTGTTGTTGTAGGCAAATTCTGCAAATGGCAAATGAGTTTCCTAGCTCCCTTGAAAATCTAAGGAACATTAGTGAAGCATATCCTCCAATGTCTGAATGGTTCTTTCGGATTGTCCGTCTATTTGAGGATGGAAGGCAGTACTAAATCTTAAATCTGTTCCCATGGCCGTTTGCAAACTTTGCCACAATCTAGATGCAAATTTCGAATCTCTGTCCGAGACAATGGAAACAGGTACACCATGCAATCTGACAATTTCATCTATATATATGGTAGCAAGTTTGTCTGCATTGTAAAAAGATTTAACAGGTAGAAAATGGGCGGACTTGGTCGACCTCCTATCTACAATTGCCCAAATGGAATCTATACCTCTAGGTGTGTGAGGTAAGCTGGTCACAAATTTCATAGTGATATGCTTCTACTTCCATTCTGGAATAGGTAGAGGTTGAAGTAAACTTGTTGGCTTTTGATGCTCTGCTTTGACTTGCTGGCATGATAGGCAATGAGAGATAAATTT
Source organism: Camellia sinensis (assembly GCF_055761805.1). Classification (NCBI taxonomy): domain Eukaryota; kingdom Viridiplantae; phylum Streptophyta; class Magnoliopsida; order Ericales; family Theaceae; genus Camellia; species Camellia sinensis. The sequence goes on along the minus strand of NC_138964.1, from coordinate 106,756,690 downwards.
TGTAATGTCTTTCTTCATATTCAGCCACCAATAAATTTGTTTAAGGTCTTGATACATCTTTGTGTTTCCCGGGCGCATAGCAAATTTAGAGTTATGAGTTTCCTCCATAATCTTCTTTTTCACTTCTGGTACATCCGGAACACACAATCTGCTTCTAAATTTCAACACCTGACCTTTCATAACAAATCTTGGTCTTGGCCTCAACTCCATTTCATCACAAACCTTCTTAAGAAATTAATCTTCCATTTGCCTCTGTTTGATCTCCTCGACTATTGCTGGTTGGGCGGAATAGCAGTAAACACCCCCCCTTGTTCATGTAGCACAATCTCTATTTCCATTTTTTTCTCCAAATCTTCACGTATTTCTTTTTGCCCTGTGAGGCTGTGAGTAAGCATTTCAACTTCCCATAGATTTGTTGCTAAGTGCATCTGCCACTATGTTGGCTTTTCCCAGATGGTACTGGATCTGCAAATCATTATCTTTAATAAGTTCCAACCATCTTCTTTGCAGCATGTTGAGCCCTTTCTACATGAAAAAGTATTTTAAACTCTTATGATCTGTGAAAACTTTACAGGTTGCTTCATATAAATAGTGCCTCCATATTTTTAATGCAAAGACAACTGTTGCAAGTTCTAGATCATGTGTAGGATAATTTTTCTCATGCGGTTTGAATTGGCGAGATGCACAAGCAATGACTTTCCCGTTCTGCATAAGAACACAACCCAATCCCTTGTAAGATGCATCACTGTAAATGACAAATCCTTCTGTTCCTAATGGCAGTGTAAGGACTGGTGTTGTGACTAGCCCCGTCTTCAATTCCTTAAAAGTAGATTCTCTTTGATCAGTTCACTCAAATGGTACCCCTTTTTGAGTTAGCTGAGTGAGTGGTACTGCAAATTTCGAGAAATCTTTAACAAATTTTAGGTAATAACGTGCCAAACCCATAAAGTTTTAAACTTCGGTTACATTAGTTGGATTAGGCCAATTGACAATAGCCTCTACTTTATGTGCATCAACTGAAATACCATCTTGATTAATAACATGACCTAAAAATATAACACTGTCTAACCAAAACTCACACTTCTTCAGTTTGGCATACGATTTATTTTCTCTAAGAGTTTGGAGAATAACCCCCAAATACTGTTCATGTTCATCCTCGGTCTTGGAATAAATCAAAATATCATCAATAAAGACAACAACAAATACATCCAAATGGGGTTTGAAAACCCGGTTCAACAAATCCATGAAGGCGGCGGGTGCATTAGTAACACCAAAAGGCATAATCAAAAATTCATAATGGTCATACCTTGTTTGAAAAGCCGTCTTCTCCACATCTTCAACTTTAACCTTTAGTTGGTGATAATTGGATCTAAGATCGATCTTTGAAAATACCCGTGTTCCCTGTAATTGGTCAAATAGATCATTAATTCGGGATAGAGGATACTTATTCTTGATTGTGACTTTGTTTAGTTCCTGGTAATTGATGCATAGCTGAAGTGTTCCATCTTTTTCTTGACAAACAAGACCGGTGCACCCCACAGTGACGTACTGGGCTGGATAAACTGCTTGTCTAACAACTCCTGTAATTGGACTTTTAGCTCTTTTAGTTCTGAAGGTGACATTAGGTATGGAGTCTTTGAAATAGGCTTAGTATTCGGCACCACATCAACAGTAAACTCAATTTTCCTGTTGATTACACCTTTTGGTAAATCAACTAGAAATACTCTTGGAAATTCTTGAACCACTGGAGTGTTGTTAATGATTCGGTTGATGGTTTACCAGTGAACCCTTGAATCGACCTATGAATAGCCCTAGATGCCGTTACGGGCCATCTATTTTCGTTTTAGGCCTTTCAACTTGGATCACCTTATACTGATCCAGTCCAAATTAAGATTTTTCAGCCCACCACACCTATAAAATTAAATGAGATATCCAAAATTGCAACAACTATAGATGCACTAAGTTAATAAGTTATACAATGAAATTATGGGATAGTGATTGAACATTGCTTAAGGGTAACAACAACCGTGTCAGAGAATCAGTTTGGATTTATGCCAGGTAGATCAACTATAGAAACAATTCATTTACTAAAAAGATTAATATAAAAATACAGAGATAAAATGAGGGATCTACATATGGTTTTATAGATCTAGAAAAAGCTTATGATAGGGTGTTTGGAGATATAATCTGGTGGGTGTTGGAGGAAAAATGTGTAACTAAAGGGTATATTGATGTGATAAAAAAGACGTGTACAATGGAGCTCTAATTTTAATTAGATCACTTTCACGAGAAACTGGTGAATTTCTAATCATTGTAGGGGTGCATCAATGGTCAACTTTATGTCCTTACTTATTTTCCCTAATCATGGATGAATTAACTATACTTATTTTCCGTAGTCATGGATGAATTAATTAAACACATTCAGGATGATCCATAGTATGTGTTGTTCATTGATGATATCATTCTAGTAGACGAAACTAAGGAAGGAATTAACACTCAATTAGAAATATGGAGAGGAGCACTCGAGTCAAATGATTTAAAATTAATAGAAATAAAACTGAATATATAGAATGTAACTTTAGCAACAGTAGATGTGGAAATAATGGAGAAGTGAAGATTAAAAACTAGGAGATAACAAATAGTGAACATTTTTTGTTACTTATGTTCGATTAGTAATAAAGATGGTGAGATTGGTGATGATGTGATCCGTAGAATCAAAGTAAGTTTGTTCAAGTGAAGGATTGTGCCCGGCATATGATGTGATCGATGATCGATGAACACCAGCAAAATTGAAAGAAATTTTTTATAGAATAGCTATAAGGCCAACAATGTTTTATAGGACAGAGTGCTGAACAATTAAGAAACAATATGTGCATAAAATGATTGTAGTTGAGATAACAATGCTTAGATGGATGTGTGTCTAGACTAGAAAAGATAAAACTAGAAATAAATATATTCGTAAAATGTTAGGAGCAGCACCTATTGAAGATAAATTGAGAGGCAAAAGTTAAGATGGTTTGGTCATATGTAATGAAGACCTATAGATGTGTTGAAATGTGTCCCACATCGCCTGGAGTTGCCCATCTATGCTGGTTATGAGGCTCCAGTTTCTCTCTCCTTAATACCTGGGTTTTAAGGAAAAGTATGTGCTGGGCTTTTTAATTCGGTATCAAAACTTGGTTGGGCCTGTGACTGGTGTGCCGTTTGTCCAGCTATTGTATGTTGTGGTCCAAGAGGGTGTGTTGGAATGTGTCCCATATCGCCTGGAGTTGCCCCATCTGTGTTGGTTATAAGGCTCCGGTTTTATTCTCCTTAATACCTAGGTTTTAAAGAGAAGTGTGGCCTGAGCTTTTTAATTAGATGCAATGGTAAGGAAGAAGGATAGGGTCATCATAAATGGAGATGCTTGGGGGAGAGGAAGACCTAAGTTGACATGAGATGTGGTAGTGAAAAAAGATGTACTTATTTAATTTAATTGAACATATGGCCCTTGATAGGGCTGCATGGCGAAAAAGATTCATGTAGCTGACCCCACTTGATTGGGACACCGGGCTTAGTTTGGTTTGGTACTTGAATTCTATTGAATTTGACCTGAATTGTAGAGTTTTTTATTGTTTCTAATGCAATTTTTCCCCTTTTTCTTTCTTCCCTTTCTTTTTCCTAATAAGTAAAACATATGCCAAAAAGGCACATTAAAAGGAGGTGCAATCCATGTATAGAGGGTGTACATAAAAAGAGAAGCTAGATATTTTTGTATGAAACAACAATAACATAAATTTTTTACAAATCCCATAAATGGTTCAAGGAAGAATTAATCTTGTTAAGAACAAGCTTCTCCATGCTACCAATGGACTTTCAATTCCCTTTTCCCCAAATGAACAGATGAGGAGGACCTGCATTGGTTCTAGTATACTGAGGATGTTGACCTTGAAACATATTTGTTTATCTTAAGCTTGAAAAAAAAGATAGAGGTATTTTCTTTTTGGGAATCATGTAACATATTTCAGAAAAAGGAAAAGAAAAACCTGTTTGAAAAGAATGCTTTTGAAGCCATATGGTCCTGTTGTCAGTTTTGGCTACCAAACTATTGCTTTGACAGGGCTCATAATAGGTAAGGTTAAGCTTATTCAAGTTGCTGTTAGCTTAATTGTTGCTGCTAACTCTTGTGCAGGAATGCAGTTTTCATCATAGTCTGAACTATAAGTGGAAAATGGCTGGTGCAAAAGATAGGCAAAGTGTTATGGATTGGAAAAAGCAAAAAACAGTTACTCCCATATGGAGACCAGTCTGTACAAAATCTAGTTCCTCTGAAGGTGAGGTTTCCAGTATAGCAGCTGCTTAACTAATTCTTTGTTATCCTATGAGCCACTACATGCATTTCTTTTATATTCAGTTGTCAAATTCCTTATTCTCTTTTCATTTTACATTGATTTATTTTTTAAAGTAAAGGTGAAGAATGAACTTGCCCTCACTCCCTTTCTGGTCACTACTACTATTGTGTTCCAAAGAAAGGTCTTGTATTCTTTTTCTTTTTTTAGTAATAATAATAAAAAAAAAAATGGAGCAATGACATGACTTTTCTGTATCTTCTTAATCAAATAATGGAAGTGAAAATCTTAATCAAATAACTGAAGTTTTTCACTTCCATTATTCCCATTGCTAATCAATTTAAGGACAATAAACAGCTCATGTAGAAAGTATGCAAAACCTTGGATGCTCTGTTGTGTAACTTGCATCTAGGTGGCTCATGGGTTAGTTGATGTGAATTTGCAAAATGTTTAGTGAAGGAACTGCAGGTTGAGTTTGAAGATTTGCATGATGTGGGTAAATGTGGAAAGCAAGAAGATGGAATTAAAGTCCAAGAAGTACATGCTAGTATTTCTAGCAGTGCTTTAGATGCTCAACATACCCATGAAGATGGTGAAGCAGCAAATGGAGCAACTGACCCAACTTTTAACTCTAGAGCATTTCTGGATAATGATGAAGAAAGAGCTCCAGGAAGTGGATCAGTGCATTCTGATGAGAAGCATTCAGTTTCAGTAGAGGTATGTGATATGTATGTGTATGTATATATATACACATAGTAGAGGGACTATAAGCTTTTAATTATGTGATTATTGGTCATTGTACCCTTGTTTTTATGTGCTGCCACCAGGGGGAGGGGGGGGGGGGGGGGGTTGGCGGCAGCGGGGGGAGAGGTAATTGTATGGCACACTTTTTAAAGCTATGTTTCAGCTTGTGCACTTTGAAGGCAGGAATTATGAACATAACACAATGCCTTATTACTCATCTGGACCTTGGTGCCTGTACTGTAGGATCTTTGCTGTCCAAAACAGTGCCTTTACTATGTTGGATGATATTTTCTGTCATGCTTCTGTATATCTAATTGATGTAGAATTATCACATATGAAATAAAGTTGCTCCATTTTAATCTAGAAAACTTCAAGTACGAGTATGATAAGAACGATTTGTGTAGAGAAACTGATGTATTATTGATTGATGAATTGTTGATTGATATTTGATTCTGTTACAATTGATTGATTATATAGATGTAGGTTAGGTGGTGGTAGGTGAGGAGTAGGTGAGTGTAGTAGGTGAGTGTGTGGTAGGTGATGGTAAGTGTGTGGTAGGTGATGGTAAATTCTAACAGCCCCCCGCAAACTCAAGGAGGATAGAAACTAACCAACTTGAGTTTGGAGAGAGGAACAAAACAAGAAAATACATAAAAAATAAAATAAAGATAGGAGACACTGTATGGTCGTGTCAGACCGTTGGTGAAGACACTAAAAGGTGGTGCCATAACGTGGTAGAGGACACTGGATGGTGGTGTCATAACGTTGTAGAGGACACTGTATGGTGGTGTCATAACCATGTAGAGGACAGTTTATGGGGTCATGTCGGACCGTTGTAGCAGACAATGTTGTGACAGTTGTTGTGACAGTTTACGGAGTCTTGCTGGACCCTTATAGAAACTAACCGGAATCTATGTCGGGACAGTTTACAGAGTCTTGTCGGACCCATAAAGGAGCTAATCGGAATCAATGTCGGGACAGTTTACAGAGTCTTGTCGGACCCATAAAGGAGCTAACCGGAATCAATGTCGGGACAGTTTACAGAGTCTTGTCGGACCCCTTAAAAAATCGCATCCTCAAAAGGTGCGCCCAATTTTTCAAAAAAGGCGTGCCATCAAAAGGCGTGCCCAATCCATAAAAAGGCGTGCCATCAAAAGGCGTGCCCAATTCATCAAAAGGTGTGCCGGACATGATGGCGAGGCACGTGGGCGCCTTGGCTTGCGTGCCCGTTTGTCGGCTGGTGGGAAGAGGCGCGCGATGCGCGTGGCTGCCTCGGCTATAAGACAGAGGCTGAGGCTGAGGCAAAAAACCTGCGAGAGATATTCTGAGAGAGAGTGCTGAGAGAGATTCTGTAACACTCTGTTTTCTGAGAGAGAATTCTGAGAGAGATACTGTGTAACACTCTGGTGCCTAGAAAATGGCTTCATCGTCTTCCCGCGGGCTGCTCACCCTCTTTCCCGACCTCAACGAGTCAACGAGAGAGAGAACTGGTGCGGTGGCACTGGAAACTCAACCAAGCGCCCCGGAGTTTGCTCCGTTGAACTTTCCGATGCGGTCGGTGGAGCAAAGAATGGCAGTGCAGTCAGATGTAGAGGCCAATCAGTATACTTTGAAGGCATGTGTGGAAAGCATGACGGCGGTCACAAATTTGTCGAACCGGCTGCAGAGTAGGACAAATGAGGTGCAGCATGTAAACGCCCAACTGGCTCTGCTCCAACGCATGTATAAGGATGCGTGAGCAGAGATAAGTGTGCTAAAGGCGGAAAACAAGGAGCTGAAGCGGAAGGCCACCGTGATGTTCCGATTTGGAGGGCCGCCATATGCTGCAGTGGAAGAGTATGGGGGAGTGAACGTGCTGGGCGGCGTGGAAAACTCAGATGCAGCACCGTCAAGGACTGTCCAAGACGGAGGCAAGAAGAAGAGACCCGCAGCAGAGTAGAGAAGAAAATCCTGCCTGTGGATGTGGCTGCTTTGTTGTTGTTTTTTGTTTTTTGTTTTTTTTTTTTTTTTTTTGTTTTGGGTGTAAAATTGTGATCGGGGTTGAGCCCCTGATATGAATAAAAAGAGTTTGGTGTGCAGTTCATCGGCGTCGTCTGCGTCTTCTGTGTGTTTGTTTTTTTTTTTTTTGTGTTTTTTTTTTGTGTTTTTTTTTTTTGTTTTTTTTTTTTTGTTTTTTTGTTTTGGGGTTTGTTTTGGGTGTGTTTGTGCAAAGAAATAAGAAGAAAAAAAAGATGAAAAAGAAAGTGAAAGAGAAATAAAAAAAAAAGAAAGAAAACCTGCAATGGTTTTGTTTTTTTTTTTTGTTTAAATAAAAGAAATAAAGAAATAAAATAAAATAAAAGAAAGAAAGTTGAGTGTGTGCCCATGTGCAGTTCTGCCGAAAGGGAGAGATAAAGAGTCCGTTTTTGGTTTTTTTTTTTTTTTTTTTTTTTTAATGTTTTTATTTGTTTATTTAAAGTAAGGGGAATCATGGGTGAAAAAGTAGAAGAAAAGAGAAAAAAAAAAAGGAGAATAAAAAAAAGTGCACATGGTTTCAGCGTGTGGAAATGGGACGGTGGTGGGAGTTTGGTATAGTTGTGTCGAAGAAGAATAAAATAAAATAAAAAATAGATAAAAGATAAAAGTGGTGGAAGGGTGATAAAATAAAATTAAAAAAAAATAGATAAAAGATAAAAGCAGTGTACTCTCTCTCACCCTCCATCTCACAGCAGCCATGAGAAGGCAGAGAACGGTGTTTGGCAACATAAGGGAAGTCGAGGGAGGCGAGGTGGAAGTCGCCGTCGGCAAGGAGGATGTCGTCGGGGAACCGGAAGAAGGGCGCTAACTGGGCGCGACGGTGGTGGGAGCAGCGGGTGGGGGTGTCCGCCAGCTGATCGATGTTGGTGAGGCCGGAGTGTACGGCGGCGATGGTCTGTCCGGCGAACGACTTGCCGGAAGAAGGTTGCGGACTGATGGGTAAAGGATTCCTTTGGCAGTGCAAGATGATGCCATTTCCTTTTTTTTTTTTTTTTTTTTTTTTTTTTTTTTTTAAAAAAAACTGTGAGTTGTGTGATAGGAGCTGCTGCTGTGTGTAAATGTAGCTGCCATGGCCATGAGGGAGAGGGATCATGTCTGATGCAGAGGATCCGGCGGGCGGTCAAGGCAAGGTTGCCGCCCGCCGGAAGGCGGAGAACACCGAGAACACCAAGATCTTTAACCTATTGCTCTGATACCATGTAGAGAAACTGATGTATTATTGATTGATGAATTGTTGATTGATATTTGATTCTGTTACAATTGATTGATTATATAGATGTAGGTTAGGTGGTGGTAGGTGAGGAGTAGGTGAGTGTAGTAGGTGAGTGTGTGGTAGGTGATGGTAAGTGTGTGGTAGGTGATGGTAAATTCTAACAATTTGTATGTGAGCAATTCTTCTTGTTACTATTCAACTTAAAATTTAAACAAGAGGAAACCAAGCAGTCAGTTTTTTGAGGAACTTAAGGAAAAGACATCAATTTAGGAACTTGGGTTTCATAATTCAAACACCAAGTCTCACAACAGAAAACACAAGTAGTGAATTAGCCTTGGCGAACACTAACCTCTCTTTATACTCTGGCAGTCTTTTTTCAATTTCATTTTACTGCTGGGCCCAAAAAGTTTTCAATATTTTGTAACCTGATTTTTGTCATATTGGACTTTCATCTGATTATCTCCCTCATTTTCAAATGCATTCAGGCATCCTCTTTGCTGTGCTTCTACATGATTGAGGAGTTCTGTAGAAAATAACTTGGTCCAATCTGGAAGAGTTATCAATGTATCACTCGTGGTTATTATTTATTAAATGTTTCAATCTATGAAAAAGATTTCAGACCTTACTGAGGGAGTGGCAGTTGGAGAAAGGTGTCCAGAGTGTCCTAGGTCTTTTTGTCTTATCGTCATCTCTTTGCTTAGTAAATATTCTTTCAAATATCTCCTTTCCATCAACTTCCCAGTAGCCCAGTGGCACTACTCTAACCTATGTGTTATCATGACTAATTCTTAACTATGAAGCATGGGTACTTTGACAAACATGCCGTACCCATACGAGGTACTTACCCGCGCATAGTATTTCATATGGTACTTCTGCATACGTACCGGGTACACGAATCTTAATTTTTAACGTACCCAGACGTACCTAGTATATACTCAAGCCGTACCGTATTTCAGTCGAAACAATATTTTTTTTAAATTATAGAGATAAAATTTCTTTCACTAGATTTCTTTGTTATTTTTAGTTTCATGCTTAGTGATTTTAAAATTAAATTATGATTTAAGTTATTTAACATAATACATTTAATTTTGGTTTATACCTTTACTTTTGGCATTAAATGTTAATTGTAGGTTGGATTTGAACAAATTAATCAATTTAATCAATTTTTGCATTACCAAACCAAACCAAACCAAACCAAGTCTTAAGTCCCATCAAATGGGGTCGGCTACGTGAATCCTTCTTCTCCACGCGGCCCTATCAAAGGCCATTTCATTAGTCAATTAAGTAGATTCATATCTCTATTTATAACGCTAGTCAATGTTAATCTAGGCCTACCCCGTCCTCTAACACTTCCATCTACCGTTACAGCATCGCATCTCTTCACTACTACCTCTGTTGGTCTCCGTTGAATATGACCAAACCATCTCAAACGATTCTCTCTCAACTTATCTTCTATCGGTGCTACTCCTACCCATTCCCGAATACACTCATTCCCGTACCCGTATCCTATTTTTTTTGAATTTTACCATATCGACGTACCCGTATTGTACCAGTGCCAGTACTTGTACCCGTATCCGTGCTTCATAGATTCTTAACAACAGAACCTTATAATATGATTCAGTTTCCTTTCGCTTCGTCCTTTATTTTATTTTATTTTTTTTCTGAATATATGTTGGACTGGTAGTGTCTTCAAATTCAATCCTTGCTGTTGTTGTTTTTGATTTCTTCTTTTTGATGATTTGAGACTCTGTCCCTCTTATCTTTCTCTGTTTTTGCTGTGCAGGTAGGAGCTTCCTTAATGCGTTTCATTAAAGGAAAATGGTACAACTTCCATAATGAAATCTCCATGTGATTAAAATTTAATAAATACACACAGGCACAAACATATACTTTTGACATTATCTTTTCTTAAATTCCTCGCAGGGGATCTACACAGAAAAAAATTGAAGAGGACATGGGAGTTAAAATCATATTTCCATCATCAAGGAAGGAGGATTCTATCAGTATGCTCTTTCTTCATGATAATTTTTTTTTTTACATTGTACATGGTTGTTAAATGTAAATTTTTGTTTTAAAGCTTCAAGTTTGTTTAGTCCCCTCGATGTTTTTAGCTCTGTTGACCTGAAATTATGTCTCGTGTCATACTCCAAAGATTTTATTGTACTAGTCATATGTTCTACTTCTGCTACTTTGTTTCTAGAGCTGGAAATGAGCCAGGCTGCTTGTAAACTGATCGGGCTCAGTTGAAGCTTAATTTTAAAGCTCATTTAAGTAACAAGCCAAGTCTTAGAAGCTGTAAGCTTGGTTCATATGAGCTCATGAATGAGGTGTTTATGTCAGTAATTACTCAAAATTATGCTTTTCAGTTCTCATACTGGGTCATTTGCAACCTGCTTTTTTGTGATGTATATTTCATCTTTGTTTTCCATTTTTCAATTAAAATTGTTTTTAAAAGACTAGAAAATGAATGTTAATCGAAAAATAACACATATTGACGAAAAAAACACCTAAAAAAATGGATTCCAAACCCAGCACTTAATACAACAGAAAGCTGCCTTTTGCCCGAGAGACCTTAAGTGATGCACGAAAGGGCGGCTCTTTTAGTCAATGTAGTAACTTTATTGATTCGTCTTTGATCTGGTGCATCTTTTTAGATTTTAAGTACCAACCAACTTAGTGCTGGCATGTGTAAAGGAAAAGGACAACTTTTACTCCTTTGACCTATTAAAAGGCTTGTAGATTTTGGCCAAGCCAAGCCAAGCCAAAAGTACAAAGCCAAATCTGGACATTTCTATAGTCAATCATGCCAAGTTCAAAAAAACATAATACTCTGCTTGACAGTTTGTACTGCTTCATTTGCACTTCTTATTACCAGTAAACTTCTTTGATGGATTGACTTTGCACTATATTTATTCTTTGGATATGCAAGATCAGGCTGCACATATATGCATTGCATGCATGGAATGTTAATATTGTTATTGAAATTGGGTTATTCACTTCCCATAGTGTTTTAGATTTAGGAGCAATGCTAAGTTGATATTACAAATTATTTATTTATTTTTAACACCCCCTCTAAATTTGTAATACGAAAAAATATTTTGAACTGCTCAAGTTTTTGTGATGTTATACTGCCTTCGTGAAAATATGTACAAGTTGCTTGTTGGTGTTGACAAACTTCAATTGAATTTTTTCTTTGCTAGCCAAACTTTTGATAAAGTGATGACGTAATTCAATGTGCTTTGTTCGAGCATGAAAAATTGGAGTTTTTGTCATCTCCATCTTCTAGCTGCAATATTTCATTTGTTGCCTTTGGTGTTGAAATTGGCTTGCAGTTTGACACCCTGAATCTTTTCAGCAAATCTTCAGTGTATTTTTCTTGAGAAATAAAAATTTCTCCCTTTGACTGTCAGACTTGGATGCCAGATATGGTCTATCCAGTTAGCATGATATCTAGATTCATTTGTTGAAGCATTCATGGAATCAAAAACATTGGGTCCTGTCTTGTGTCTTCCTTAATCCCTTTACTTGTGAGGCATGTTTGTTGTGTCCTTTTATTTATTATTTTTTTGATTTTTATGACAAGGAACCTCCTCAAGCAGGGCCCTTTTTGGCTCACCCCTAGAGAGTAAACATCCTCGTATGCTTGTAATTAGTGTTGTCAAATCATCAATCATATCATGAATCAAATTCCTAATTATACAAATTGTTGAATTGAATCGAATAAAAAATTGTAAAATTCAGCTCAAGCTGTAAAAAAATAATGTTAACAATCATATGTATGAATTATTCTTATTTTTTTGGCACATCTTTTACAATAGCATTTACGCCATCTAATAGGAAAGTTATTGCCTTCATAACAAGTGATGTGGTCCTAAATTATTTAAAAATCATAATATGTTCTCTCTTGATATTAAAAAAATGGATGTAGAAACAATACATCCATGTTACATGTACTCTTCTAAATGTGTGAAGTACCCTTGTCGAACACTCGATGCTTGGATAAGGTTATGGGATATGCATCCGACATATGTGGTTGCACATTTTCACCTAGAAAACATATTTAGTAATTCGAGTTTATCATAAAATATGTGTAAATATGACACATGAAATGCTCTATAGCGTCTGGTGAACACTATTTTAATCCATAAAATAAAAAAGTATATTAAGAAATATGAATATTTTGTTGTGTTCCCGTCCCTTGGACATGAGAATTTGATGAAACAGACACTTGGACATGTACCTACACCTGACACTTGTTTATATTTATAATTAAAAAAAGTGTAACCAAAGGGTTGTGGAATCATTGGGTCTGATTGACTTGACCCATGTCATATTAAACTATTTATTTCATCAAAATAACAATAGATAATTCAAGGCTGTAGGTTACTTTAACCTTAAACATCTTTAGAAGATGTACTTTCACCTTGTGCTAAGGAAACAAATGAGAAAAAAAGGTTAACAACTTATTGGGTTTGACTAGATTTGATTGGATCCTATTAAATCCTCTGATCACAAAAATAATAAATAATGCGTCAATATTGATTATTTTCGTAATAAACACTTTTAGAAGTTGTATTTTAACAATCTCACCAAAAAATAAAAAAAGGCAAAAAGGGATTGGATCTATTGGATCCAGTAGTTTTAACTTTTAAGAGTTGTATGAATCATGAATCAATTGTGAACCGTGCTATTTATGATCAATTGTCTAAAAACCCGTAGATTTGTATTCTATGAAGCACGGACACGGACATGGGACACGACAATTTCCAAAAAATGGGGACACGGACATGGCGGGGGACACGGTGATTTTTTTTTATATTTTTTATATATATTTTATGTGTTATATAGATTTATATTACATTCATCCTAAATCAAAATTAACAAACACTAACATAGTAACATTAATTCAATAAATATAACCACTACATTTAAACAAATTAATAGATTATCCATTCACAAAAAAGTCATAATAAACGATAACAAGAACTAAGACGAGAAAGGGAAAACATTTAACATCTAACAATATTCTTCACCAAAGCACTAAATAAGAGAGGCAAAAGAAGAAAAAAAAAAAAAGAAAGAAAAAAAAATGAGCCTCGCCGTGTCCCATGCCGTTTCCCGATATGGACACGCGTGTCTCCGCCGTGTCCCCTAAAAAAAAATTATTAAATTAAAGGGACACGCCATTTGGTGTGTCTCGTGCGTGTCCCCGTGTCGGATACCGCCACGGCACCAATTTTGGAGTGTCCATGCTTCATAGTTTGTATTGATCTATGAATGAATCATGAATCAAATCGCGAATTGAATCATGAATTGTAAGATTCTTATAACAGAGATTGTAACCACCAGCAAACCACGAGAAGACACCAAGAGAGTTGAATCCAAGACCTCTAAGTTTACGACTTGCCCAAAAGTTTGCTCCCTTAACTAATGGGCTAGACGGGTTAAATTTCCCATGCCCTCCTTCATTTTGAAACACATGATATGTCATCCTAGTTGTTGGCTGTATCAGTGAGATTTCCAATTTAATTGAAATTTGTGATTGGTTGGCAGTATCAACTTTTCCTTATTGTCCTCTGTTGAAGTAACTTTCAAACAATCAATTGTTGCAGTAATTGAAGGCATTTCCACAGAAAGTTTGACTAAAGCTTCAGAAAGAGTACAAGTCATAATTGATGAGGTCAGTTACAAATCCATGTATGTTAATAAATGGCATACAGTTTGTGTAGATGATTACATTGTATCTGGAAACATGTGATTTTGAATTTTATACCTAATTTCACTTAAGAATTTCCATTAGTTTACAGAGTCCATGACTTGTGCCATGCATCTGAGTGAGTAAAACAATATAAAAGTGGCTTGCAGTGGCAGTGCTAATGCTTTAGCCACTTCTTACATGGAAAGAAAAAAGTGTTGTTAAATGTTTGGGCACAAAGCCCAGTTTTGCCAATATAGCTAAGAATGGCGATGAAAGTGTTGCCTTCTTGCCTTTCGACTTTTAGAAATTTCATCTTCTTTCACTTGCTGGATTTTCTTTCTTTATTATTACTCCTTCCGTCCCAAAATATTAGTTCCTTTTGGGGAGTCCAACTTTTTTTGGTAGTACAAATATTACACTTCAAAAATATTAACTTTCCAAAACTATCCTTTGGTAGTATAATTATTACACCTCAAAAATATAAATGTTGTTAAAATTGATGTATTGTTGATTGATCTTGATGTTATGTATTACAATGATTCATGATTCCTATATATAGAAGAGGGTGAGTGTGTAGTAGGTAAGGAGTAGGTGAAGTGGAGGTGGTAGTGGTGTAGTGGGTTAGGTTTAGTGGAGTAGGTGAGGTGGTAGTGGTGTAGTGGGTTAGGTTTAGTGGAGTAGGTGAGGTGGTAGTGGTGGTAGGTGATGGTAAATTCTAACAGCCCCCCGCAAACTCAAGGAGGATAGAAACTAACCAACTTGAGTTTGAAGAGAGGAACAAAACAAGAAAATACATAAAAAAAATGATAGGGACACTGTATGGTCGTGTCAGACCGTTGGTGAAGACACTGGATGGTGGTGTCATAACGGTGTAGGGGACACTGGATGGCGGTGTCAGACCGATGTAGAAGACAGTTTATGGGGTCATGTCGGACCGTTGTAGCAGACAATGTTGTGACAGTTTATGGAGTCTTGCTGGACCCTTGTAGAAACTAACCGGAATCAATGTCGGGACAGTTTACAAAGTCTTGTCGGACCCATGAAGGAGCTAACCGGAATCAATGTCGGGACAGTTTACAGAATCTTGTCGGACCCATGTAGAAATTAACCGGAAACAATGTCGGGACAGTTTACAGAGTCTTGTCGGACCCTTGTAGAAACTAACCGGAATCTATGTCGGGACAGTTTACAGAGTCTTGTCGGACCCCTGTAGAAACTAACCGGAATCTATGTCGGGACAGTTTACAGAGATGAAGAAAAATATGGGTGTTGTGCAAATTTGGAAATTGTTTGGGTTTGTGTGTTTTTTTTTTTTTGGTAACTCTTTGATGGAAGTAGATTCCGGAGATGAATAAAACAAGGTGTGGTGTGCAAATGTATATGGTATGAATGGAATTGGAAAAAGATTAAAAATAAGGTGAAAGAAAAATAAAGAAAGAAAGAATAAGAATATATTGGAAATCAAAACGAAAGAGTGGTTCTGTACGGATTTGTGAAAAACAGCAATGGTGTTTGGAATTTTTTTTTTTTTTTTTTTGAATAATATGAATAATAAAAATAATATATGAATGGAGAAAGCATATAGTGGGGAACATGAGTGTGTGGAAAGAAGGAGAGGTAAAGGAAGTGGAGTGCAAAAGGAAAGATGGTTTTTAAAAATAAAAAGGGGGCATGGTGGGTATGGGAAAGAAGTTGTGTTGGTGGGAGAGATGATGATGATGTTTGGATAGTGGGAAATATAGGTGTGATTAAAGAAATAAATAAATAAATAAAGGAAAGAAGAATGGGTTTGAATTGAA
Source organism: Camellia sinensis (assembly GCF_055761805.1). Lineage (NCBI taxonomy): Eukaryota > Viridiplantae > Streptophyta > Magnoliopsida > Ericales > Theaceae > Camellia > Camellia sinensis. The sequence continues at coordinate 106,740,892 of NC_138964.1, read as the reverse complement.
GAGTATCACACGAAAGGCGTGAAATCCCATCATCATCATCAGGAGCAGTACCCATGACCACATGGCACCTTGATATTATAATTGTATGGAGGGCCTCCAAAGCCACAACAAGCCGCCAATGGTTTTGAGAAACCATGTTTGGTGTAGTTGGCAATGAGGTCATACTTGATGGAATATATATCTACATACGCAATAATAGCATCCACCATTTCAGATCTCATTTCCTCGCATAAATGGCGCAATCCTTCATTGAATATTCTTGCAGCAGCATTGTAACTAGAAAGGCATCCGTAGGGATCAACATCGTTGGGACGTCTTTGAACCATCGAAAGTTTTTGGGGAAGACAACCCAAGGGTCCAGTGTTGTGAATCCAAAATTTTCTGCCACCTTGACCATATATAGCCTTCACAGCATTCTTGATCTCTATAATGATGGATGGGATCCTTTTGATAACTTGCACATATGAGAGATTCCGAGTGAATGAATCAGCAATGTCATTCTGTCCAATATCAATCATATACAGTGCACTGTTGAACCCTTCATCATTGATCAAATATTTGAAACCACCGCAAAATTGGCACCATTTGTGAATGTGGTTCCCAGTGAGTCTAGGTATGGCCTCAAAAAGCTCGTGTTCACGCTTTGGCAGAGGAGATCGAGGACAAGGCGTCCATCGGAGAGGCGACCGGTCGATGTGCCGAAGAAAGTGCGGCCGTTGGGCGGATTGACTGGGAATCCGAGTCCAGCGACGAGGCCCCCCGTGTCGGAGTTGGAATCCCCGAAGTTGAAGATGACTGGGGGGTTCTTGCATTGAGAAAGAACTGGTTGCGATTGTAGAGAGAGAGAGATTATGCATATCAAAACATAATGGGTAGTAGAGAAGCCAAGAGAAGGAGAAAGTGAGAGTTGCGAGGAGGAGCCCATTGATTGCTTTGCTTTGCTCTGTTTTCATGGTGAGCATGGAAGGTGGGTCAATTCATGATATTATGCTGAAGACCAAGAAATCTCCAGCGGGGTGAAGGTATGCGTAGAAATCTCCAGCGGGCAGCGAAGGCAAAGTTGTCGGCCGGCTGCCCGCCAGTGAAAAAGAAATATGAGCCTAAACCTTATAGCTCTGATACCATGTTAAAATTGATGTATTGTTGATTGATCTTGATGTTATGTATTACAATGATTCATGATTCCTATATATAGAAGAGGGTGAGTGTGTAGTAGGTAAGGAGTAGGTGAAGTGGAGGTGGTAGTGGTGTAGTGGGTTAGGTTTAGTGGAGTAGGTGAGGTGGTAGTGGTGTAGTGGGTTAGGTTTAGTGGAGTAGGTGAGGTGGTAGTGGTGGTAGGTGATGGTAAATGCTAACAAATGTTAATAAATTTAAAAGAATGGCAAAATAGGAAATTTATATTATTTTAGGAGTGTCGCTATTAGCACTCTATTTATTAGTTTGGACCCCCATTTTTTGACTTTTTTTTAATACAATAATAACCTTAAATGAAATTACTAAAAAGGACATCAGGGACACCCCGTCTCACAATTGAGCCCACACGCCCATTAAATCATGAGATAGGGTTTATGAGAGCACCTACCTGGATCACCACCCATTCATATTCCCCAAATCCCACCCTCAAAACCGTGAAAACACTCCGGGGGCGATATTCCGGCGGCAATGATGGCAACCATTCGATTATAGTGGCAATGAGTGGAAGTTTTTTCTGCAACCACAACTTCATGAGACGAGAGGTGTACAACAATGTAAGTTTAGAGGAGATTCATAGCTTTGATGGTGTTTTTAGCTCGGAGGTTGGCCTTGTAAGGATAAGTTTCTTGAAAAACATGTTAAAAATGATGAAAAATGTTTGTATTTTTTTGGGTACTGAACTCCTGAATATATGACTAAAATTCGGGAACACAAGTCTGAACATTGCTTATTTTTTCGGGAACACAGGCTCGAACATTGGTTATTTGTTTGGGAACATAGGTCCGAACATGGAAATTTGATACACTTTTAAGGATTAAAATTGTTCACATTTGCAAGAGTTTTCTTTTTATTAAGTTCGGGAACACAGGCCCGAACATTGCTTATTTGTTCGGGAACACAGGTCCGAACATTCTCAGTGAAAGAGAGGAGAGAGACTTCAGGGAATAGGGGAGGAGCGAGATTGAGACTAAGCAAAATGTGGATTTGCTCCCTTCGAACTATACATACACACACACACACACATATATGAAGCACTGACACGTTCCAACGCTCTGCGTACGAGTGTCGGACACGGACACGTGTCGGACACGCGGTAGACACGTGTCCGACACTCTCTCTAACGTGTCTCCTTTTTTTTTTTTGAAATCTTCCAGTCGGACACGCCATGGACACGGGGAGAGAGAGAGAGAGAGAGAGAGAGAGAGAGAGAGAGAAACCTGGTGCGATCTGCCTTCGATCTGCTCGATCTGCTTTCGATCTCTGTCTCTCGCCTTCGATCTGCCTTTGATCTCTGCTCGCGATCGACCTCTTGCCTTCGATCTTGATCTGAACTCATCGATGTCCACGGCTCAGCTCTTGTCGCAGTCGAACTTGTCAAAGATGGAGTCGTAGAGACTCGTCAGCTCCTCCGGCGGCGTCGCCATGTCCTCGCCTTCGATCTGCCTTCGATCTGACTTCCTCTCTCTCTCTCTCTCTCTCTCTCTCTTGTCGTGCGTCTCTGTCCCTCCCGTTTTCAACCATAACAATATAATTTGTTATATATAAAATATATATATCTAATTTGTTATATAAAATATATATCTAATAAATTATATTAACATATTTGTTATTATATTATTATATTAAATTATAAATTATATTATATTAACATATAAAATATGTATCTTATTTAAAAAAAACTAATTTTTTATTAATTTTTTTTAAAAATATATTTATTAATTTTATTATTGTTTTGATTGTATAAGAATTAATGATTTTATTTTTATTTTAGACATATAATAAATAAATAAAATTATATATATTAAACGTGTCCCCAGCGTGTTGTGTCTCCTATTTTTTGAAAAATTGCGTTTTCGCGTGTCCGTGTCGTGTCCCGTGTCCGTGTCCGTGCAACATAGCATATATATATATATATATTTATATCTGTTATTTTTGTTGTTTAGGGTTGATCGAATAAATGGATGGAATTGAAGGAAGACATATGCACCTAATGCGAAGAAAAAAGTGAAGATCGTAGAGAACACGTTCCTTACACTAATCGATTCACTTCAGAAATATTTTTCTTCCATTGTCATGAGAGAGAATGGGTTTTGGGGAGTTTTTTTTTTTTTTTTTTTTTTTGGGAGATAATGGTTTTTAGGGGTGTGGAAGTGTGCATTTGAGTGGGGTTGAAATTTTCATAAGGATAATTTTAGTATTATCTGGGAGGAGGACAAAAATTCTAAGGATTTAAAATTTATAAGTAGGGGTCCAAAATAATAAATGAGGTGCTAATAGCATCACTCTATTTTAGTCCTTGATTTTTGAAAAAGAACTAATATTTTGAGACAACGAAAAATGGAATAAGGGACATATTTTGTGCGGGAAGGAGTATTACTTTTTAAGTTTTTGCTGCTTTTTCTTTTTCTTCTTGAATGTTCATATTAATTACCTAAGCTTAATGAATAATGAGCGAAGCTATTATTATTCTTAACTTGGAATAACTTGGATGTAATTAGTTTTAATAAGCATATATATATTTTTTCTAACAATTTACTTAATCAACAAAAAATAAATTACAAAAAAAAAAGAATATTTTTGTCCTTTAGGACACACTTGGAATATATGATTCACCTGCACTTATTTCTGAACAGGCAGTAAAAAGCCCAAATCTAGACTACTCTCACTTCATATCGCTTCCTTTGGCGATACACCCTGAACTGGTTGATAAGCTTCTCAATTTTCAGAAGTCCATACTGGGAACTAGCAATGCTAATGAGGATGAAAATCTGGGTAACGATTCAAATGGAGACACTTCAGAAGATGAAGATAAGGAACAAGAGTTGGTTGGAGGATCTGATGTTGCAGTTAAGCTTAAAGTTGAAGATGATAATAAACATGTTAAAGTGGATATAACAAACATATGTCGTGTAAGTTACCCACCTAGAGCATCAAAGCCTTCTGAACAGAAAGCATCAAAGTCTTCTGCCTTGTCTGGTATGAAAGAAGCTGTATATTCCATTTGATGGATGCTCTTTAATTAATCAACTGCAGCAGCCTCTATATATTCTCTTAAATGTGTTTGATGATCGTATTTGATTTACAGTGGCTTCAATGCAAACATTTGGTCTTTTTCCCTCCTCTCTCTTGGTGGGAAGGGGGATGTTTGGCTAATATTTTACCATAATGTGTTTATGTTACCTGCTACCTACTATGTGCTTTGGCTTCAGCTAAGAAGCACGGACATGACATAGATACAACACGGACATGCTGACACAACGATTTTCAAAAAATACAAGATACGACACGTGAGGGACACACACAGAATATATAATTTTATATATTTATTATATATTATATATATGAATTATCATTCCAAGACAATAAATAAATGCAATACAACACTAATTTTTATAAATTGACACTGTTTTTCTTTTGTCATCATATTCTAAATTATTTTGTTCAAACTTATAATTAGTTTTGTATGTGTCTAATCAATGAACACGTGTGTCCTCCAAGTGTCCGAGACTATTTTTTTAAAAAAAAAATAAGACACGTTTGAATGAGTGTCGGACATGTTTTGGGAATTGTTCGTCACGAACACACCATCTTTTTAGAAGTGTCCGTGCTTCTTAGGGCTTCAGTGATGATTTTTTGCTTCTATGTGAGCTTATCTGCTGCATTTTCTCTTCCTTTCATTGTCCTGCAATATTTCACAAATTTATCTTTCACCTGACAGATTTGGGAATTGAGAAATCAATATTTATTAAACCCAAAACGTTTCACTTAACTGTGCTCATGCTGAAATTGTGGAACAAGGACCGAGTTGATGCAGCGGCTGAGGTTTTGCAGGTAATATTATCTTAATTAAACAAATTTGGACTGACAGTGGTATTGTGTAAAGATAAAGTGTTTCTTGTCCTATTCTCTAGAGTGTCTCCTCAGAAGTATTGGAAGCTTTGGACAGCCTGCCTGTTTCTGTAAGGCTTAAGGGGCTGGTAAGATTCTACCCTTTTTTAATCGTGTAGCTAATAGGATTTAGTTATTGCTTGTTTGAATGATATTCACTCGTTTAAATGGATTCTAAGGAGCCGTAAAATCTTGCTGCAAGTACTTCCCCTTCTAATATGACATCATCATCATATTTTAAGTTTAGGCAGTTCATCACGATCGATATTGCCACTGTCATCAATATTGCCACTGTCATCAGTGACTAATTGTGTTAATTTATTTGATGATTTTTATGTTAGTTGAATTGTACCTACAAAACTGTCTCATTATTCTCTAATGACTGATTCACAGGAGTTGTGGTACAGATGAACGTGAAAATGATAATTAACCATTGGTGTTTGTTGTGTTATTAACCTTGCATCTATTGTTGCCAAATTGAGATGCTTAATATGTTTAGTTTCACAATTTATGCCTTCGTTGAAATGCAATAAAAAGAACAGGAGAAACATATCTTCTTTGAAAGAAAAGCATAGCCATCCAAACTATTAAATCCTTTTGCATGAAACCAAATTAATTTTCTCCACATTATAGTCATATCCTGGTAATAACATACATAATAATATTTCTTAAATATGATTCCAGATACATTGGCACCAGGAAACTATTAAGCAGTTATTGGGCTCCAAAGAACCTTGAAACTCCTCCATCCATCTTATTGCATCCATTATAATACATTTATGGCTGTAGCCTGCCCTTTCTATTTCATTGCCTAGGCTTGTTCTCTTAAGCTGAACTTTGTGTAGGCAAATATACACCAGAGTGCCCCTTAAGTATGTCCCAAGTGGTGTAGGCTTGTTCTCTTAAACTGAACCTTGTGGAGTCAAATATGCCTGGACTTGTGTCTTCACTCTTCTGAAAAATGCTCTTTTCTTTCTTTCATTCTTTACTTTTCTTTACTTTTATTGTTTTTGGTTCCATATGTGGTATTAAGACTAAAGCCTTTCATTCTTGCAGGAATACATGAGAGGTTCGTTGGCCAAAGCACGTGTTGTCTATGCTCCTGTTGAAGGAATTGGTGGCGAGGACAGACTACTGCGCGCCTGTCGTATCTTTTTTTCTTAGCATCTATGATCTATATTTTTTCATTTCTGCATTTTTGTACTGTAAATTATGAATAAAGAGTTAATTCTTGTAAATTTTGATTTTCAATAATACTTTACTTGGTCCTTTTGTAATTCTTGAACTTTCTTAGAAGTCATTATTGATGCATTTGTTGAAGCTGGTCTTGTTCTTGAAAAAGATGCTCAACAAAAATTGAAGGTATTACATATGAACTAAGTGGGTAGTTCAATGTTTTGTGAATTATGAATGAAGAGTTGATTCTTGTAAATATGACAATGGTTGCTTCTTTGGTTATTCGATGGCAATGTTTCATTTTCATATATTGATATGTTGCATATTACTACACTTTGTTTGTTCCAGGAGTTCGTAAAATTTTTTGGTGCATTGTTTTCTGAGTATTGCCTTTTCTTTTTGTTTAATGCATCCGTACAATTCAAGCTTTAGTATATTGATGTAATTTTAATGAGAACACTTGTGCTCTGCCTAAGGGGTGACCATTGGTTCAATCGTTAAGACTTAGCCTAATAACCTTGCGGTTATGGGTTCAAGTCTTTGGGTCACCATTTTGTGCATTATGCCAAAGGTTAGGTGTGTATGTACTCAATCTTTCCCCTCCCAAACACACATTAATGTGTATTAATTGGGCGTTGTTTACTTGTTCTCTGCCTGTGTCACATTTATGGGCTTTGTGACAGACTCGAATGCATGTGTCCATGCATGCCTCGAGATGTGCACATAATATTAATTATGTAACACTGTTTGCTTAAACAATATTTTTAGATTATATTGGGTTTCTAGGTTTGTCAAAATTATGCCCCCATTCAACCTTTTTATCTTATGCAGCGATGATACTTTGTTTAGAGTGACTTTGGCAAGGGATATGCCAGCATAGCTGGGGAGTGATAGTGATCATATGTGGCCTTTAATATTGCACATTTGACTAGTAACTACACAGCACCCCAATTACATTTTCTAACTTCTAAGGCTGTGTAACACCATTGAAGAAAGCCATAGGAGAGAAGTTATAGTCTTCTTTAGTAGATCCCTGTAATTTTTATGAACTTTGGCCCCTTTGTATTTTATGGATGATTTCAGATCAGAATTATGTTGAGTTCCAACTTGGCGTGAGACTAGTTATGTATTTGTTCTCTCATTACTTGCCTACTCTCTCTCAACATGCAAATCTTGTTGAATTTGCGCTCGTTGCTATATTTATCACTGTATTTTTTATTTGTATTTTCCTTGGTCTATCAAATATCAGTAATGATTCCTTGTGGTATATTTGAACTGCAGTTGCATGCCACTGTGATGAATGCAAGGCACAGGAAAAGGTAATATATATATATATATATATATTTTTTTTATTTTATTTTATTTTTTTTCTGATAATTATTTCTTTCTTTTTCCTCAGTTGATTTATTTTTGTTTCATTTCTTTCAGTTAGTGCTTAATTTCTTTTTTCTTACTGGTTTGGTTAATATTTGGGACTTGAATTACTCAGGGGACAATGGAAAAGAAAGTTCGATTCATTTGATGCACGAGGCATTTTCAAGCAATTTGGTTCTGAGGAATGGGGGGAGTATCTTATCCGTGAAGCTCATCTTTCACAAAGGTTTGTTTATGATGAAAATGGCTATTACCATTGTTGTGCTTCCATTCCTTTTCCTGAAAGCACAGAATGAGATTGATTCTTTCCTATGAAGATTCAGTGGCTTACATTACTTTCAGTAGGAATAGACTAAGTAATATTTGGTTGATCTTTGGTGATGATTATTATCATGTTCATTTGTTTTAATTCTAGCGAGGCTGTAGCAACAGTCCAACTTTCTAGAATGTAGTTTATAATTTTGTGCTTTATGTCAATAAGAGATCATTGTTGGCTCACCTAGTTATCATTTTGAGTTCCGTGGTTCAAAAGTTTTGGAGTATACTTCAAGATGTTTGAGCCCATAGGGGCCCCCCAGTTTGGTTTTTTGTTTTTCAAGGTGAGGAATTGATGGCTGTAAAAATGCAGTTTTAACTGTTTTCATGTGCACGTGCAAGCAGCGCGGATGCTGCATTTGCATTAGACATTGCTGCAATGTTTGGGGATGCTTAGTTTTGGACACTGCAATCAAATTGGATAATCATGATGCCTCTTTCTCGCCGATCTTTTTTATGAATGTTCTTGGGATAGAGGGTGGCTGCTGTGCACTACTGCAAGTACAATGGGGCCCACTCCGGGTCCCACGTTGATGATGTGAACCGTTCATGTTTTAGGAAACGTCGAGTAGAATATCTCTATAAAAAATCACATTGTCGGACATCAGTGGTCCTATGATCAAATCAAATTTGTAACTACTAAATAAATGTTGTGTGATTTTGATTATAAAACTGAATACAAATTTTATCTGATTATAGGGCCACCGATGTCCGATCAACGTGATTTTTTACAAAAATATTCTACTTGATGTGTCCTAAAAAGTGAACGGCTCTATTCTCCTCGATCCATGTTGTGAAGGGGTTCTGCACAATATCTGTCATGCCCAGGGTTTGATGACCTGGATCCATGAACTATAATCGTATTTGACCTAGTTTTATTTAATTAAGTGAGAATCTTATGAATTAATGACAAAGGGTTCATAGATGAATTTTTCTTTTTTTCATTTTTTGAAAAAAAAAAATAAATTACCAAATTACATTTTTTTCAATAAAATCCCTTTCTATGAAAATGAATCGTTTCCTTTGTTTCCAAATTACAATGTTAAAAAACGGTTTGGTGACCTCACCCATTTCGTACATTCACACAGTCCAAATCGGGGCAACCATTTTGTGCATTATGCTAAAGGTTAGGTGTGTATCCAATCTCTCCTCTCCCAAACACACATTAATATGTACTATTGGGCGTTGTTTTATACAGTCCAAATCACGTATTAATGTAACAAATTGTTCATACATTTACTACATCTAATCTAAGGCTTACATACCAAGCCTTCACAAAAGTATATACAACAACAGGTCTTTTTAAATAAAAGTTCCAGGACCGCCCATACCAGCTCCAAATCCTATAGTATGGTATAGGGCGAAAACCTCACAAAAATGAGTACCATTCCATGCCCATCTACTTTTCAAAACATATCACACTTTAAAAACTCATCTCCATGACCTGCTTTATCAACAATCACTCAATCTCATCCTTAAACAGGATTCTCATAATAATATAAAATGCATGGCAAAGTAAAGAAACTAAAGAAAACATAATAACATGTAAAGGAAGATAAGAAATCCCCTTCTTCAAACAAGAGAGGGATCAGAATGACCTAATAAATCCAAACTTGCCAAGACGACGATCCGAAACACTGAAGCTGAAGCCCTCAACATGCTCTCTAACTTTAATCCTCTACTCATAGATCAACTCTTACTCATTGTAACCAACTAGGCCTAGCTTAGTTGGCCACCATGCCTTCCTTTGGGCTTAGTCCCAAGGAGGTCATGGGTTTATTCACCTTAGGGGGGTTGAATTATGGGAGTGCAAGCACTTAGATACTTTGCCAAGGGTGGAGAGATTTTCTCCTATAGGCTATGTTACACGGACTCGGAACCTTGGGGTGAAGTACCCGTGTCGACATGACACGACACAACACGGGTGCGGGTGTGGGATCTGTGTCGGATTCTCCTCTTCTCTGTCGGACACGGCTCTTTACAAACGGCGGCAAAAGAAATGAGGAGAGAGCAAGAACGAACTTGGCTGCCGTTCGAAAGGGCAAGACGACTTTGATCCTCTAGCCTCTGGACGAGAGAGAAGACATTGGTCGCCAACTTCGCGAGCGAGACGAGAGAGAAGAGCAAGAAAGAACTTTCGCTTGATCTCCCTTCTCTGTCTTCTCTCTCGTCTCTCAATCTTTCTCTTCCTCTCCTCTCGTCTCTCGATCTCCCTTTCCTCTCTCGATCTCCCTCTCTTCTCTCTCTCTCTTCTTCCTTTTGTGTCTTCTCTTCTCTTTGTTCTCATCTTTGACTTCTTTCTTTCATGTTTCTGTTCTCTTTTCTTATCCTTTAGATATTACATAATATGAATTACAATAATATAATAATATATAATATTATTCATATTATATAATATATTCACTCATGAAAAATAGAATAATATAATATATCATAAATAATATGATTTTTATATCTAAAATAAAAATAACTTATTTTATCATATATAATATAATTTATTTTATATTTAAAATAATTTATATAACCTTTATTTATTATATATATTTTATTTGTTATTTTTTTAACAAAATCTTTTATTCCTTAGTTTTTTTTTTTTAATTCATCTCCATATAAATATATTTTTAAAAAAAAATATATTTAGCGTATCCCCGTACCCGTGGATCCATATCCACGTATCCTCAATTTTTAATTTTGAAGTGTCCGACTCCTAGATACGCACCCGCACCTGATACTCGTACCCCAGTCTGTGTAACATGGCCTATAAGTGCTAATCTAACAATTAAAAACTAACATTTGCCGATAAAAAAACTCTTACTCATTGTGGTTCCAAGTCTAACTTTTAGTGGTGGAAATATATATATATATATATATATATATATAGAGAGAGAGAGAGAGAGAGAGAGAGAGAGAGAGATGAGGGTAAATCTGATGTTTATTTCGTGTTAATAGGTCGAAGGAGAGAGAATGTGGCGCAAAACCAGCCATGTTGCTCCAAAAAATCAAATATCCCGACGTTCTGCCTGAATGCCCAACATAGTCTCTTCATGCCCAATTCCATTGCTCCCCAGCACCCGAATGGCCCAACCACCAGAACCCCCTCTCACTTTATGCCCTTCCCCACCTAGGTGCTTGTACCCACTGCCTGGGCATCGCAGCCCAGTGCCCAACTTCACAAGATCATATCTTATTTGTTGGAACTCCAATTTGGGCCAAATTGGTGCTGAAATTGAAGCCCTTTAAGTTATTTTCGAATGCTAGTGGTCTTGTGTAAAATTTCAATGTCTAGAAAAATATATGAGCAAAAGAGTACAGATTGGTCAGAAACAATATTCGACTCTTGGACCTTTTGGTATCAACCATGGGCCATGCTACGCCAACGATCAACCTTCTAACACACCTTCAAACTTGGGCTCTGGATTTAGAACACTCATGCCTTGGGCCGAAAACCCCCTCGAACCAACAGGGTCTCCACAGTGCATTGAAACTTCCCCATGCAAAATGACAAAACCAAACTGTCTCCAAACTTCAAAACAAAGTCCGAATTCGGGATCACTTGTGAACCCATGACACGTCACCTTCCCTGTATCTAAGATAAGGCTACTTCTGATTTCCAGGTCCTCGCAGTATCCTAGAAATTATTACTGTTAACTAACTGTAGTGAATGAGATGGTGACGTTACTTATGCCTCCATAGAGCTATTTCGTAAGGATTAGGCCTCAAAGTTGCTTGTCCATAATCATTTTAGCAATTAAATCTTGACTTAGAAAATATGAGGAAGAAGAACTCCGAAAATATGAGGAAGAAGAAATATATTTCTGTTATATTCAAAACTTCTTATCTTACAAGACCAAATGACACTCTTTATATAGGAGATATTACAAACATCATTATAACCCATTATATGCCACTTACATATTATATATTACCACTATCTACCACTATCATATTATATACATGCCACTATCTACCACCAACACCACTATCATATTCTATACATGCTACTATCTACCACCAACACCACTATCATATTATATACATGCCACTATCTTATTATATATATTAACACAAATTTCCAACACTCCCCCTCAAGCTGGTTTGAAGATATCTTCCATAGCCAGCTTATCAAATTGCTTCTTGTGTAGTCCCTTCGTTAGCACATCAGCTAATTGTTCACCTGTTGGAAGGTAGGTCATACAGATTATGCCAGCATTGATTTTCTCCTTGATGAAATGTTTATCCACTTCTATATGTTTTGTGCGATCATGTAGAACTGGATTATGAGCTATAGATATAGCTGCTTTGTTGTCACAATAGACCTTCATAGGTGTCGGGTGAGAAAGCTTTAATTCTTCAAGAATTCTTTTAATCCACATTACTTCACAGATTCCATGGGCAACAGCTCTGAACTCTGCTTCTGCACTACTTCTAGCGACCACATTCTGTTTTTTACTCCGCCATGTAACTAGGTTCCCACCTACAAAGGAGCAGTAGCCGGATGTTGATCTCCTGTCTGTAACACTTCCTGCCCAGTCTGCATCTGTGTATACTTCAACTTGAAGATGTCCATGCCTCTCCCTGGAGTTCCTTTCAAATATCTTAAGATCTTATAAACGGCCTCAAAGTGCTCTGCCCCTGGTGAGTGCATGAACTGACTTACCATGCTGACTGCAAAGGCAATATCAGGCCGTGTATGAGACAAGTAAATCAATTTCCCTACAAGTTGCTGATATTGTTCCCTCTCTTTGACTTCTTCAGCCTTAGCAGCTTGTAACTTCAAGTTAGGCTCGATCGGAGTCTCCACCATCTTACAACCAAGCATACCTGTTTCTCCAAGGAGATCAAGAACATATTTTCTCTGATTAACGAATATACCTTCCTTGGATCTTGCAAATTCCATTCCGAGGAAATACTTGAGGGCTCCCAGATCCTTAATGTGAAATTCTTTTGCGAGTTTCTCTTTGAGGGCTGCTAACTCTGCTTCATCATTACCAGTTAAAATGATGTCATCAACATAAACAATCAAAATTGCAATTTTACTGTTTTTTGAATGTTTATAAAATATTGTGTGATCTGCTTGACTCTGCGAGAAGCCACAACTGATAACTGCCTTCCCAAAGCGTTCAAACCACGCTCTTGGTGATTGTTTGAGTCCGTATAATGACTTGTTCAATCTGCATACTCTGTCGCTTCCAAGTCTCTGCTCAAATCCCGGCGGTAGGCTCATGAACACCTCCTCTTCAAGATCACCATTGAGAAATGCATTTTTAATGTCAAGTTGATGTAGAGGCCAATCTGAATTTACTGCAAGAGATAACAGTACTCTGATGGAATTTATTTTAGCAACAGGAGCAAACGTCTCCTGATAGTCGATCCCATAAGTTTGAGTGAAGCCTTTAGCCACCAGTCTCGCCTTGTATCTCTCAACGCTTCCATCTGCGTTACATTTTATCGTAAACACCCATTTACACCCAACTGTTTTCTTGTCTTTGGGTAGATCAACTATCTCCCAAGTACCACTTCTCCTTAAAGCATTCATCTCCTCCATGACTGCTAATTTTCAATTCGGATCATTCAATGCTTCCTGTATATTCCTTGGAACAAACAAGTGTGAAATCCTAGATGTGAAAGCTCTATGGTTTTTAGACAGTCTTTGATAGGAGAGGTAATTTGCAATAGGATGTTTAATGCAATTTCGGACACCTTTCCTAATTGCTATAGGAACATCAAGGTCGGAAATAGAAGGAATAGGATTACCTAAAATTTCGATGCCAGAACTCGGGTGGACATTCGGGTCATTAGGATGGACATTCGGGTCATTATTCCTCAGATGAAATCGCTTCCTAGTATAAACCTGAAGCTCAGGATTTAGATCATTTTGTAGTACTTCTCCCCCTAAACAAGAATCTTCTTGACTAGGCACCATAGAACTTGGTTCTCCTAAGTGATCATTATCAGACAGATGTGGTTTTTGTGTAGGATAAATGACATTGGGGAGCGGGATAGAAATATCCCAAAAACGGTCTTCTACTCCACTTGTCTCCCCCTGAAGAGAAGTGTTGGGGAAATAGGATTTTGTTTCCACAAATGACACATCCATTCTCACATGAAATTTCTTGGTTTGAGGATCGAAACACTTATACCCCTTTTTGTTTGAGGAATAACCCAAAAAAACACATTTTATAGCACGGGGGTCAAGTTTTGAACGAAATTGACTGGGAACATGAACATAGGCAGTACATCCAAAAACTTTGGCGGGTAAATCAGAAAACAACCTCGTGTCAGGAAAAAAAGTTTTGAGACAATCAAAAGGTGTTTTGTATGTTAACACCTTTGTAGGCATCCTGTTTATCAAATAAGAGGCTGTTAAAATTGCTTCACCCCATAAATATTTAGGAATATGCATGTAAAACATTATAGCACGTGCTACTTCAAGTAGATGTTTATTTTTTCGTTCTGCAATGCCATTTTGTTGAGGGGTATCCCGACATGTAGATTGATGAAAAATCCCCTTTTTTTCCAAAAACTCACCCAACTGCTCATTGAAATATTCTGTTCCATTATCAGAATGTAAAATACCAATTTTGGTTTGAAATTGGTTTTCAATCATATTGTAAAAATTTGTGAATAAATTTTTCACGTCAGATTTTTTATTCATCAAATAAATCCAACATAAGCGGGTATGGTCATCAATAAATGTAACAAACCATCTTTTACCAGAAAGAGTAGTGATTTTAGAAGGGCCCCAAACATCACTATGAATCAAATAAAAAGGTTTGGAAGCCTGGTAAGGTTTTGGCAAATAAGTAGAGCGATGAAATTTTGCAAAAATGCAACTTTCACAATGAAAAGAAGAACAATCAATCCCTTTAAATAATTCTGGAAATAAATGTTTCAGATAAAGAAAACTAGGATGTCCTAGCCTATAGTGCCATAGCATTATTTTTTCTCGAACAGAGATTGAACTAGTATTATTAAAGCTCTGAGCTTTTTTATTACTAACAGGCTAGGAAGCACGGATACGGATATGGGATACGGATACGATACGATACGGATACGACGATACGACAAAATTTGAAAAACTAGGATACGGGTACGGCGGGGATACGTTCGTAAAAAATATTATTTTAACAATTTTTAGTAGTGCAGTATGCATAAAAATAAAACCTAAAGCAAAAGACAACTTGATAAAGAAGAAAGATTCCTATAAAACTAAGAGTCTTCAAGGTCAATAGCTTCAACTTGTTCCCCTTCATCATTGAATATCACAAGACCTTAACTAAAGCCAAAAAACCATTCTTAAATAAAAATTTCAGCAAATATATTTTTTTAAGTCATCAATGATAGCCTAGGAAGCACGGATACGAATATGGTGATATGGGGATGTGGATATGGCGATATGTCAAAATTTGAAAAAGTACGATACGGGTACAGCGGGGATACATTCATAATTTTTTTTTAAATATAATTTTTGTTAGAATTTACCATAACCCACTCCACCTACCACCTCCACTACCACACACACTCACCTACTTCACCTACTTTCCTACACCTACCACACACACTCACCTACTACCCAAATCCTCTTCTATATAATAGGAATCCTTGTAATATCAAATATAACACAACAATCTTGTAATACATCAATCAATAATATACATCAATTTATTTTACATGGTATCAGAGCTAGGTTAACAACCTAGTCATTCTGCTTCACCGGCGGGCGGCAGTCTCGCCTTGGCCGCCCGCCGGACCTCAACACATATCTCCCCCCTGCTCCAGCCTCAGAAAGAACATCATGTATCAATTGCTCAGCCTTCGCTATTTGATCTGGAGTACCCACAAGCTCAACCATCCTGTTCATAATTTTGCTCTTGTTGCATATGACCCTTCTGCTCTGGGAGCTGTTGGTGCCTCAGCAGTTCGTGCTGCTGAACTTCTTCCTGAACCTCCGCTGCGACGTGGAGATGCAGTCATTCTTGTGGGGTTAAGTAGGAGCCTGCAAGCGACATCAAGGAAATCTGTTGTCACCAACCCTTTTGCTGCTTTGAATATTGGGTCTGCCGATTGTCCACGCTTCAGAGCAACCAATATGGAAGTCATTGAGCTTGATACTGACTTCGGTGGTACATTTTCTGGTGTGCTAACTGATGAGCATGGAAGGGTTCAGGCTATCTGGGGAAGCTTTTCAACTCAGCTAAAATATGGTTGTAGTTCATCAGAAGATCATCAATTTGTCAGAGGTATTCCAGTTTATACAATCAGCCACGTCCTTGACAAAATCATATCTGGTGGAAATGGATCAAATCTTCTCATAAATGGCATCAAAAGGCCAATGCCTCTTGTCAGGATCTTAGAGGTTGAATTTTATCCTACTTTGCTTTCCAAGGCCCGTAGCTTTGGATTGAGTGACAAATGGGTACAGGCTCTTGTTAAGAAAGATCCAATTAGACGTCAAGTCTTACGTGTTAAAGATTGTTTTGCTGGATCAAAGGCTGAAAACCTATTAGAACAAGGTGACATGGTATTGGCAATTAATAAAGAGCCAATCACATGCTTTCGTGACATTGCAGATGCTTGCCAAGCATTAGACCAATGTGATGAAATTGATGGGAACTCTGCTTCCCAAACACTAATGATAGACAGACACACCATTCACACTGCCACATACACAGCACATGCACGACACCATTCACGCCCATCCTTTCTTTTTATTTAATACACACATCCACTACCTCACCTTTATTTTCATTATTATAAAGCACTATCCCCAATTTTATATAAACTTTTCTATTCTAAACTTTTCTCCACCACCCAACACCATCATCACATTTTCCACCACCCATCTTTTATCTTTTATTTCATAAATAAATAAATAAATACATACATTAAACAAAAAAAAAAAAAAAAAAAAAAAAAAAAAAAAAAAATCAAACCAATTTCCATATTTGCACAACACACCATATTTTATTCATATTGGGGATCAACCCCAATCACACTTTTACAGCAAAACAAAAAATAAAAAAAATAAAATAAAAAATAAAATTAAAAAAAAAAAAAAAAAAAAAACCAAAACCAAACAAACACATCCACAGGCGGGATTTGTTTTTCTTATCTACTCTGCCGCCGGTCTCTTCTTCTTGCCTCCGTCCTGGGCGGCCCTTGACGGTGCTGCCTCCGTGTTTCCTACGCCGCCGAGCACGTTCACTCCTCCATACTCCTCCACTGCAGCATACGGCGGCCCTCCAAATCGGAACATCACGGTGGCCTTCCGCTTCAGCTCCTTGTTTTCTGCCTTTAGTACACTTATCTCTGCTCGCGCATCCTTATACATGCGTTGGAGCAGAACCAGCTGGGAGTTTAATTGTTGCACCTCATTTGTCCTGCTCTGCAGCCGGTGCGACAAATTTGTGACCGCAGTCATGGTTTCCACGCATGACTTCAGAGTATACTGATTGGCCTCAATATCAGTTTGCACCGCCATTTTTTGCTCCACCGACCGCATCGGAAAGTTCAACGGAGCAAACTCCGGAGCGCTTGGTTGAGTTTCCAGTGCCACCGCACCAGTTCTCTCTCTCGTTGACTCGTTGAGGTCGGGAAAGAGGGTGAGCAGCCCGCGGGAAGACGATGAAGCCATTTTCTAGGCACCAGAGTGTTACACAGTATCTCTCTCAGAATTCTCTCTCAGAAAACAGAGTGTTACAGAATCTCTCTCAGAAATCTCTCTCAGAATATCTCTCGCAGGTTTTTTGCCTCAGCCTTACCTCTGTCTTATAGCCGAGGCAGCCACGCGCATCGCGCGCCTCTTACCACCAGCCGACAAACGGGCACGCAAGCCAAGGCGCCCACATGCCTCGCCATCATGTCCGGCACAACTTTTGATGAATTGGGCACGCCTTTTGATGGCACGCCTTTTGACAAAATTGGGCACACCTTTTGAGGGTGCCACTTTTCCAAGGGTCCGACAAGACTCTATAAACTGTCCCGACATTTGATACCGGTTAGCTTTTTCAAGGGTCCGACAAGACTCTGTAAACTGTCCCGACATTGATTCCGGTTAGCTCCTTTATGGGTCCGACAAGACTCTGTAAACTGTCCCGACATTGATTCCGATTAGTTTCTACAAGGGTCCAGTAAGACTCCGTAAACTGTCACAACATTGTCTGCTACAACGGTCCGACATGACCCCATAAACTGTCTTCTACATCGGTATGACACCACCATACAGTGTCCTCTACAACGTTATGACACCACCATCCAGTGTCTTCACCAATGGTCTGACACGACCATCCAATGTCTCCTATCCTTTTTTATTTTTATGTATTTTTTTGTTTTGTTCCTCTCTTCAAACTCAAGTTGGTTAGTTTCTATCCTCCTTGAGTTTGCGGGGGGCTGTTAGAATTTACCATAACCCACTCCACCTACCACCTCCACTACCACACACACTCACCTACTTCACCTACTTTCCTACACCTACCACACACACTCACCTACTACCCAAATCCTCTTCTATATAATAGGAATCCTTGTAATATCAAATATAACACAACAATCTTGTAATACATCAATCAATAATATACATCAATTTATTTTACAATTTTAATAATGTAATATGCATGAAAATAAAATTTAAAGTAAATTAATAAATAAGGAGAGGGATTCCTATTAACCTAAAAGTGCTCAAACATTCATAAAACATCCAAAACTAAAAGCAAAAGCAAATGCAAATGCAAATTAAACATCATCCTTACATGCCAACACCAAAAAAAGAATGAGAGCAGAGAGAAGAAACGTGAGAGAGTGAAAAAGCGAGAGAGAAGTGAGAGAGACAACAATGATACATCAATTTGATAAATTCTATTACTTTAGCTCTCATTATATTCCTCTTATCAAAGAACTAAACAAAATATTATAAGTAATATATAACTTCAAGTATCCGATACTTCAAAATTAAGTATCCGATACTTCAAAATTAATAAAAAATTAATTAAGAAGTATCTGATACTTTTAAGAAGTATCCGATACGTATCCGCGAGTATCCGAGGAGTATCGGTATCCGATAAGTATCCGATACGGATACGTCACCCTTTTTGAAGTATCCGTGCTTTATAGCTAACAGGTACTTCATCAAAGTAGTAAAGACCTTCAAGCATCCTAGCACGCCCAATCATCATCCCCGAGTTCTGGTCCTGAAATTCACAATGGGATTCAAAAAATGTAACACGACAATTAGAATCCTTAGATAGTTTACTGACAGACAAAAGGTTACAGGCTAAGTTGGGGACGTGAAGAACAACATTGAGATTAATTTTCTCAGTTAGTTTAATAAATCCTTTTCCTGCAATAGGTGAAAAACTACCATCGGCTATTCTGATTTTGTCATGACCAGAACAAGGGAAATAGGTACTAAATAAATGGGAAAAACTAGTCATGTGATCGGAGGCACCGGAATCTATGATCCACGGAGAGAAGTTTAGGCAAGAGAAGGCTTTAGGATTTCTACCTGTTTGTGCCAACAAAACACTAGGAGTACTGGATGAGGAGTTGGATTTTATCAACTTTAAGAGTTGATCAATCTGCTCTTTGTTGAAGGGACCTGAATCGGCTTCATTAGCGGTAGGAAAGCCACGATTCTTCTCTCCTTGTTTGCTGCTTTTCCAATTGACAGGTTTGCCATGGATCTTCCAACACGTTTCGCGTGTATGGCGAGGCTTGTTGCAAAAATCACACCAGACCCGTGGCTTATCATCAAACCTGCGCTGGTAATTTGCAGCCTTGTTGGCCGCAGCATCGCTAATTAAAGCAGAAATTTCAATTGATTCACCAGTACCTTTTTTCTTAAGCATGACGCTCCTTCGGCTCTCTTCCCTTCTGACTTCGGCAAATACTTCGCCAATGGATGGGAGAGGAGGTCTGCCAATAATTCTTCATCGCACTTCATCGAACTCAATGTTGAGGCCGGCAAGAAACTTGTAAATACGGCTGTCTTCCACAGTTTTTTTGTGGTGGTTGCAGTCGCCAACCGATTTCCATTCGTATGTGTTGAAGATGTTAAGATCCTGCCACAACCTTTTCAACGAATTGAAATATTTGGTGACGGAATCATCTCCTTGACGAATCTCTCCCAACTTCAAAGTTAATTCGAAAACTTGAGATTGATTTCCTAGGTCAGAATACATCTGACTAACATTATCCCACAATTCTTGTGCAGTAGTATAGCACAGGTAATTAGAGCTTATATCCTCCTCCATGGAATTGACCAACCATGTCATAACCATGGAGTTTTCAGCGTCCCAACTGTCGAACAGCGGATCATTAACAGCAGGAGCCTTCTTGTCACCAGTGATGTAACCGATCTTTCCTTGCCCACGGATATACATCCGGACAGATTGTGACCAGCGGAGAAAATTATCACCATTTAGGCGGATGGTGGTGATTTGGACGGAGTGAGAGTTGGACGTTTTCACCGGAATGGCAGCGGCAGGGGTTGAAGTGGTTTCGGACGTGACTTCCGACATGGCTATGACGGTTTTAGGGCTGCTGTGTTTTTTGTTGCTCTGATACCAACTTAGAAAATATGAGGAAGAAGAACTCTGAAAATATGAGGAAGAAGGAATATATTTCTGTTATATTCAAAACTTCTTATCTTACAAGACCAAATGACACTCCTTATATAGGAGATATTACAAACATCATTATAACCCATTATATGCCACTTACATATTATATATTACCACTATCTACCACTATCATATTATATACATGCCACTATCTACCACCAACACCACTATCATATTCTATACATGCCACTATCTACCACTAACACCACTATCATATTATATACATGCCACTATCTTATTATATACATTAACACAAATTTCCAGCATCTTGTACTGGAGAGCTGGTCTTTCTCTTATGATTGATCTCCAGCTTAAGCTGCGCATATGTATATCTTTCCTTGGCTTCATTCCTCTGAGCCCCTGGTGAGGTCTTTTTCCTAATCTCTTGTTGGGAACTTGGGATAACAGAAAACAGCTCATAATTCGCTCTATTGCCCTTTGTATTCCGTGTGAAGTTGAGAGGTGAGCTGATGGTAGCATTTGAAGGCTTCCAAGTTTCAGTTACTAAAGTCTGCAACTCCTAGTTCATTCTACTTCTTGATCACAGTTGTGACACTTTCTTAGGTGAACTGTGGAGCAACGCAAAATCTGTTGAGAGTTTTTTCCCTGTTCTTCCTCATCTTTTATTCTAAAAATCTAGTCTCTTGTCAATTCTCTCTAAAAAAAATTAAAAAAAGAAAAGAAAAGAAACAAAAGCATTCATATTGAAGCTATTAGTTGGTATAGATGAAAACGTAGTCATCCACTTCTATGCATAATATTGTAACATTTAAAGTCAACCTAACAACACTGGCATACATATGTCAAATGAAAGCTAACATAAATTCAAGTCTTCTTTTATTAATCTTTTACTCCTAAAAGTAGCTGCCTTGCAACTTCTTCTCTACCCAGGAAGGCGATAATACTGGACTCATTGGACACTCCACAATCTCCGACTGTTGACTATTTGCCACTGAGTTTTCCTGGTTCGCCTTCTCTGTAGGATAAACTTTAACTCTCCATACCTTGAAGGTTTGATCCAAGCTTGCACTATATACTAGCAACCCCATTACAGTATCCTCCATTTCTAGAGAAACTGCTAAGCACCTCACTGGTCCATGATGGCCATCCATGACTGCAAGACATGAATGAAATGTGTTCCCTTCCTCTCTCCTCCATACCCTTATAGTCGCATCCTCGGAACCACTTAGGACTAAGTCCCCTATGGCTACTAAGCAAAGAACAGAGAAATGATGACCTTGTAAAAATCCACCATGGTTGAATCTACCAGACATTTTCTCCTTCTCCCAGAAGTTTATAAGCCCATCTGAGGACCCTGAGTACAGAAAACAACCACTTAGGGAAGAGCTCAGTGCCAAGGCGTTAACTGGTGAGAGTTGGAACTTCAGTGTCATAGTGAGAATATGTGAGCTTTCTGCGAAAACCCTTCTCCATATTTTCACTGTGCCATCAGAGGAGCACGTAAATACACACCCATCTTCTTGGTTGATTTCAATTGCATTAACAAGACCTTCATGAGCCACAAATGAATCGATGCATTCCTTTTTTGAAACTTTCCAAGCTTTCACTGTTTTGTCCCATGAACCCGTATATAATAGCTTGTCTGTATTGTTGTAAGCTATGCAGGAGATGTAGTCCTTGTGTTGATAATCATTCTTCCTTGGATACAACAAGAATGAACTTCTTCTTGGTAGGGTTGTGATCTTCTTTGGTCGGAAATTCTCTGTCAAAGACACATCCCACACACGTATTTTCCGGTCACCATGTGTAGTAAAGAGCACTCTTTCATAAGCCAAGATGGTTCGGATTTCACCAGATTTAGCCTTGATATAACCCATTTCAGTGCAATCCGGTTTCTTCCATGCATGGATTCTACTACTTTTGGAGCCAGTGAAGATAAAATCTTTTGAGACCGTGATGGAGAAGATGTTACCTTCGTGGCGATGAAGTGAGACTAAGCAATGGTAAAGAAGAGGGACAGTAGGAGATGTTCGCACGGGGGATAGAGTCCATGGTGTGTCAGGGCTCATTGGCCATAGTGGAAATGATGTTGCGGATGCAGAAGATGTTCTTGCTGGAGTGTAGCGAGAATCAGATTTGTGATTACCTAAGGAGAGTCTTCTGGGTAAGTTTATGTTCTTTCTTTCTTCATCCATGAAGCTCCTGAGAGTTTGTTTCACATGGAACTCTTCCATGGCTGATGAGTTTTAGGGGGTTAGAGAAGGTGCTGAGCTGTATATAGGATTGAATGAATGTTGACATTATAGAGAAAATAGTGTTTTGATTTTGTAGATGGGGTTTGCTAAGGGGACCATTGTGCGCTCTAACCGCATTAAAAGGGCATGCCATAAAATCCAACAGTGATGAGTATAATAAACCGAATGAAGGAAAAAAGAGGGGGGGGGGGGGGGGGGGGGTGTTTGCCTATAAGACCTTCTGAGTACAAGAAATTTGTGTGGTTAGATAATCATAAGTTAGGTATCTTGTTAAAAATAGAAACCACTATGACACATTCTATTACCCTGTTAATGGTAAAAAGTTTTAGGAGTGTATAGTTGCATATGAGTTTTGAATTTTTTTTGCAATTGAACTACATATACAGAAATTGGACATAGAACACTGTAGGCATAGCCTTGCTAACTGTGAGTTTCTAGTGTCTGGTTTTGTGATTGGTTTCTATATTCCTAGCATTAATCATTTTTTTGATGTCATAACACAATCACTTTGCATAAACCGTGTGAGGGGGGCATTGCCACGTTTAAACTGTACCTAATAAACAGAGCAGGTAGCTTATAACTTGAATACTGTAACCATTGTGGTTAAATGATAGCAACAACCTCTGTATTAGCTTTGTAGCTTTGCTGTAACTTGCAGTAGGTTGGTGATTGCGTTAACTATGAAGAAGTGTTCGCTTTCTTTGTAGATTAAATGATTTTGTGCTTGTGAAAAATGATGATTGTGACCTACCATGAGAGCAATTCATGACTCAATAGTCAGTTGGTCTCAACAACCTAAACACGAAAGGACAATTATAGTTTTGCTACTCTTTTACCTTAGATATCTATCCTCTGTAGTAGTATAATAAGCACCGTAAGTGAAAGGGAAATGTCATCTTGAAATGTATTGAGTGCGACTGATAATTTGATATGAGTGCTGCTTTTAGCACTCCATAAATTATTTTGAACTCTCAATTTTTAGTTTTTTTTTTTTTAATTTTTTTATTATAATAATAACCTCAAATAAAATTACTACAAAGGAAAAAATTAATTTTGGGACACCTCATCTCACAATTAAATCTACACACTTCTTACATCATGAATTAGAGTTTATGAGAGCACCCACCTCAATCACCACCCATACATCTTTTCCAAATTCCACCTTCAAAACCTACCACCCTCAAAACCTTGAAAACTCTTTAGCAGTAATATTCCGACGATAACGGTGACAACTATTTGATTACCTATATTTAAAGGTCAAAACATGAAAATTTCTTAACACATTGAACGGTCAAAATTGTTAACACTTGCAAAATTTTTCATTTTTTCAAGTTCGGGAATATAGGCCCTAATATTACTTGTTTGAAAAAATATTTCCGAACAAATAAGTAATGTTTGGGAATGTAGGTCCGAATATAGAAATTTCTGAACACATTGAACGGTCAAAATTATTGACGCTTACAAAATTTTTCATTTTTTCAAGTTCGGAAATACAGGCCTGAACATTACTTATTTGTTTGGAAAATGTTCCCGAACAAATAAATAATGTTTGGGAATGTAGGTCTGAACATAGAAATTTCTGAACACATTGAATAGTCAAAATTGTTTATGTTTACAGAAGTTTTCATTTTTTCAAGTTCGGAAGTATAGGCCTGAACATTACTTATTTGTTTGTGAACACATTCTCGAACAAAGATTATTTGTTCGGGAATGCTGGTTCGAACATGGAAATTTGTTTACACTTTCAACGGTTAAAATTCTTAACACTCACAGAAATTTTATTTTTTCAAGTTTGGTAGTTTCAGTTTTGAAGAAGCAATGAGAGAGAGAGAGAGAGAGAGAGAGAGAGAGAGAGAGATAGCATACCAACTGTGACAATGGTTAAATCGATAGAGACAGTATTCTTTTTCTTCTTCTTCTTAGTGGGGTTTGTTAGTGATTTTTGGAAGGGAGATTTTTTTGAGGGTGTGCAGGTGTGAAGAGTGTGCATTCAATGAGTGGAATGTTTAAGGATAATTTTGGTATTATTTGGGGGAGAAAATTTTTTAAGGGTTTCAAAATTTATAAGTGAGATTCAAAGAAATAGAATGTCTAAAATAATTTATGAGGTACTAA
Source organism: Camellia sinensis (assembly GCF_055761805.1). Lineage (NCBI taxonomy): Eukaryota > Viridiplantae > Streptophyta > Magnoliopsida > Ericales > Theaceae > Camellia > Camellia sinensis. The sequence continues at coordinate 106,715,997 of NC_138964.1, read as the reverse complement.
TAACACCACTCTTTGATATATCATAAAACTACTGATATTGTCTTGTCCCAATTTCAAAAGAGTTGTTGGCGGTTTGATAATAGGATTCATTTTATAATTGATACCCTTGCAAGGTGAATGAGGCCAGTGTCTTGGGCGTCCAAATCTTGACAAAATTTATGGGCTCTTAAATATTTTTGTCTCTTATGTAGTACTTGGTTTAGTGGAGTGAAACAAAATAGTCATTTTTTAGCTTATCTATAGAATGATTATTTCTTTACAACGGTGAATGATGATTTTATTTATATAATTTTTTTAGTGAATTAAACACGAGAATGTATATTATAATAGAAGAGAAATTATACAAGGTCGCATTTCAAGAATTTGTTTAGCACCAATGGACTGCACATTACTGAGATTGATTAAGGTGTAAATTTGTTCGTACACTGTACTTAATAAGTACGTGAACACTATGCTTGATGTTCATTGGTTTTTGGTGTTAGATGTGGGATCATCTAACCCAACAATCAATAGGAAAGTATGTAATTTTCATTTTGTGTGAACAAATTTTTACTCCTGTTGGAGAGGTTAGTGGACTTGACTAGATAGCCAGTAACCATAGAGAAACCTGGGTCGAAAAACACAATATTTTTATGAAATATATTGTTTAGGAAAATATTTTATTTATTTATTTGGTCTTGATCATGAAACTAATGTGCACTAGGCTGTAGTAATGGTGTTGGTGGTGAGGTGGCAACGGTGGTTTTAATAGTGGCTGTGATGGTGGTAGAAATGATAAGATAGTAGTTGTAGTGGCAATGATAGGATAGTGGTGGTAGTGACAGTAATGTGGTAGTGTTAGTAAGATTTTAGTCTGAAAAATGTTACATTTCAAAAATGAAATTTTCATCTCAAATAAATGTGTTTTCAATTAATCATGAAATATATATTTGGTCACACTAATCTTTTTAGTTAGGTTTCATTTGTTTCAAATTTTACCTATTTTTTGTTTGGTTTGTCAAAAAGTAAGTAAAATATTTATCATTATAAAGCGTAAAATCATTTATATTTAAAATTTTCGTAAGTTATTTTTTTTCTCATCATGGTCAATACAACTCGACATATATATCTAGTCTCACTATTTTCATGTACGTGGAACGTCTTTGTTTTCTCTCTCTCACTCTCTCCGTATGTATACATATACATATATTATTGGAATTATGTCTTGGGGTTGTTATTTTTGTTGCATTCAATATTTGTTTTATTTTATTCTTGACTAATGATATACAAAAATAAAATTTGTATACAAAAAAAATCTATATACAACGATCTGTCACATTTATATCTACTCATTAGAAGTCAAAATTCTCATTACTATAGTTCATAATTATTTCTTTATTAAGATTTTTGTTGCAAAAAATTAGTGGTTGATCCATGCAATGAACGCGCTATTTTTTTTTTTTTTCAAAAAATATTTGATGGTATGATGTGTGTTTTAAAAGAATAATTTTAATTTTAATTTAAAATTAAAAATTAAAAATAAAGTATGATTTTAATTAATTATCTTGATAATATTGGCACTATCGTTCTATAAAAGTATTACTTGAATGGTTATATATATAAATTTTAATTAAATTACTCGTGTATTTTGATAATTTTAGTTTTATTGTATTATAAAAGTATAATTATCTTATAATAATTTTGTATGATATATATTAAAGTATAAGATAGTAAAATAAATGCTTATTTTGATATTAAAAATAATAGTTAAATTAGAAGAATAATTAATAACATAAAAGTAAAACTAATTCTAACTATTTAATTTTCTTTTATATTCATTTGGAAAATAAAAATGGGGTTTTTTTTTTAAGGTCCTTGATATTATGATTTTATAGCATAAAGGACATCAAATATTTTTATGATGTCTAAGGTCCATCAACAATATTTTCATAATGTCTAAGGTCCCTCAACCTTGATCCAGAGAAATTTCAGTCCAGAGAAAATTGGTCCAGAGAAATTTCAATCCAGAGAAAATTGGTGCAGAGAAATTTCAGTCCAGAGAAAATTGGTCCAGAGAAATTTCAATCCAGAGAAAATTGGTGCAGAGAAATTTCAGTCCAGAGAAAATTGGTCTAGAGAAATTTCAGTCCAAATTTCTCTGGAAAATCTAATTATTCTCAGAAAATTTTCAGATCTGCTGCTACTTTTAGCATGCAAAATGCCCATGATTTTGTTTGGTATTGATTAGTACTCTCTCTCTTGCAGTTTTTCCCCATTGTCTTAAGTTTATGTCCAGAGAAAATCTGTTGGTTTTATAGGAAATCAAAAAACTAAGGATAATGAAAGAAGCTAATTTTTGAGACTGCAGAATGTTACTGAGAACAAGATCATCTTGTTCAAATGGTAAGCTAATTTCATCATGTCTAAGGTCCCTCAAGTTGTTCCAGAGAAAATTGGTCCAGAGAAAATTAGTCCAGAGAAAATTCACATCACAGAGAAATTTGGTTCAGAGAAATTCTGACTTTCCAGAGAAATTTTACAAATTTCTCCGATTTGAGAAAGGAAGGGAACATTAGAAAATTGATCCAGATAAAATTTCAAATACATGCACTTACATCCGTTGTGGTTCAAGGTAAAGCACAGAAAGTTGAACCATCTAATGTGTTTTACATATCAGTTAAACAAGTCTTAAAATAAGAGCACTTCCAAGGTTGTAGAGAGAAACCTAAGTTCATGGCCATACCATTCTAATATTTTACACAAACCAACTCTTCCTGGCATGATTTGCATATCACAATGAGATACATTTTGTTTCTATAGACATTAAAAAAAAAAAAAAAAAAAAGGAAACTCCATCCAGTCTCCTCTTTTTCAAGGGTTGTTTCAAGCTACTCTTGACCCTACTATTGACCAACAAAAAAAATCAGTTAGATACTTGAGCAGCTGCCAGCAGGAATTGACATGCACATACATGAATGGGTAGTAGACTAGTAGTTCATTCATTTGCCAAACTATATACATTTGACGTGAATTAGAGCTTTACTGATTACAGTGACTAACAAAGGCAATAGATTCCTGTTATGCTAAAATAGGAAGTTCTAAAATGCACATGTTGTGACTCATCATATATAATGAAACAATTTGTTCAACAGGGTAATGCCCAAATGCAAAAGACTGAAATACAATAATTGATCTTCATTTTCATCTACTAGGGAAAATCATTAAAAGCAGTTACAATCAGTCAACAGACAGCTGTGAAGATTTTCCATGAAATTGACATTAGTTGAATTATTGTATTTTCTGGTCCAGAGAAATTCAAAATTTCTCTGGTTGCATGGTTAGAAAAGAAGGTAAACTTAATCAATATTAAAGTTGCATCACAAGTTAGAAGTGAAATTTCTCTGCTTTGAACTAAAATTTCTCTGGGTTGGTCCAGAGAAATTCTTTGGTTTGAACAGAAATTTCTCTGGTTTGGTCCAGAAAAATTCTCTAATTTTAACTGAGCTTTAACACGATCTGGATCAGCAGTTGGCTGGTCAATTTTGTTTATGACTGGGATTATTGTCAGGTTCGATTCAAAAGCAAAGATTAAAGTTATCAACAGTTCACTCTATTGAGTGAATAAACAACAATAGCAACCTCTCTCTCTCTCTCTCTCTCTATATATATATATTAAAATGTGTTTTTGTGCAAAGAGAAAACACTTTCGATTGTTTTTGTACACAATCTTTTCCCACACAAACACACATTAATGTGTGTTTGTGTGGGAAAAGATTGTGTACACACCTAACTTTTGGCATAGTGCACAAAATGGTTATCCCGACACTTGAAACCATAACCTCGAGGTTATTAACCCATAAAAAACAAACAAAAAAAAACAAAAAAACGGAATTTGGCAGAGCAAGACAACGAAAATGATCAGGAACTCTTCATTGAATTTTGAACATAACTATCACTTCAACATAAAATTCTCACTGAAACTTTAGTGATGCATGTATAATTTAATGGAAGGTTTTGATTTAACGTGTTTTAATATTTTTTTAGGTGCTTTTCTTGCTTCTAATGTACTTTAATTTTATTTATTTAACAGGCCTAGCTTCTTGTTCCTCTCTGAAAGAGTTATACTTGGCTGGAAACAAAATCAGCGAGGTCGAAGGTCTTCACCGTCTCCTAAAACTAAATGTCCTCGATCTGCGTTTCAACAAAATCTCCACAGCCAAATGTCTCGGCCAACTTGCTGCTAACTACAATTCCTTACAAGCGATCAGCCTAGAAGGAAACCCCGCCCAGAAGAACGTCGGAGACGAACAACTCAAGAAATATCTGCAAGGGCTTCTGCCTCATCTGGTTTACTTCAACAGGCAGTCCATAAAAGCTGGCACTTTGAAGGATGCGGCAGACCGTCCGGCTCGATTGGGTATTACTGCCGATCGTGGCCTTAGATTGGAACATAAGAGTTCGCGGAAGGGAAACCATGGTACCTCAGTTCACAAGACGTCGTTTTCTTCATCAATTCATGGTTAGAAAGGTCAAGCCACAGTGTCACCAAAACACTTTCGATTGATCAAGCTCAGGACAACGTGGATGGAGAGGGGATGGGGTGAGGGACCTTAGACTACAAAAGAAAAGATTGTGGACCTAATCCATTACTAAAAGTTGGATAGGGACCTTAGACCGATTTCCCCAATAAAAATATGTAGAAATAAAAATTATATAAAATTTATTGAAAAAATTATATAAAAATATGTTGTAGTTGGATTATCATACAATGATTTTATGTGATATATATTAAATTATAAGATTGTAAAATAAACACTCTTAACTAAATTAAAATATCAACTATATAAAATAAATTCAATAACGACTAACCAAGAAAGAATCTTATAACATCTAAACTCAAAAATAAAAAATAAATGAAAACATTAAAATGATATATACATCTCAGTGCGTGAAGTAGTGATTAATTATCTATAATATGATATTAAAATATAGAAGAACTTATTGTTCAACAATTGAAAAAGTAATTAAAGCAGTAAATTCTTTAGAGGTTCTTCAAGAATGTCATTATTGTGCATGTTTTTCTCATGTGAGTTGTGATTATATAAAATAATGTAAGAAATATTTTGTACAATCAAAGTATAATACATATAGAATTTGTAGTTAGATTTTATGTAAAACTTAAAATAGATTTATGAAATAAGTATTTCTCAAATAGAATTGATGTACAATTGGTATTGGATTTGTAGATTATTTAAATTTACATGAAAAATATAAGAAAAATAAGTATCGATTCAATAGAATTCATATAAAATAGGTAAAGTTAGCATAATTTAAATTGAGTTTGAGTTTGTGTAGAATTCTATATGTAAATGAAATATGCATGTTGATGCTGATGTGATTTTTTTTTAGTAAAAAAGTAAACCCTTAAAATGTATCCTAATAAAGGAGGAAATACTACTTTTATAAGTATATATGATATTTCTGAGGGTTAACAAAACATGTGAAAAACAAAAATAAAAACTTCTTTTTGAGCAAAATCATTTTATGTGAAAAATATTTTACTGTGTAACATAGCCTTAATCATGATAAATATTTTCGATCGCATCAAATATCAGTGCAGAAAACATTTTTTAACAAATTATTTTTTTACTAAAATAAACTGTTTCGGTAGCATGGCAAGAAAGGACGTAACATATGAGGCGGAAAAAAAATTAAATTAGGACATTTTATGAAAAAATTAATAAAAAATTAAAAAGAATATTTTAATTTTTTGGTATGAATTTATGACTTTTTAAAAATTTTTTTAATAATTTTTTAACTTTTTAGATAAACAAAATCAATTGCCAAAAGCACTCTTCACATATATATATATATATATATATAGAAGAGGCGTTTAGCTGCTTGAGATTCATCTTTTCTTTCTGATTTTGCCTATTTCATTTTGAATAATTTACTAATGGTGGCTTATGTATTGAGTGAAGGGTTTTTTTGTAATTACGCAAGCATTCTTGGTCAATTATGTAGCATGTTTTTTCGTAATTACGCAAATATTCTTGGTAAATAATGAAATAGGTTTTTTCGTAATTATGCAAACATTCTTGGTCAATTATGAAAGTTAAATATTTTATTTTTTGACAAATTACAAATACACTCATAAAGTTTGTTTAAAATATGAATCGGTTCTATAATATTTGAAATTACAACTATCGTTTGTTATAAAATTTTAATTTAACAGAATACTTAAGGAAAAAAAACTTTTCTCTTATGCAATAATAATTATCAAAATTGTTTATTGAAAAATATTTCTCATATCATTAAAATTATTAATTGACTTAATAATTTATTTATTAACAAAAGGGTTAATTGAAAAACATTTTTCTTATCATTAAAAATTGTTAATTTACTTAATGTTTTACTTATTAATAAAATTGATCATTTGTTAAGCAAGTATGATTTATGTATGAATAAAATTAGTCATTTCTATATGTATATATATATATATATATGTATGTATTTTTTTCTACTTCTTTATTAGTTCAGTAACTTATCTTAGTAGTTTTTTTTAGATAATAGAATTATCTTAATATTTGTTTTATATTTATCTGTTAAGAAAAACTACACACCATAATTTTTTTTTTATCAATTCAAAAGAAATGTTAAAAATTCATAAATTCATCCAAAATGATATAGTAATAGAATTGGAGTCGACATCATTGAGTGTATAACGAATCAAAAAATATATGTATCATACAACATAATTCTATTATATCTCTAATGATTTATTTTATTCAATTTTATATAATAATATTTTAATTTTTTTTAAAATTATCAAAATATAAAGGGAAAATCGGTTTAAGGTCCCTATTTAACTTTTAGTAATGGATTAAGTCCACAATGTGTTCTTTTGTAGCCTAAGGTCCCTCAATATTATTTTAAAGTGTAAAATACCTGTCTTACCCTTGTTTATAATATACGTTGTTTTGAATTTGGCAGCTAAAGATCATATTGATATTTTGTGGGAGATTACGTGAGGATGAACTTGACGATTCAGATTTTTGTGGAGATTTTCTAGGGTTTTTGTAGGTGTTGAAATCCTGTTCGTTGTTTGTAGGTGTTGAAATCCTGTACGAGTTGAAATCATGTTCGTTGTTTGTAGGTGTTGATCGATCGTGTAGGAGTTGAAATCTGGTTCATTGTGTTTGATTTGATTTTATGTGGAGTTGAATTAGATAAGTTTTCAATTTTTGATTTGATTTGATTGTGTAGGTGTTGAATTAGGTTTTTGTTTTTAGTTTTGATCAATGTGAGAAAGACGAATTCAGTGTTGTTGTTTTTTATTTTTGAAGTTAATTTTTCATTATCTATTTTTGATGAATTTTCGATAGAGTTGATTTTGATTTTTGGAGTTGGTTTTTCATTCTCTGTCAACATGGTTATGAGTTGCTTTTTGGTGCTCTGTTTTTCTGCGTTTTTGTGCTCTGTTTTTTGTTCACTTTGCATTTTTTGTGTAGTGCAGAGAAAATTGCAGGTTTGTTACTATAATTGAACTCAAATCACAGAGAAAATTGTAAGCTTGTAGTGCAGTGAAAATCATAGAGAAAATTGTAAGTAGGCAGAGAAATTTACAGATGTAGCAATAGAGTAGTAAGTGTTTTGTTTTTTTTTTTAAATTTTTTGAATTGAATGTTTTGTGAACATAACAGATCTTCTCTGTGATTTTTTTATGTGCTTGTGTTTAATATATTTTTGTCTTTTGATGTTAATGTGTTTTTGTTTTTGTTATATTGAAAGTGAATATAAGTTCACAAATTTCTCTGGACTTTTCTTTGTAGTCCAGAGAAAATCATATGATTGTATTACAAATGATAAGTATTACAAATTTCTCTGGACTTATATGTTGTGTTTTTATGTGTTTTTATATGTTTGCACTTTTCAAAGTTTTCTGATATGTTTTCTTTGCACTTTTCATTTTTTTTTTTTTGCACTATTCATATTTCTGGACTTTTCTTTGTAGTATAGAGAAAATCGTAGGTTTGTTATTATAATCCAATGAAAATGATAGAGAAAATGTTAGGCTTGTAGTTGAGTGAAAATCACCCTTAAAGTTGGTGTCTTGATCTTGATGCTTATTGCTTCTTCAACTTGAACTTGTTTTTTTTGTGGTGTTCTGGTGCTGCTGCTGCATTTTGATCTAAGATCATAAGACGCAGACACAGAGACTTTTGGTTTCTTTTTCGGGGTCTCTGGGGTTGTGCTGCTTCTGCACTTTGCCATTTCTATAGAATGAAAACATAAACATTAAATCGCAGAGAAAATCACAAAGTAGCAATGATTACACAACAGAGAAAATTACAAGGTAGCAACATAAACATGACAGAGAAAATTACACAATAGAGAAATTTTGAGGAAATGGAGCATTGAACAAAATAAATATGCCAGAGAAAATTAGACACAAGACATAAACATAATGTGGCCAGAGAAAATTAGACACACAAGTAAGAAACGTAATTTGGCCAGAGAAAATTATAAATGCCAGAGAAAATTAGCCACACCAATAGAGTAGTAAGCCACAGATAATTTGCTTGAGAAAATAATGAAGAAACATAAACATGCCAGATAAAATTACACAATAGAGAAACACAAATGTAGTAAGCCAGAGAAATTTACAAAAACAAGAACACAAGAAGCTTCAATAAGAAGCCCCAAATGCACAAAAAGCAGTTTAATTTTGACAGTTGGAAGGAAAGCAACCCATCATCAGTTGGAAGCAAAGAAATTCTGGACTTCCAAAGAATTTCTCTGGATTCAACCCAGAGAAAATTCAAATTTCTCTGGTCCATCATCAGTTGGAAGCAAAGAAATTCTGGACTTCCAAAGAATTTCTCTGGATTCAACCCAGAGAAAATTCAAATTTCTCTGGTCCAGAATTTCTCTGGAATGATAAAACTCTAATTTGATCAATTTGTCATTGGTTTTGCTGCTGCTGATTCAATCACAATTTCCTGCACAAACAAATTAATAGTTCTTCTATGAGTTTGTGATAGATTTTCTTTAAACTTAATGGTATGAATTTCTCTGGGTTGAATCCAGAGAAAATTCAAATTTCTCTGGATCACTTTAAGCCTTCCTCTACTACTGCCTCTTCCTCAAGCTTCTTTTTCCAATATTCTTCAAGTAGGGGTCCAAATATTGCTTTTCCAGAAACAACTCCAATTCTACTAAACCCAAAAAATCAAAAGACGTTATATTCAACACTCAGAGAAATTTTGAACTTGAAGATGTTATATTCAACACTGGATATATATATATATGCTGACATTGTATATATATATATATGTATGTATCATATATATATATATATATGTTTGCAACCATAGATAAGATAACTAAAAGTGACTGTTTGATTATGGTTGGAAATGGTCTTAATTGATTAATTACGATATACATACTAGTCAAGACAGTAAGCAACAGATTGTGTATATATATATATGTATGTATCATATATATATATATATATATATATATACATCTATCAACTCCACTCCACTCTGTTTGTTTACCCAGAAAATCAAATTTGCCGAACTTAGTGCTTTTGTTTTGCTGAATTTGTTTTCGTACTCGCCGGAAAATACCCAACACCAGTACCAGCATCACAAAGGAGAATATCCAGTGGACATGTCAAAAAAATCAACTCATTTGAAGACGAACAGACGTAGGGTATTTTGGTCCAAGAAATTGATAAAATACGCGGGTACTTTGGTTAGGGACCTGAGGCAGTATTACATCTTTTAATGTCCTTTATGCAGAAAATTGTTATTATTAGGGAGCTTAAAAAAAAAACCCCAAATATAAAATATAAATATATTATAATAATAGCCCGTGCTATTTACGGCTGTGTAAATTAGTATATATATATTGGTAAACTATATATGTAAGTGCCTCGCATTGCAGATGACCAACCAGTTCATTGTATGGGGGACAACAACCATACTAAAAGAGCCATACTAACCTACGTCTGTTAGCTCTATAAAGTTCTCTTTATAGAGCCGTGCTTCGGATCCCAATGACGTGGCAGCATGGGGTTGGTAGAAAATATTAAAAAAAAAAAAAAAAATTTTTTTTTTAGACCAATCACGCACGACCCCCGGTACCCCACTGGGGGTCTGAAGCTTTTTCCATTCCTCAATTACCATATCTTTGTGACAATCAAGTTTCCCCACTTCTTATTCTTCTAAAATATCCGTCCTCTTAGAGCGTTTTGTTTCTTTATTTATTTATTTGGCAAATTACACTCACCTCCTTTGATTATTGCTCAAATTATAGTTGGTCCCTTTAGTTTGAAAAAATGACATCAGCCTCCCCTAACATCTGAGCCGCATACTTTGAACTCCTCACCTTTAGGTTTCCGTTAGACGCATGGACAAAATATTACAATGTTAGCATTTTTCAAATTAAATTTCTTATTTTCCTTAAAAATAGGCCAACCCGTTGAATGAAGATAGGGATGTTGGCAATGGGAGTTAGGTTGAACGAAGATGGTGTAGGGTGGGTTATGGTGGCAATGGGAGTTAGGTTGAATGAAGATAGGGATGTTGGTGGATTGGCTGCGGTGGGAGTAAGGGATTGAGGGAGAGGGGTTTCAACAACGATGGTGTTAGTGATTGTCAAGTTGGGGTTTTGGTGGTGCAGGTCGGTGGCTGGAGTTTTGTTTGTTGTTTGATGAAATGCCTCATTGAATCATTTGCATGGAATTAGAAGTAATGGTAGTTTTAGGGTTGTGGCTTGATTTTGGAGGTGAATTATGCTTCGACTTTTGTTATATTGGCTTTTGATTTTAATGTGGTGGCGGCATTGACGTGCAATGGTAAAGAAGGAAAAGAGATGGTGGTCGTGATTGTTAGGGATGTATGGATTTGGGTGGTGGTAGTCTTGCCTTCAATAATTTCAATTTTTATAGATATCTAGACATCATTCCTCATTCTCTTATCTTTCTTTTCTTTACTATCACCTACACACCACCACCTCACTACCATCATGTCCACCTCCCTTCTCTTTTTCTAGTTTTCAAGACTAGTCTCAAGTGTTTGTTAAAATGTTTGAGTAAAGAGAGATAATGGTATTTTGTCATTTCAGTACTCTCACTAACATAGTTAACTTTTGAGGCCCATCAGGAGAGGCCAATGCCATTTTTCCAAACTAATGGGGCTAGCTATAATTTGAGCAATAGTAAAGGAGGTCTGTGTAATTTGCCCTTACTTTTTACACACGAAGTGTTGGAAAAGCAATACTATATGTGGTATAATATTTTGTAAAACCAAAAACCAAAATCAAAACAAAGAATCTAAACGAATAGAATTATATTTCTATCAACAAGAAACTATTCTAGAGACAAAAATAGGAAAAATATGGTATATGATTAATGAAAAATAAAACTCACATACTATAAATGCAATATACATAAATAGGTGATCAAGGCTAGTGTTTGATGCTATGTCTCTAAGACAAAATTTGTCTCTCGCACCAATTTTTACGAACGTATTGAACGTCTGCCTCCCAAGATACAATGATCAATGACTTGCATAGAAGAAGCATTGCAATCACTGTGCTTGGTGAATTAAAACAACATTTGCACTCTCTCTGATAGACTCTATAAACAATTGAAAAAATCAAATGAATGAATGCATACTAAGGAATGATATATAAAGAGGTGCCATGATTGTTGGATTGTAACTTTTCATAGAGAATAATTATGCATCGCATCTCTTTGAAGATGAAGAGTTATTACAAAAAAAGGCATGAACATCAACCAAACAAGCTTAAATTCAAAATTATTTAAATAAATTAGTCTAAAAGAAATATATATGTATATATATACACATTTACGAACCAACTCATACCAGTACCTTGCTTGGTCCGATTAGGGGCGAAATGCATGGTTTCAAACCCACTATGACTAGGCTTGGATGTCACGATTGGGCTGAATAAGCCTCCGAATTCGGAGCGCCCTTCGTGGATGTCACAATTGGCCAACACAAAGACTTCGAATTCGGAGCGCCCTTTGTGCAAATTCACAATTGGACCAAATAAGCCTTCAAATTCAGAGCGCCCTTCATACATGACCACGAACGGTCGAGTAATTCTCCGAATTCAGAACTCCCTTTGTATTTATCAATACACCGACATGCGTCGACAAATATGCAATTATCATATAAGTTTATGCAAATATTAAACAAAGCAATGTAGCAAATATTTATTTATTTCATCAAAGAGGTTCATGTTAGGTCCCTTAGTCTTGTCAATCCCGTAGACAAACATGTTTTTTATCAAGTTGTAATTTTTCTAAGTTTTTTGTCTTGCTCGCTCGAGCGAAGGAGTTATTGCTCGAGTGAAAACTGCTTCTGTAAAAAACCTGAGAAGGATGATTGTACACTCGAGCGCAAGTAGCGTGGCTCGAGCAAGGCCACTTAAGGAAAACACGCATTTTTGGTTCCTTGCTCGAGCGAGCTTTGCAGTCTTAGTTTTCTATAAGTACTTGTTTTAGTCCAAAACTAGGATTACGTTTTGGAGATCCACTTTAAGGTTTCTAGGGTTTTCTTTTGGGGTTGTTTACTAGTTTTCCTTGATGATTTGATCGAGTATCAAACTTATGTTTTTTTAAGCACATATCAAGGAGGTTGATTGTTCATATTTGAGAGTGTTCTTATTTGGTGGAATCCGAAGATTCAAGCGTGGAGTTTCAAAGGAGTTTAATACTGTGCGTGGTCATTGATTCGACAATAGAAGTTGTGGATTCAACCTCAATCTAATCAATTCCGAGACGAAGGTTGCTGTGAAAGATATACAGAAGATTTGAAGACAAATTGGAAGCGTTTGGGTAATTTGTTTGTTAGCTTTGTAATCTTTCTTTCTTCAGTAGTGGATTGACTAGTGGCGTTTCACTCGTGATTTTTTGATCACAATTGAAGGTGCTTTAATTGTGATTTTTCTACGTAAAAATTGTTTGTGTCGATTTATTGTTTTTCGAAAACAACAATCTAAATTACTTTCGTAAGTGCTTGATGATTTAGATTGTGAGTTTTAAATGGTTGAGAATTGGAGTAATTAAATCTTGATCTATTCACGAATCACTTAGGTTTTTCAGTTCAAATAAATGGCTTTTGACAAATTCTAAATTACAATAACATGTTTCCTGAAATGTGCATTCGGTATCAGATCTGGCAAATATCTAAGCTATATTGTCAACCATCGTGGAATAGAGCCAACCCGAGGCAAATCACAGCAATTCTAGAGCTTGGCTTCCCTTGGTTGGTCAAAGAAGTTCAACAGTTGATGGGGATGGCCGCCGCCCTTAATAGGTTTATCAGTCGTTCCTTAGATCGTTGCCGACAATTCTTTCACACACTTCGGCAGGGCAAAGCCTTTAAATGGACTCCCGAGTGCCAGGCCGTGCTGGACGACTTGAAAACCTATCTCCGATCAGTACCACTCTTGGCAAACCCATCGGCAGACGATCCGCTCATATTGTATCTGGCGGTATCCGATCGGGCAGTCAGCGCCGTGCTACTAAAGGAAGAACTTAGGGAACAGCGACCAATTTACTATGTAAGCAAGGCAATGGTGGACGCCGAAACATGATATCTACCACTTGAAAAGCTCATACTTACTTTCTTAGTGTTTGCAAGAAAGTTGATGCATTATTTTCAAGCTCACACCATAGGGGTATTAACGAATTATCCTCTCCAGTCAGCGTTTCGTAGCGCGGAAGCATCAGGACGAGTCTCGAAATGGGCTTTGGAACTCGGCCAATATGATATCCAGTTTTTGCCTAGAACTGCCATCAAGGGGCAAGTGCTTGCTAACTTTGTAGCCGAGTTCATGGGATGCCATGCCGATTTCAAGTCCGATCAAGTGCAACCTAAACTCGACTGGCGAATATACATTGGAGACATGTGGCAGATGTACTGTGATGGATCATCCAATCAACGGGGCAGTGGGGCAAGCGTAGTAATCATGACCCCTGAAGGGGCAATAATCGAGTAGGCGGTCAAACTGGGCTTTGATGCATCAAATAACGAGGCCAAATACTAAGCATTGCTAATCGGCCTTCGTAACGCACTCCACCTTGGTGCACGGCGGTTACTTGTTTTCTGTGACTCAAAATTAGTCATCAACCAGTTGAAAGGGGAGTATGTAGTTAAAAATGACCGCATGGCCGCCTACATGAAAATGGCAAATTCCTTGCTCACAAGATTCAACCACCACGAGTTGAATTAGATAACCCGGGATCAAAACATGCATGCGGATGCCCTTGCTTGCATAGCCTCCGCCATTAACTCAGAAGTCAAATGAACAATCGAGGTAGGGTTCATCCTAGAGTCGAGCATCACCTCTTTGGAACCAGCTCAGATTAACATCATTGAACCAGCTCAGATTAACATCATTGAACCAGGACCAAGTTGGATGGACCCTATCGTTGCATTTTTTTTCCTTAGAACAGCTCCCAATGGATAAGAAAGAAGTGCACAAGTTACGAAATAAAACCCTACGATACTATCTGGACCCGTATAGAAAGCTTTACAAAAAATCTCTCTCTGGGTCGTACTTGGAATGTGTCCACCCAGATAAAGTTGAGTAACTCTTAGCCAAAATACATGATGATAGCTGCGGTGCCCATTCTGAAGGGCGCTCATTGGCCCACCGAGCCGTAACGTAAGGGTATTATTGGCCGACCATGCGAACAGATGCCGAGAACTACGTAAAGAAGTGCAAATAATGCCAAAAGTTTTCCCCTTTAACTCATCTGCTAGCTGAAGAATTAAACTCCATTACTAGTCCTTGGTCGTTCGCTCAATGGGGACTTGATATCGTTGGACCATTACCGTGGGCTCCAGGGAACAAGCGATTCCTGATCGTCGCAGCAGATTATTTTACAAAGTGGGTCGAAGCAGAGGCATTAACACATATTCGAGATGTCTATGTTAAATGTTTTGTATGGAAAAACATCATAACATGATTTGGCATACCAAAAGAACTTGTCTCTGACAACGGCACCCAATTCGATTGCGACGTTTATCAGGAATTATGCAACACATATGGTATCCGGCCCTACTTTTCCTTGTCGGCATACCCACAAAGCAACGATCAGGCTGAGGTCTCCAATAAAGTGATCCTAGACGGTATCAAGAAACGATTGGAAAAAGCCAAACGCAGGTGGGTTGAAGAATTGTTAAGTGTATTGTGGGCTTATCGCACTACTCCAAGGCGATCTACTAGAGAAACGCCGTTCGCTTTGTGCTTTGGGACACAGGCAATCATCCCTTTTGAAATCGACCTGCCCACATTGAAATCCAAGATTTTTGACATGGGCCGTAATGACATGATGTTGGCCCTAGATCTGACTTTGATTGAAAAATGCTGAGATCGTGCTCTTGCGTGCATGGTGCGATATCAGCAGCAGCTCGCCAAGTCGTATAACTAACGCGTGCAGTTACATCATTATACACCTGGAGAACTGGTCCTCAAAAAAGTGCTTCATACTACTAAGAATCCGGCAGATGGTAAATTGGGCCCCAACTGGGACGGTCCTTATCAGATTGATTCAATTGCTGGAACAAGGGCATATTGGCTTTCAAACATACCTGGCAGAAGTTGGTCGCGCCCCTGAAATTCCACGCATTTGTGTAAATTTTATTATTAAGCCAACTTGTATGGTGTGCTAGTTTGTTTCTAATTTGTGTTATTATGCTAACATGTACACATCTACGAATTCCACAGTACAATGCCCCTTTTTATCTCCGTCTTGTTAATAATGATTGTGAATAAGCTTCCAAATTCGGAGCACCCTTTGTGGATGTCACGATTAGCCAACACAAAGACTTCGAATTCGGAGTGCCCTTTATAGATATCACGTTTGGACTGAATAAGTCTCCGAATTTAGAGTGCCCTTTGTGAATATCACGTTTGGGCCGAATAAACCTCCGAATTCGGAGCGCCCTTCGTGGATGTCACGATTGGCCAACACAAAAAGCGCCTTTCGTGGATATCACGTTCGGGCCGAATAAGCCTCCGAATTCGGAGCGCCCTTCATGGATATCACGTTTGGGCCGAATAAGCCTCCGAATTCGGAGTGCCCTTCGTGGATGTCACGATTGGCCAACACAAAGACTCCAAATTCGGAGCGCCTTTCGCAGATATCACATTTGGGCTGAATAAGCCTTCGAATTTGGAGCGTCCTTTGTAGATGTCACGATTGGTCAACACAAAGACTTCGAATTTGGAGCGCCCTTTGTGCAACTTCACATTTGGGCCGAATAAACCTCTGAATTCGGAGTGCCCTTCATACATGACCACAAACGGCCGAGTAATTCCCCGAATTCAGAACGCCTTTTGTATTTATCAATGCACCGGCATGGGCCGACAAATATGCAATTATCATATAAGTTTATGCAAATATTAAACAAAGCAATGCAGCAAATATTTATTTATTTCATCAAAGAGGTTTAAATACATGGCTTTTGACAAATTCGAAAGTACAATAACATGTTTCTTGATATCTGAGTCTTCTCTAGCTCGGCATCATCTTTGTCGTCGATTTTTTCGGTGTCGTAAGCTTTGAAGGGAAACTTTTAATTCTGAAATAGTGGTGATGCCGAATCGATGCCCACAGCTCGTAAAGCCCTAGTCCAATTGTGCTTGAAGTCGCGGTTCTCGCATCAACAAACATCTTCTGCCAATTTTTCCTTAGTCTTTTTAATGCCGATTTTTCAGCCGTCAAAAAAGCCTTCTTTATAGGCCCAAGTTCTTATAGCCTCTTTAGTGAACATATTTTCTATTTCCCTATTGGCCATAGCATGATCCAGCAGGCGCTGGTTGACTCTGTCTGTGACAACCGGGTTTGCAGCACATGTCGACTGCGTTTCAGCCGCCTTGGCCTTTTTAAGCTCACTCTCGGCCTTCTCTGCGCGGCGCTCCAAATCTTGAATGCGCCTCTCTTTTTGCTCAAGCTCTCTTTTCGCCGCACGCAGTTCCATACCGACTTCATACGTGCTATAAAGTCCACGGATTGACCTATGTATACCTTCCCTGAAAATCTCGTAATCACCTCGGCTAACAAGAGACTGCTGCACCTCTAGCGGAAATATTTGCCGCGGGAATTCCACCACCACATTAGGATCATGGACTATTGAGTCCATTTCGGTCATTGGCTTGTTTCCAATAAAGACTGAAAAGCTCAGCGGGCGCGGCAGTTTGCTCGGCTCACCTCGCGGAGTGGTATGCCCACTTGTAGTCTTTGAGCTTCCTCGTTGCTGCGCTCCATCTCTGGGGGACTGCACTACATCATCTCTTTTGGGGGACCTACTCTGACATCTGGGCGACCGACGTCTCTCTTTTCCCTCTGCTATCACATTTCCTGTTCTCTGAGCTTCGCCCCCAGCAGCGCGATGCATCTCAGCGTCTAGCTCCGCCAAGCTCCTTTCTTCTCCCTTACTATTGAAGAATAACCTTTGAGACATCTATGGCCCCGCTCACGACCACAATCGACACTCGAGTTTCTGCTCGCTCTCAAATTATCGACTACCTCTTTCGTCGTTTGTGCTAGATCAGCTCCACGACGCATGGCACCTCTTAAAAACTAGATACCTCGTTCATTAATTGCAAATGCAGCATTTCCGATGTGCCTTGCAGCTAACCCCGCATCTGTAGTCGGGTTTAGAATGACATCCAAATGTGGCAAGGGCAAATATATGAATATTCGGCATATTATGTTATAGCCAAATCACGTTACACTACCACACTTGGCCAGACGAGCCTAGCATTAAGTCGTATATTTTATTCGGCAAATTATGTTAACGTTACAAACTGTATGTGTTATTCGGCTCTAAAAGGACATCCAAATGGAGCAAGGGCAAATATATGATTATTCAACATATTATGTCATAGCCGAATCACGTCACACTGCCCCACTTGGCCAGACGAGCTTAGCATTGAGCCGTATATTTTATTTGGCAGATTATGTTAGTTAAACATTGCAAACCGTATGTATTATTTGGCTCTAGAACGACATCCAAATGGGGCAAGGACAAATATGTGAATATTCGGCATATTACGTTATAGCCGAATCACATTACACTACCGCACTTGGACAGACGAGCTTATTGAGCCGTATATTTGATTCGGTAGATTATGTGAAAGCTGAATCACATTACACTTCCCCACTTAGCCAAACAAGCTTAGCATTGAGTCGTATATTTGATTCGACAGATTATGTTATAGCCAAATGTTGTAAGGTTAAATTTCATGCGGAATTATGCTACATTGTCCTACTTATCCATCAATTTAAATTAGCCAATTCAGAATAGAGACAAAAAGGATGATTTCATTAATAGACTAAATACAAAAGACAAATAGTCACTTTACACATGAAAACTGCCCTACGAATGACTTCTAAATGAAATGAGCAAAAACTTACAAACAAAATGAACAAAAAACATACAAAAACTACATACAAAAGATGCCTAACATAAAGCAAAATTACACTAGCTCTATTTATTCTTCGGGGTTTGATTCCAATGGTTCAACATCCAGCTGCTCGTATGGAATCAGCTGTCCCAATGTCACGTTAACAACCACCAAGGCTTTACGCCAGCCGTGCTTAAAGCCTCGGCTTTCAAACTTAGGTACCTCCCCCACGTACTTTTCCATGGCGGCGTTCTCTCCAGCTTCGAACGCCTTGGAAATCTCAGAGTCGGCAATTTCTTTTGCCTTCTTCGATTCTTCCAAGTCGGCCTCTAGCCTCGCGATCGCCTCTTTGGCCAATTTGAGCGCATCATCGCTCATATTTGCCCTCTCCTTGGCGCCACCCTAAGTAGGTCGGCGCTCTTGGCCTTTTCTTCCTTAGCGTTGGCCCTAGCTCGCTCATCTTTTGCCTTCCTAGCCTCATACTCGGCTTTCAAAGATGCCATTGCCAATTCGGCCAACGCCTCCTTGGCTTTACCCTTTTCATTTTCAATTTTGGCTTTAAGTAAGTCGATTTTCTCAACAACGTCATAGTGACGGTGACTAATTTCTGCGATTCTGCCCGCCACTTGAAACAAAACATGGGAAAGTAAATCGGCATACAAAAGAAATGAAGTATGAAATTTGCCAATTACATACCAATATCGCCGACTAAAAAGCTAATGCTATCAAAACCATGTCTGGTTCTGCACAGAATGCGACCTTATCCATTGGCAAAGAAATAGACGAAGCCACGCTTAAGGCCACGACGGGATCTTTTATAGCCGACGCATCGGCAGAAACCGGTGCATTCTTCATTCTAGGTTGGATGATAAATAGCGTCACCAAGTCTTGGGACTCTTCTGTTCACGGCCGTTTATTGGTTAAATCTTCAGAAGAGTCGGTCTCAATCTCGGCGGAGCGTTTCTTTTCCCTTTGTTCGGAGTCGGCCTCAGTCTCAGCGGGGCGTTTCTCCTCTCTTTGTTCAACAACTAATTCCTCCAGTTGATGTTCAGTGACCAAGTCGACCACAACAATTTCTTGTTCCATTTCCTCAACTGGAACAGGGGGTGGGGGTTCAGATCTTGCGAATTCGGCCATCTTTCGGTATAGCGATCCCGGGTTTACCCTTGTTGAACAGTGATCCGGACATGTGTCCGTGGGTGTTGGTAGTTGTTTATTATCTTGTTTGCATCCTCTTTACTTTGTATATTGAGTTATGAGATGTGTTGGGCAGGTTTGTTACAGGTTGGTTGTGTTTGGGAGCCTAGTGTTGCTGCCCAGATTTTTGGTCCTTCGCTCGAGCGAGGAGTTTGTCGCTCGAGCGAGTGTTGAGTTGTGTCTGGTGGGTCGAGCCAGGGTGGCTTCGCTCGAGCGAGTGTTGCGTCTGGTTCTGGACATGAGAGTTGCCTTTCTTGGCTCGAGCGAGCTTTTCGTGGCTCGAGCGGTCTGGGTTTTTCTTCGCTCGACCGAGAACTTCTTGGCTCGAGCGAGAGTTTTCTGTGTCTGGTCGCTCGAGCGACCAAGTCTTCGCTCGAGCGAGCGTGTTTTATATCAGCGGACAGTAGCGTTTTAAACATCACTTTTTCACTTCCTTTCTTTGAACAAACCCTATATTCGACACCCTCTCTCTCTAAACTTACTCTCTCTCTAAGATTTGATCTCCCTAGAGTGTGAATCTAGCCTAGGGCTTTTGTTAAAAAGATAGAGGGCGTTGAGAGCTTTGATTTAATCTGAAAAAGTTTGGATTTGGAGCAAGTTGATCTTCGAGTCTTCATCTCCTTTTTGGCTTAAACTTCGAGGTAGGGATATCCTACTCCTCTCTATGGATTTTGTCTTTAAATTTTGGTATTTTGAGATGTTGGGCTTGGCTTGGTAATTTTGTGAAAATTTGGGGCTTTTGTGTAATTTTACAAAAGTTGGGGTTTTATTCATAATAAACCTAGATGCATGTTTGGCATGGAGAAATGGAATTGATGTTAAATCATTGATGAAAATGGGACCTAAGGGTTGAAATGGTAAATATGGAAAATGGCCTAATTACATTGTTTGATTAATTGGGATAATTAATGGTGAGAAATGAGGAAATGAAATGTTGATTGAATATCCATTTGTGCATTTATTTTCTGTTTAGAAATAACTGCTTTGGGCTATCGGTGGAGGATAGTCGTGATTGTTGTAGACAATGCATGATGATTAGGCAAACTAAAACTAATCAATGAAATGTGTCATGAAACTTGACGGTTGATAGAATACATTAACTGTATGTATTGGGTGATTGTATATAGAACCAATGTGTTTATATACGTTATGTGTAGAGGAGGAGATAGGGGATGCACTCCGCGGTTTAGGGGAAGATAGGGGATGTACCTCTAAACCGGATAGTGTTGGGAGAAGATAGGGGATGAACTCCGTAGATACAGCTCATATGCTTGTCTAGAGAAGTGAAGATAGAGCTTATATGCTTATCTTAGAAAAATGTGGATACAGCTTATATGCTTATCTGTGAATGTGGGATATTGTTGTTATACATATCTGTTGAGAATGTGGATATAGCTTTTATGCTTATCTGAATGTGAGATATAGTTTTTATACACATCTGTGGAAATGATGATAGAGCTAGCATGCTTATCTGTTGAAAAAGGGAAAATGAAAAGTAACTTAGACTCGTAAGTTGTATGACATAAATGTGTAATTTATGTGAATGTATCTGTGTTAGCCATCTATCAATTGCTAATCTTTTAGTCATTGTTCATGGTTGGTTTAGTGTATTTCTACTAGGCTGTGGCTCACCCTATATGGGAATATCATTTTCAGGTACAGGTAGCATGCCACCTCCAAGGACATAGCTGGGAGGCTAGAGGCGGGCATACTTTTGTTGCTTAACTTTTGATGTATTACATGTAACTTCAAGCCAAGGGCTTAATGTGTAAACGAGTTAGTACTCTTTTGTTGTAACCAAGTGTTAACTTGGAAAGCTGTAAGCCCGTAGGGCATTTTGTTATGATGTTAACATGTAATACTTATGTAATGGAACTCTAAGGAATAAAAGAACGTGGTTAGTTTATATGTAAATGCATGTCTTATCTGATGGGTTTAATGTTGTTATTTTGAGGGCGTTACATTCGGGTTGCCATCCTTTCGGCATTTTTCCTTCTCGCCATTTATGCAAGCGATTCCCCAGCCATGTTTTCAGGGTCTGTGCGGGGTAAGTCCCCTAGATCGGTAAAAATGTCCTCTTCCAACGATGGGTCAATTCAATCTGATATGGATGGGAGGTCGAAGGCGATTTCTTCAAAATCCAAATTGAGAGCCGTGTCAACTTGCTCCTCCAAACGACCCTCAGAACTGTTCGAGTTGGACTAGTTTGACTGTTCAGCGACCTGATCGCTGACTTTATCGACTGGGTTTGAATCCGAACCTTCAAGACCGACGTCCCTAAGGCTCTTGAAGTTTGGAAAAATGAGTACCGTAAGATGCTGTTCATCCCTTAGAATCAGGATATGATCTGCAGCCGAAAAAGTAGAGTACGTTGGGTCATATCGCAATAGCACGTGGGCAGACCACCCTTGCTTTTGGAGGTTTGGACGGCCAAAGAATTTGAGCGCGATTTTGACTTGCTCAAGCACATCATCATCGGCCAAAGTGACTGCTTTCTTTAAATCATTACCTGTACAAATGAAACAATAAGTACATGGAATCTAAGCCGAATAAAAGCATAAGAAATGCGGAAAGAAATGGGACTGTACGGCCACCTGGTTTGCCTTTTTGTCTAGGCACAGGATCTAGGCGATCATCGCCTTCACCGCATTCCCAGTTGCCTCGGACAATGACCATGACATCGTCGACACGCTTACGAGAGCTGGCAAGCATAGTCACCAAATTTTGATCAATGTCCTTGGCCTTGAGAAAGTAGCGTCCCTACCGACCGGAAGATTTCTCCAAGGCATAACAATGCCAAATAGCAGGGATTCCTAGATTAATGCTAAGTTGGCAATTTAATTCTAGTATGCCCATTATGATCCGGTAAAAATTTACGTTTGGCTGTGAAGGGAGTAGACCCCAATAGCGAAGAACGGCCCTCAAAAATAGGTGAAGGGCGAAACGAACTCCGGCCCCAGCGATTGACAAGAGGGAAAAGATTATCATACTTGCATCAGTCCTCTCCATGTCATCTGGAATTGAAAAATGGCGTTGAAAGGTGGAAACGCGGTCTGCAGAAAGAAGAGTTTTCAATTGTTTTGTCATTCGAATTGGAATAGAAAATACCCTAACTAAAAATGAACAAGAAAATAGGAGTTGGAATGAGGAAAAAATGCAAAGCAGAAAAGAACTTACAGGTTTGAGAGAGAGGGACAATGGAGAGCAAGTGAAATCGCAGTGGTCGTGAAGGAATGATACCGTGAGACAACAAAAAAGCCTTGCATATTCAAAAATTATTTGAAGGGACAACACGGTTTTATATCGCATTAAATGAGCAACGTGTACGAAGGGGCGGGAAGTTATAATGATTTCTAAACCGTGTTCATTCTGACGCTTCGGTATTGGAAGGAGTGTGAGTGCCGTATTTTTGACTTTTCATACGTAAAACCAAACATGCTAACTAATTAGTATTAGTTGGATGTTCGGGGGATAATTGTGGTGGCCGAATAAAATCAATTAGGAAGGCGAAGACATTTGATCGACATTAGGCCAAAGACAATTCGGCCCTGACTAGGGGCTCATGAAGCTGGATGTACAAATCGGCCGTATAAGGAGCCGAATAGGAACCAACACACAACTGGAGGCCAAGTAAGTAAACATGTGTGAGATTAAGAGTGGGCCCAATCCTTGGGCCCAAATATACTACAAAAAGGGAGGAACGTCAGCCAAAAGGAGGTATGTGAGAATATACGAAATAACTTAAAAGAGAAGAAAACTAGAGAGAATACTAGCTTGTCCGTCGAAGTGCTAATTCCGGCATCCCCGACTGGAGTGCTCATCCATTTTTCAAGTAGCAATGATCAGGGACGTCTGACTGGATTCTGGAGTATTTCCAAACCACTTCACCACACACGCAATTAGGTTGTCCTATTGAACCTAGATCTTGGGATCTACAGTCAACTAGGTTGGGTTTCCATTCCGATAAAACTCTTCGCTAAAGGCCTAAGCCCTGTCACATCCCGACATAATTCAACATGAACCCCCAAACATTCACTGTACAATGACCATAACTCTTCCGTCTTCATATATGTAATAAATGGGTTTAGTACAAGGTTCCACATGCAGTATACATACACAACACAAAAGAATATATGAATCTATAGCATGTAGAGCACCTAATCTCAAATAATAAAATGCCTTTAAGGGCTTACATTTTCCAAGGTGATAGCCCGGTTACACAAAAGTGGTCTTTCGGACCCATACATGTTAGCCCTTGGCTTTACAAAAAGAAATCACAACAAAGAAGAGCCATGTTGTAGACGCGCCCGCGTGGGGCCTTCGTGCTACAGTTCGGACTCGATTTTTGTCACGGTTCTTAATCTGAACCAAAGAGTCCAAATCTGGCAAATCGTTTTGAGAAAATAGATTTTTTTTTGTAAAGAAGTGCCAAACATGACTGCTTTGCCAGATACAGAGTCGCCACCTAAATATTTTATTTTGGGGGAATTTAGGAAACCCTGACTCGGTGCCAAAGGCCACGTGTCCATCATTACCAAAGTTGCCTCGGCTCGGGAACTTGGGTACGATTGGGGAAGGTCAACTATGAGCACCCCCTCTCGCCCGATCCGAAGATCAGCCTCTACTAACCATGATATCCGATTTTGAAAACGTTATGTGTTCTTATTCCGATTATTAGCCTAGAATTACTATGTTATGCGCACAGCAAACAAGTATAGACCAAATCGCCTAAATTGGAACAAAACATTTCATGTTTGTTTTGAAAATGGTTTGCTACTCGCAAGTAGGCTAAAATGCAGATTTTGCCACCCTCAAGTGGGCTTAAAACTCACAGTTTTAGTGCATTATTCCAATTTAGGTAATTCAACCTCCATCCACAGGCACTCAAGCAGTTATATCACATAAGCAGCTAGCCTCATGGTAAGTATGCTGTCATGGCAACACTTACACTCATGCGGATGCTAAAGCAGAAAAATACTTACAAGGTACTCCGAGCCAAGACAAGGACATGTTAGCAATCAATGCATGATCCAAGTCCATGTTAAGTGGCTAATGCAACGCATGCAGAATGCAATCTGGAATAGGCTCGGCTAATCTAAAGATCACATGTGAAAATGCACAGATAGTTTGTATTCAAGTTAAATTTGAAATACTTTATGCAGTTAGCATGATGCGCCGAGCCTGGTGCATGCATGACTAATGAATGATGCACACATGCATAGCATACGGTATGCTAAAATAAACATGTCCTAATACTAACCATCAAAAGCAGGTAAGTAAAAGGGAGAAAGAAGTGGGGGTTGGAAGACATGCACGCACGCACCCACACTTATTACAAATTTGCCCTCGCTCGGAGGGACCGAAAGAATAATACAAATTAATTAACCTACAAGCTAATTAATTATTACAGACCAATTAATTAATTAACAAATTAACTAATCTAATAAAAGCAGTAAACAGCCTCGGGAAGAGGGCCCAATGCAATGCGCGCTTGGCTCCGCTCGGAAAGCCATTGCCATGCACAAGTCGCCTCTGCTTTGACTATTATCCTTCTCTGAAGACTGCACAAATCTCAGGGTTGCTTCCTTGAATGCTGTGGAACACCACCGGCTGAGGGAATTGGTCACCGGCCATGGAGAATGGTCACCGGCCACAAATTAATCCATCGGCCTCTTATGGATGGCCGGTCGGCACTGAAGGTGGCCGGCCGGCCAAAGCTTCCTCCAGAATCTGTTTTTGATAGCAGCAGAGGGAAAAACTTGGCATGGCAATGCATTTCAAGCAGATGTGTGCACCACCACATCCCTTATCATGTTTGTGACTCAAAGGGGGTATGGTGGTCGATTCTCGGACCACCAATCGCGTATTTCCATGCATGATGGCCCAAGAAACCAAGTGTGCATTTTGATATGGAATGCAATGCACATAATCAAACAAAGAAGCTCAACCTCTATCACACTCAACTCAAGAGGCAAAGCATGCATGCCAATGCAATGCAACCTAGATATGTGGACTAAGTATGCAACATGAGCATAGGCACTAGCAATGCACCATGCATATTAGGCATGCAACCTATGTAAGCAAGCGTGCAAGGTATGAGGCATCAATGCTAATCAACAAGCATACAAGATACAATGTGGATATTGAAGCATGTAACCACACACAAGTATACAACAACACACAAGGTGAGCATGCATCAACATGCAAGGGGTGGTCTTAAACTGATTTGGACAGCCTTATATTAGGCCCAAAACAGTGGCCAAATGCTAAGAGAATGATGACCAAATAACATGCAAGCATGCATGCACACATGGACCAACACTTAGGCATTGAAGAGCAACTCTCAAGCATACTTAAAAGGATGCAAACAAGGACATATAGCATGCACATTAAGCTTTGAAAATCATGTTAAGAATGGTGCCAAACCAAGTAAACAAGATAGACATGGCATGCAAATAAAACCCAAAATCCAAGACAAGCCAAAGGGCTTAAATCTTGATCATGTGACATATGAAGCAAATGATCAAAATGAATCAAATCAGTCCCAAATCATGTTAAGGCAAGCCCCAAAAACCACTTAAATGGCATCTAAATGATCTACACATGGAGGCATGCACAAGTGCTTAAACATGGAGTGTATAACACAACCTCTTAAAGCATCAAAGGAGCATTAAATGCAAGCATGCGAGCATGTTATAAGGACTGAAATAGCATGGTAAGTGGTTCCAAACCACTGAAATAGTGCAAGTAATGCATGCTACACACTCACACACCTAAGGCTAACAAGCCAAAATGCAAGGTGGCTATACTAAGCATGCTATGGTCGACCAAAACAACCAAGAACAGAACTTAAGAATGCTAAAACAAACACAAAAGCTTCACAAAGCTTGGCCAAAATCATGCTAGAACAAGGATCAAAACCTAAAGCATGTTAAGACCAAAACATGGCATTACAAGGCATGTATGCTAAACAAGCATTGTGTACCTAAACCAACTTAACACAATGCTATATCATGGCAATATAAGTACAAAAATCAGTTAAGGCATGATCAACATGAACCTAAACTAGATGCTTCCTTAAGAGACAAAAATAGCCATTTTCAAGGACAACAAGGAGAGGGGGTGGCCCTCTCCTTCTTAGGACCTCAAGGCACCATCCTCGCCACTGAAATCCCTCAAGATTTCAGTGGTGAGGAGGCCCAAACACAATGGTCCCGGAGCTCACCAAAAATGAACAAAAATGGAGCCTAACAAGGCTTAAGAGGGGTCAAACAACCCCAAAGCTCAAAAAAATCTTAAACAACTATTTAAAGGACTCAAAAATAGAACTTTTATATGTTATATGCAAAGCCTAAAAGCAGTTGCAAGATAGGCAAAAAAGCTATGCAAAAAGGGGGGATTTAAAGGTAAAGTTGTTACCCTTGAAGACCTCATTCACAAACAATGCTCCAGCTGGTTCTTTGAGTTCAAAACCACCCAAGAACACCAAGAACAATCCTCTGGCCCCTCAGCAACCAAGAGAAGGTGTAAGACTAGGTGTTTATGTGCAAAAGTAAGACTAAACACACACTCTAAGCTCAAGAGAAAGAGATATAGAGATAGAAGAGATACAAACTCAAAACCCTAATATCAGATCTCCCCTCAGTTTTTTTTCTCTCTAACCTAAAAAAGGGAGAAGAGGCCTCCTCTTATAGAGGATTCAATCTTGTAAAGCTTCCAAGGCAAGCTAACAAGAGGGAGATCCCTCCATACACATGTATGGAGGGGAGAAAAGTGTATGCCAGCTAGCATAAAATATCTGCAAAAGCAGATGAACAGTGGTCGGCTAGCTAAAAATGCAATTTGGCCAAAATAGATGGCCGGTCGACCATCTATAGTGCCGGCCGGCCAAACATTTGGCCGGTGGAAACAAAACACAGCCGGTGGCCTCAAGCCATGGCATGTGGAGTGTGGGGATGGCCAACAAGCCATTCCCTGCCCTCCAAAGCAAAAACACAAGTGTTGGTGCAAAACCAAACACAAAACAGTAGAGTTGAGAGATCCCGAGGCAAGGCGCGTAGCCGAGACCTCCGGGAACTCAAGACAAACACAAACAAGGATGATCACCGAGTGTTCAAATGGTGACGCCCAAGTCTTGAGGACGGTCAAAAATGGGGTGTCTACACATGTGCTCTTTACAATTATCCACGCCCTCAACTTGGCGGGATCACCACATCCTTATCTGCACCCAAAATCCCATAGGGGTGAGCAATAAGCCCAGTAGAGAAATACCAAACAAAGTATATACATTTATGTTAGATGGCCAAATTTGAATGCAAGTGCGAATGCGATGCAATGCTCTTTTCAAAATATTATTTATGTCTTTCTTGAGAAACACCATGCATTTCATTTACACTTATCGTCTTATAAATTTCCAAATTTAACTGTTTAATCACAAAGGACGGTAAATATGACACTAGTAATCCCTAGGCTGGTGTCTGCAAGTAGACTCTACGAGTACTACCAAACTGTCATTTTTACCGGTATTAACCGGAAGGCTCGACACCTATCCGCGTGATTTTCTGGTCTTTCACCATGGACACTCAGGCTAACTGATCAAACTCATCTACGCCCCCTAATCGGACTTACTACCGTATTTACCCCATACACAGTTTCATAGTTCTCATTTTAATGCAATTCTTCTCAAATTAAACGTAATGAGAAAGTGTAATGATAATGATAAAAACAATTGGAGCCATGATGCATTACCAAGTATCTCAAAACATCTTTCCATTTCAAAATATTTCTACAACAAAA
This sequence comes from Camellia sinensis, assembly GCF_055761805.1. Classification (NCBI taxonomy): domain Eukaryota; kingdom Viridiplantae; phylum Streptophyta; class Magnoliopsida; order Ericales; family Theaceae; genus Camellia; species Camellia sinensis. The sequence continues at coordinate 106,687,566 of NC_138964.1, read as the reverse complement.
TCAATTTACTCCATTATCCATTTTTTCCCCTCAATATCATTGCAAAATGCCCATGCCATCAATTTATAGCAATACCAACATCTTTTCATGCTCAATTCACCATAAGTTGGCCTTCTTCAAGACTACATGTGATGCCTTTCAATCATCAATTCCAATGTTTACAATTTCCTCTAACCAAGATGCACAACCACTTGTTGTTTTACAAAAATGCACTTTCAAATGTTCAATAATAATGTTAAGATAAATAGCTCTTTTCTCATACACTAAGTAAATTACCATTTATGCTAAACAATGTGGTGAAGTTTCACTCTCAAATCTTAAAACAACAAGAAGCCTTTAAACATGATTACATCTTTCAAAAATCCCCAAAGTTTCTAGGGTTTTATGTCAAAATCAAAACAAACACCTCTCTTCTCTTTTAAAAGGGTTCTCTATCAAGATAACACACCACTTATCATGTGACTTAAAAATCCTTAAGAAACTAGTTTAGGAGGAGAGGGAAATCAAATCCACTTTTGAAAACCCTAGCATTTATGAGCCAAGACCAAACACTTCAAAATCATTAATGGAACCTTTAAATCTACCAAATCTAACATAAATATATATATATATATAACTCAAGGGTTATAGCGATCCCGGTCTTTCCCCATTTGGTTGTTGTATCCAGACTTAGGTTCCGTGGAGCTCGTTGTTGTTTATATATTGTTGTCATCCTTTAATTCCTTATTTTTGGGTTATAGGATGTGTTGGATAGGTTTGTTACAGATTTGGTGTGCTCGGGAGCAAATGGTTGCTGCCCAGATTTTGGTGTCTTCGCTCGAGCGAGCTTTGTGTTTTAGATCCTTCGCTCGAGCTAGGATTCCTTTGCTCGAGCGAGAGTTGAGTTTTGTATCTGGTGGCTCGAGCAAGAAGTCCTTCGCTCGAGCTGGCGCCTGCGTCTGGTTCTAGACCTGAAGGTTGCAATTCTCCGCTCGAGCGAGCTTTTCTTCGCTCGAGTGAGCGAGGTGTATGTTTTGAGTTTCTTCGCTCGAGCGAGCATTCTATCGCTCGAGCGTGCTTCTGGGTTGCAGACCTGAAGCTTCGCATTCTTGGTTCGAGCGAGGCTTTCTATGTTCGAGCAAGAGTTCCTTGTGTCTGGTCGCTCGAGCGACCAATCCTTCGCTCGAGCAAGCCTGTGTTATATCAGTAGACAGCAGTGGGTAAACACTTCACTTTTTCATCTCTTTTGTTTTGCAAACCCTAGATCCGAGCTCTCTCTCTCTCTCTACACACCTTATCTCTAGGGATTCATCTAGTTTTAGTGTGTTCCTACCCTAAGTCCTTTGTAAGAAAGACAGAGGGTGGCTTGGGCTTTGTTTTAATCTGAAGAGTTGTGGATTTGGAGCATTTCGGGTGTTCACCATCAACTCCTTTGGGCTTCTAATTTCGAGGTAGGGATACCCTACTCCATCCTATGAGTTTTGTCATAAATTTTGGGCATTTTGATATGTTGGGGTTGTTGGGTAATTTTTAGAATAGTTAGGGTTTGATTTGTAATTTATAGAAAGGGGTTTTCCATGTTTGAGTCATATTTGTGTTATAGACTTGAAATGGAGGTTGTTTATGGATTGTGGGTGAAAAATAAGCCTTAGGGCTATTATTGGAAAAAGGGGAAAAATGCCCTAATTGTAATAAATAATTAATTTGTATAATTAATTTGGGAGCATGTGAAATTGAGTTGAGAATAATGAAATTGGGAAATTATGGGATTAAATGGTGTAGTTGGATTAATTTATCACTCACCTATGAAAATGTTGATATCACATCTGTTGATGCATTTATGTTCTGTTTAGAAATATCTGCTTTGGGCTATCGGTGGAGGATAGTCTTGATTATTGTAGACACTGCATGTTGATGGGAAAACAGAAACTAATCACATTGAATATGTCATTGAATATGACGGTTGGAATAATACATTAAATATGTGTATTGAGTGATCCTTGTATATGATAATTGTTTATATACTTGGAATATGTGTAATGTGTGGGCGGAGATAGGGGATGTACTCCATGGTTTTAGGGAAGATAGGGGATAGACTCTCAAACCTGTTTGGGAGGAGATAGGGGATGGACTCCATTAATACAGCAAATATGTGTATTAAATTGAAGCATTGATACAGCAAATATGTGTATCTATTGTGAAGTATGGAAGTGTTTTAATATGATATTGATACAGCAAATATGTGTATCTATTGTGAAATATGGAAGTGTTAGTATATGAGTTATAGTCTCATTGAATTGTTTGGCCAAGGTCTGAGCCATGTATATGAAATGATTTGGATAAGTAAATGAAATTGGAATGTAACATGGACACAAGTGTCATGGAATTGTATTGTGATATAATTGGTTTGTAAGTGTTAACCATCTATCTAATGTTATTGTTTTAGTCATTGCTTATATTTGGTTTAGTATATCTCTACTGGGCTGTGGCTCACCCTATATAGGACATCATTTTCAGGTACAGGTGATATGCCACCTCCAAGGACATAGCTTGGAAGGTTTTGGGAGTTGAAGACTCTTTTTGTTGTTTTGTTATCTTTTGTTGTATTACATGTAAATTCAGGCCAAGGGCTTAATATGATATGAGTTAGTACTCTTTTTGTGTAACCAAGTGTTGGCTTGGAAAGTTGTAAACCGTTGGGCATTTACTTTTGTTGTCAACATGTGATACATTTGTAAGGACTACTCTGATGAATGAAAAAATGTTTATTTCTCTTATATCAATGCATGTCAAGAATGTGGGGCTTTATGTATTATTTTGAGGGCGTTACAAGGAAGTCTCCCTACCTTAAAGTTTGATGGAGAGGTGGAGTAGAAACCCTAGAATTTTAAGTATGAAAGAGAGAGAGAACTTGGATCTTCACCACAACAAGTGAAGCTCTTACTCTAGATCTTCAAGGTGGTGAGAGATGATGATGATCTAACCCAATGGAGCAAGAATCAAAGGTTTTTGGTGCTTTGGTTAGGGTTTTTAGAGAGAAGGAGGGGAGAAAATGTGTTTAGAGAGAGAGAGAGAAATGTCAAAAATGGGATACATTTTCGGACTAAAAGAGGAGAAAAATAGAGATTTTCGGACTGCCAGAGTGCACACGTACGGCACCCATCCCCGCATGTGCGGAGTCCCTCTCCCGCACGTGCAGTCTTCACCCCCACACGTGCAGGGCTCTTCCCGCACCTCCTTCTGTACGTGCCTTTTAGGCAGTGTGCAACTTCCTCAACTGGCCCATTCCCACACGTGCGGCCTCATCCCCCGCACGTACGGCCCCCATCCCGCACGTACGACCCTGGCCTAGCAGCTCAGAAAAATCCTCCGCTTCGCCCTTAGGCACTTCGGACCTGACCCCGCGCCTCCCGGAACAAGAAACTTCAACACCGACACACACTCAAGAACAAGAGTCCTAACTTGGAAATGATTTTCCGAGAGTGCCAACCCAACGAGAACAAAAGAGAGGGAAACCAAAAAGAAGGAAAAGAAAGAGAGGAAAAGAGACCCGGTCATCACAAGCCCCATTCCTCTTGATGACTTGCCTACTTACTCTATTTAACCCTTTAGTTAGCGGATCCACAATATTGTCCTTAGATTTCATGTAGTCTATTATGACAATCCATAAAGAGTAGTTTTCGAATCGAATTATGTCTTTGACAAATATGTCTAGACTTTCCATTGTATGTGTTTCTCTGTGCCCTTCCAATAGCAGATTGGCTATCACAATGTATACAAATTACAAGCACGGGTTTTGACCATTGTGGAATATCTTCAATGAAATGGCGAAGCCATTCGCCTTCTTTAGTTTCTTTATCTAGAGCAATGAATTCTGATTCCATCATTGATCTCGTAATGCAGGTTTGTTTGGGAGATTTCCAAGACATTACAGCTCCTTCAAGAGTGAAGACATATCCACTTGTGGATTTAAAGTCTTTCACATCAAATATCCATTTTGTGTCACTATATCCTTCTAGCACTACTAGGTATCTACTGTAATGCAACCCATAATCCTAGGTGTGTCGTAAATACCTTAGTACTAGCATAGTCACCTTCTAGTGGTCTGTACTAGGATTACTAGTATATCTATTGAGCCTGCTGACCGAGTAGGCTATATCATCCCCAGTACAACTCATCAGATATATTAGACTACCTATAATCCAAGAATATTTCAGTTGAGACATGCTCTCTGTAACGCCCTCAAACGAAACCCATAATAACCATAACATTAACATGCATTTATAAAAGAAAACGAATCATTTGAGTTCTTCATCAGAGTATTCTTATTGAAAGACATCGCATGTAACATCCTGCATCATCAAAATAAATGCCCTAAGGGCTTACATCTTTCCAAGCTAACACTTGGACACAAAAAGGATGAGTACTAACTCATTTACAAGCTAAGCCCTAGGCTTGAATGTTTACATGAAATCTCAAAAATAACAAAATAAAACATATAACTAAAGACAAGTCTTCAAAATCCCAAACATCAAATCCTTCCAAGCTAAGTCCGTGGAGGTAGCTTATCACCTGAACCTGAAAATGATGTTCCCATAAAGGGTGAGCCACAACCCAGTAGAAAAATACTAAACCAAATATAAGCATTGAATAAAGCTATAGCATTCAATAGATGGTTAACCAAGATAATCAATTTTATCATTAAACAGTTTCATGACACTAATGTCTAAGACACATTTCACTTTCCATTATTATCAACATGACTCAGAACCTGGCCAAACTTACAACAGTGAATTATATATTATATTCACATTACTTCCAATATCAACAAAACAAATGAGACTCATGCTCATATCAAAACACTTCATACTTCCCATTTGATACACATTTTAGTGCTGTATCAATAATCATGTAAAAACACTTCAATATAATAAGCACACATAAAAATGGTGCTAATGGAGTCCATCCCCTATCTCCTCCCAAACAAAAATCCGGTTTAGAGGTCCATCCCCTATCTTCCCCTAAACCGTGGAGTACATCCCCTATCTCCTCCCAAACAATATGCATATGCAATGCTCAATCAATACATGTAATTTCTGTATTAATTCAATAGTCTAAATTTATGACATAACAAATTGATTAGTTTCAATTTTCCCTAATCCGCATGCAATGTCTACAACAAGCACGACTATCCTCCATCGATAGCCCAAAACAGTTATTTCTAGACTCGAAAAATAAATATACCAACAATTTAATAGGCGAGTGATTTATATTATCCAACTACACCATTTAATCAATAAATTCCCCAATTTCATGGATTTAACCAAATTCCCCAATTTCCTGAAATTAATTACTCAAATCAATTTAGCAATTCAACTAGGGTTTTTTTCCCAAAATTTTCAAAGTGTCCCCAACCTATCAAAATACCAAACTTAGAACAAAGCATATAAAATGGAGTAGGAAAATCCCTACCTCGAAGAAAATAACCCGTATGGAGAAGATGAAGATGAAGACCAAAGACCAACGTGCTCCAAATCCCAAGTTTCTCAGATTAAAACGAAGCCCTCAACTCACTCTAACTTTTTAATAAAGGATCTAAGGTAGAAACTCACTCTAAGTAGATTAATCGAAAGAGAGAAGGTGTGTAGAGGGAGAGAGAGAGAGATAAAAACACTCCAGGGGCAGTTTTTAAGAAGTTATGAAGGAAAAGTAGGTCAAAAAGTGATCCAAAAAGTGAAATCACGGATTGATATAATCGACTCTACGCTCGAGCGTAGAAAGCCCCGCTCGAGCGTAAGACACAGAATCATGCTCGAGCGTGAAGAAAGCCGCTCGAGCGTCGATTGCACCCTTCCAGAAGTTTTGCAGGCGCTGGCACCCGCTCGAGCGTCAAACTCCCCGCTCGAGCGGAGGAGCAAAAACAAGGGATCACGCTCGAGCGTAAAAACTACCGCTCGAGCGGAAGAACTGCAGAGCAAAATACTGGGAGATGGAAAATCACGCTCGAGCGTCAAAATTCCCACTCGAGCGGAGAAGCAACAACGAAGGGACCGCTCGAGCGTTAAAACTTCCGCTCGAGCGTGAAGGCCAAAATCTGGGCATCACCTATTGGCATCTAAAATCAACCAACCTGTAACAGACCCGCCCAACACAACCTATACTTCAAATACAAAGAGATTAAAGGACAACAACAACCAATAAGTAATGACAGGATCCACGGAACCTAAGTCCGGATACAATAATTTAAAGAGAAAAGACCGGGGTCGCTATAACCTCCCCTCCTTAAAAGAATTTCGTCCCCGAAATTAAGCACAAGGTTTCGAAAACAAGTTTTTCTCAAATTCCAACAATATGATAACTCACTAATAAACAACTTGACCCAACACCGGCCATTCCATCTCTTAACAAAGAGGCATGCCACAATATGCAAAACAACCATATATTTCAACCTGCATTAACACTATGCAATTTTCTTTCAATTTCAACAATTTTCAATATATTCAATATATACAATGTTCCATTAAACTTCCATTTCGAGGCAAGTTCCAAAATATTTCCATTAACCAAAACATTCTAAATGTTTTACAGCTTAAGACATATATAAAAAGCTTTAAAGTTCGACAATATTACAAAATCTAACTACAAGATTACAAATCAATAAACATGTCCGGATATTTCTCGCGGACTTCCAACTCACGTTCCCATGTGGCTTCCTCCACCCCGTGATGTTTCCACAAAACTTTCACCAAAGGAATGGTCTTGCCTCGCAAGACTTGATCCCGCTTATCCAAGACCCTAACCGGTCTCTCCTCATACGAGACATCCTCATCAACTACTAAATCGGTCCAATCCAATACATGTGATGGATCCGGCTCATACTTCCGAAGCATACTCACATGAAACACGTCATGTACTCTGGACAACTGCGGCGGCAAAGCTAAACGATAAGCAGTCTCGCCAATCCTCTCAAGGATCTTAAAAGGACCAATGAATCGAAGGGACAACTTCCCGCTCTTCCCAAACCTCATCAATCCCCGTCTTGGTGATATCTTCAAAAAGACATGATCACTCACCTCAAACACCAAAGGTCTCCTCCTACGGTCGGCATAAGATTTCTGACGACTCTGGGCTGTAACAAGCCTCTTACGGATAAGCTCAACCTTCTCTGTCGTTTCCCTCACCAACTCCGGACCCAACAGAGGCGCATCAACCACCTCGGCCCAACAAACAGGAGACCTACACGGTCGGCCGTATAAGGCCTCAAACGGTGCCATACCGATACTAGACTGGAAGCTGTTGTTGTAGGCAAACTCCACTAATGGCAAGTGCCTCTCCCATGACCCGCTAAAGTCAAGAACACAACCCCGAAGCATATCTTCAAGGATCTGAATAGTACGCTCGGACTGCCCATCAGTCTGAGGATAATAAGCTGTGCTAAAGGTCAACTTAGTACCTAAGGCGCTCTGCAAGCTCTGCCATAATCTGGCAATAAAACGAGGGTCCCTATCGGAGACGATCGTCACTAGAACCCCGTGCAACCTCACTATGTCCCGAATATACAAGTCGGCAAGATGATCCACTGAATCTCTAACGCACATAGGAATGAAGTGCGCCGACTTAGTCAACCGGTCTACAACCACCCAAATAGCATCACTACCCCGCTGAGTCCTCGGAAGACCTACAACGAAGTCCATAGTGACATGCTCCCACTTCCACTCGGCAATAGGCAAGGGTTGCAACAAACCCGCTGGCCTCTGATGTTCGGCCTTCACTTGCTGACAAGTAAGGCACTTAGACACGAAAGCTGCCACATCTCTCTTCATACCCCGCCACCAAAACTGGCGACCCAAATCCCGATACATCTTAGTACCTCCTGGATGCACCGCAAGGCGTGAATGATGAAACTCTCGGAGTACCTCCTCTCGATGAGACTCCGGCACAAACAGACGGTCTCGGTATCTCACACTCAGGTCGGGATACACCATCAAACCTTTCTCAACCTTCCCACCAGAAATCTTCTCACGGAGGGATTCTACCTCAAGGTCGCCCCTCTAAGCCTCTAACACTCGAGTCACAAGTGTAGGTTGCGCAACAACAGAAAACAAGGCCGCAGCCTCAACGGATTCGCCCAGAAGCAAATCAAACTCTCCAAGTGCACCTAACATCTCCCACTCTCGGATGGCTATACTAGCTATGTCACCAACAGGTTTCCTGCTAAGGGCGTCGGCCACCACATTGGCCTTTCCCGGATGATAATGCAATTCAAAGTCATAATCCTCAATAAATTCCATCCACCTCCTCTGCCTCAAGTTCAAGTCTTTCTGTGTGAACAGATATTTCAGACTCTTATGATCCGAGAATACCTCGAACCTCTCACCGTAAAGATAATGTCTCCAAATCTTCAAGGCAAATATCACAGCTGCTAACACTAAATCATGCGTAGGGTAATTCTTCTCGTGAACTTTTAACTAACGTGAGCCATAGGCAACCACTTTCCCCTCTTGCATCAACACACAACCAAGACCCTCTCGTGAGGCGTCACAATAGACTGCATAACCCAACCCTCTCTCCGGAATAATCAAGACTGGAGCAGTGGTCAGTCTAACTTTCAACTCCTGGAACGACTTTTCACAAGTCTCACTCCAAACAAATTTGACTCCCTTCCGAGTCAATCTAGTCAAAGGCGAAGCTAATCTGGAGAAATCTCTTACAAACCGGCGATAATACCCAGCTAATCCCAGAAAACTGCGGATCTCAAACACACTCTTAGGCTGTACCCAATCTTGCACTGCCTCTGTCTTGGATGTATCAACAGACACCCCTTCCCTAGAAACTACATGGCCTAAGAACTTCACCTCCTCTAGCCAGAACTCACACTTCCCAAACTTAGCATAAAGTCGATGGGCTCTAAGTAAATCAAGCACCACCCTCAAGTGTTCCTCGTGCTCTTCCTCTGAAGGTGAATAGATAAGGATGTCGTCCACGAAGACGACTACAAAACGATCTAGAAATTCCCGGAATATCCGGTTCATCAAATCCATAAATACTGCCGGTGCATTGGTGAGCCCAAATGGCATCACCAAAAACTCATAGTGGCCATACCGCGTACGGAATGCCGTCTTTGGAATATCCTCCTCCCTGACTCTCAACTGATGATAACCTGATCTCAAGTCTATCTTCGAGAAACAATGGGAACCTTTCAACTGATTGAACAGATCATCTATACGGGGCATAGGGTACTTATTCTTAACCGTAGCCCGATTCAATTTCCGGTAATCTATACAAAGTCTCAAAGCACCACCTTTCTTTTTAACAAAGAGGGCCGGTGCTCCCCAAGGCGAAACACTAGGACGTATAAAGCCTTTATCTAGCAACTCCTGGAGTTGGATCTTCAACTCAACTAACTCAGCTGGGGCAAAACGATAAGGTGCCATAGAAATCGGCGCCGTGCCGGGCACTAAGTCAATAGAGAATTCAATCTCTCGATGCGGTGGCAAACCAACAAGATCCTCGGGAAAAACGTCCGAGTACTCACACACCACCCTTGGCAACACAATCTGAGTCTCACCGTCCTCACTAATCGAAAGGTTAGCAAGTAGACCACTAAGCTCACTCTGTCCTCGCGGAACATACCCCGGTGGCAAAACACTACCAACACGGTCCCCCAGAAAATGAAAACACTCACCATTCACGGTACAACAAGTGACTCTCTGGCGGTAGCAATCAATAACTGCCCGGTATGACGATAACCAGTCCATACCCAAAATAACATCGAAACCTCTCATAGGCATAACTACAAAGGAAAATGGGATTTTATGGTAATCAACCTCTATATCACAACCCCTAACACCGTGTTTCAAAATCAATTCACCCCTAAGAGGCGACACCACACAAATAGGAGATGCTAACTGTGCTAACTCCAACTCCAAAACAGATGCAAATGCAGCAGACACAAAGGAATGAGATGCACCCGTATCAATCAAAACATTAGCAACCGAGTTGCAGAACAAGAAAGTACCTCTCACAACAGATGGAGCCGGTACAAGATCCTGCGCGGTAACAGCATACACGCGCCCAGATGACCTCTGATCAACCTGCTCACCCCTAGGAGCATAAGATTGCTGCACCGACTGAGACGATGAAGCCCCCTGATTGGCCCTCGAGGCCTGACCCGACTGAGCTGGCTGTTGACCCTGAATCTGCCTCAAACCAGATGCACCAGGTGTGCCACCCAACTGCGGGCAATACCTCTTCATATGCCCTGGCTGACCACACTGATAACACGAGAGTGGCTGGCCTCTACCCTGACTCTGGCTCTGAGATCGAGCCGAAGATGATGCTGGTCTCTGCACTCCTCCCCTCTGAGGACAAACTGGAGACTTGTGGCCCAGCTGGCCACACTTGAAGCAGGTAATGTCTCCTTGACTGCCTTTCCCCGAACTAGCACTCGGCACAGGAAAAGTCGATCTAGAAAAGCTACTCTGAGACTGTTGGGGATTAAAACCCTTCTGTCTCCTACCATCACTCTGACCATCCTGACTCCTCTTGGAGCCCTTCTGTCCTTCCTCCTCCTCCTGCATCATGATTTCCATGTGGGCTGCAGCATCAACCAAACGCCCATAATCCCGAATCATAGTTCCCCCAACTCTCAGCTTGAGGCCACGCCTCAACTTCCTCTCAAACTCAATACAACGGCGTTCCTCAGACGCCACCAATTCAGGTGCAAACCTGGACAAACTAGTAAATGCAGCCTCAAACTCGGCCACTGAAGAACTCGACTGCTTAAGCTGGCAGAATTGGTCTCTCAGGTTCTCCCTAACTACTGGAGATAAGAACTTCTCCTGGAAAGCATTCATAAAAGCCTCCCATGTACCTCCTATACGCCCCTTAGTGAACTTCCACCACTGACCCGCATCCCCCTTCAACTGGAATGATGCCAAGGTCACCTTCAACCCCTCGTCTTCGATGCCAAGCATCTCAAACGTCTTCGTTGTCTGTTCGAGCCATTCATCTGCCTTAAGCGGCTCTTTAGGATCACCCACAAATTCATCCGGATTAGACCGGAAGAACTCCCTCTTCAGAAAGGAAGGTCCTGCATCCGCAACAACAACCTGGGCTTGATTCTCAGCCCTAAGAATGCCTACTGACTCCTTGAATGCCCCTGCTATCTCTCGGGCTAAAGCGCCCATAGCCTGCTGGCCTACTGGCTCGGCCACATTGGCCTGGCCAATTCCCTCATGAACTGCCGGAATCTCCTCTGGCACCGGTACCTCCTGCCTACCCGGCCTACCACGCCTACCGCGTCCTCGTCCTCGTCCTCGTCCTGACATCCTAATAAAGGAAACAAACAAAGACGTTAGCACATTAATAAATGTGCCGAAACTAAACACTCGCGTCCTAATGCATTGGACAAAAATAATTCATTCCACGTAAGCACATAATCACATAAGCACCTACGAATTTCATTCCTGGATAATAATAGTCCCGAAGCGTTACTATAGTTCCGGTTGGAAACAGCATTGATCAAGTGCCTTTCCAACAAGACTACTAGAAACTCAAGGGTCCAATTAACATCCTAGAAACTACGTTCCATACCCACATAATCACATAAACATGCTATCATATAAGCACATAACAGTACATCTAAGTCTCTATCAAGCGAGACGAACCCATTGTGATACTAATCACTTCCCACGTACCCAAAGTATTCGAACCCGGTACGCTCTGATACCAAGTTGTAACGCCCTCAAACGAAACCCATAATAACCATAACTTTAACATGCATTTATAAAAGAAAACGAATCATTTGAGTTATTCATCAGAGTATTCTTATTGAAAGACATCGCATGTAACATCCTGCATCATCAAAATAAATGCCCTAAGGGCTTACATCTTTCCAAGCTAACACTTGGACACAAAAAGGATGAGTACTAACTCATTTACAAGTTAAGCCCTAGGCTTGAATGTTTACATGAAATCTCAAAAATAACAAAATAAAACATATAACTAAAGACAAGTCTTCAAAATCCCAAACATCAAATCCTTCCAGGCTAAGTCCGTGGAGGTAGCTTATCACCTGAACCTGAAAATGATGTTCCCATAAAGGGTGAGCCACAACCCAGTAGAAAAATACTAAACCAAATATAAGCATTGAATAAAGCTATAGCATTCAATAGATGGTTAACCAAGATAATCAATTTTATCATTAAACAGTTTCATGACACTAATGTCTAAGACACATTTCACTTTCCATTATTATCAACATGACTCAGAACCTGGCCAAACTTACAACAGTGAATTATATATTATATTCACATTACTTCCAATATCAACAAAACAAATGAGACTCATGCTCATATCAAAACACTTCATACTTCCCATTTGATACACATTTTAGTGCTGTATCAATAATCATGTAAAAACACTTCAATATAATAAGCACACATAAAAATGGTGCTAATGGAGTCCATCCCCTATCTCCTCCCAAACAAAAATCCGGTTTAGAGGTCCATCCCCTATCTTCCCCTAAACCGTGGAGTACATCCCCTATCTCCTCCCAAACAATATGCATATGCAATGCTCAATCAATACATGTAATTTCTGTATTAATTCAATAGTCTAAATTTATGACATAACAAATTGATTAGTTTCAATTTTCCCTAATCCGCATGCAATGTCTACAACAAGCACGACTATCCTCCATCGATAGCCCAAAACAGTTATTTCTAGACTCGAAAAATAAATATACCAACAATTTAATAGGCGAGTGATTTATATTATCCAACTACACCATTTAATCAATAAATTCCCCAATTTCATGGATTTAACCAAATTTCCCAATTTCCTGAAATTAATTACTCAAATCAATTTAGCAATTCAACTAGGGTTTTTTTCCCAAAATTTTCAAAGTGTCCCCAACCTATCAAAATACCAAACTTAGAACAAAGCATATAAAAATGGAGTAGGAAAATCCCTACCTCGAAGAAAATAACCCGTATGGAGAAGATGAAGATGAAGACCAAAGACCAACGTGCTCCAAATCCCAAGTTTCTCAGATTAAAACGAAGCCCTCAACTCACTCTAACTTTTTAATAAAGGATCTAAGGTAGAAACTCACTCTAAGTAGATCAATCGAAAGAGAGAAGGTGTGTAGAGGGAGAGAGAGAGATAAAAACACTCCAGGGGCAGTTTTTAAGAAGTTATGAAGGAAAAGTAGGTCAAAAAGTGATCCAAAAAGTGAAATCACGGACTGATATAATCGACTCTACGCTCGAGCGTAGAAAGCCCCGCTCGAGCGTAAGACACAGAATCATGCTCGAGCGTGAAGAAAGCCGCTCGAGCGTCGATTGCACCCTTCCAGAAGTTTTACAGGCGCTGGCACCCACTCGAGCGTCAAACTCCCCGCTCGAGCGGAGGAGCAAAAACAAGGGATCACGCTCGAGCGTAAAAACTACCGCTCGAGCGGAAGAACTGCAGAGCAAAATACTGGGAGATGGAAAATCACGCTCGAGCGTCAAAATTCCTGCTCGAGCGGAGAAGCAACAACGAAGGGACCGCTCGAGCGTTAAAACTTCCGCTCGAGCGTGAAGGCCAAAATCTGGGCATCACCTATTGGCATCTAAAATCAACCAACCTGTAACAGACCCGCCCAACACAACCTATACTTCAAATACAAAGAGATTAAAGGACAACAACAACCAATAAGTAATGACAGGATCCACGAAACCTAAGTCCGGATACAATAATTTAAAGAGAAAAGACCGGGGTCGCTATAAACATTTATTCTTGGATAAGTAAAGACTTAAGTCCGCAGGGGTCCTAGTCATATTTATATTTGACTTGTTAAACTTCTCAAGAATCTTATCGATATAATGAGATTGGGATAACACAAACCCACTAGATATTCTGGAAATCTTAACTCACAGAATAACATTTGCAAGGCCCATGTCCTTTATGTCAAATTTAGCATTCAACATATTCTTGGTATACCTGATTATCTCTTCATTACTACCAATAATGAGTATGTCATCAACGTACAAATACAAAATGACATAACCTTTGTCAGTGTCTTTGATATAAACAGATTTATCACAATCGTTGATTTTAAACCCACTTGACAATATGACATTGTCAAACTTCTCACGCCATTAACTTTTTTGACAATATGATAATTAATCCCTCCCTCAACCTAAACGGTGCATTGTCCTCAATGTATCAGAAATAAAATCCAAAAATAAAAGGGTGTACGTTAAATGTTGAATCATGTTTGCTTGACCTATAGTGGGTTAGTAACACACCAAAAAAACAAAAGGAAGTAATGCAAAATGAAAAATTAGTCCTAATTTTTTTCACAGATCCTGATAAATCGGATCCCCAAGTACCAAGGGCTTCTCTTTGGGTGGAAAATTTTTCAAAAATGATTTTAGTCACTACACATTCACTTTAAAAATATTACAATTTTTTGGATTTTCAATTTCAACAGCTACATGAGAGAAAACAACTTTAACAATGAAAAGGCTAGTCCATCTAGATCTTAGCTTACCAAGAAATAAACGTAATCTTGAATTATACAAAAGAACTTTTTGTGAAAGGTTCAAAATGTTTTTTAAGAATATGCTTATCATAAAATTCCTTCATTCTTTCTTTATAAATCCTAGAGTTCTCATAAGCATATCTCCAGATTTATTCCAACTCATTCATCTGTAATTTTTTTAGTGAGCCAGCTTTGTCTAAGTTAAAATTGAATGTATTTATAGCCCAATATGCTTTATGCTCCAGTTCCACTGGCAAGTGACAAGCTTTTCTATAGACAAGTCTATAGGTGACATATGAAGCTTGGTTTTGTACAATATACCCAAAGTGCATTGGTTAGTTGCAAGGGCCAATCTTTGCGATTCAGGTTAACTGTTTTTTCCAAAATATTTTTAATCTCCCGATTAGTAAGTTCAGCTTGACCACTTGTCTATGGGTGCTAATGGGTTGCAACCTTATGAGTAATAAAATATTTTTTCATCAAAGCTTCAAAATGTCGATTGCAAAAATGCAAACCCCCATCACTTGTAATGGCTCAAGGAATTCCAAACCTTAACAAAATATTTTCTTTCAAAAATTTTAAAATAGTTCACTGATTATTACGTTTGCAAGGAATTGCCTCAACCTATTTGGGAAGATAATCAACAACAACCAATATATAAAGATATCCAAAAGAGAGAGGAAGAGGTCCCATAAAATCAATACCCCAACAGTCAAATATTTCAATTACTAAAATAGGGTTCCAAGGCATCATATTCATATGGGTTATCCCTCCTAACTTTTGACAACGCTCACAAGATTTGCAAAAATTGTCTATCTTTAAAAAGGTTTGGCCAATAAAATTCACACTGTAAAATTTTCGCAACGATTTTCTTTAAAGAAAAATGGCCTGCATAAGCTTCAGAATGGAAAAAGGAGATGACATTATTTATTTCATTATCTGGGACACATCTCCTTATATTTTGATCTGGGCAATATTTAAACAAATATGGATGATTCCAAAAGAAATTTCTTACTTGAACCAAAAATTGCCTCTTGTATTGTGCACTCCATTGACTCGGGGTCAAATCTGTAACGAGACAATTAACAATATCAACCTACCAAGGCAAATAAGAAATAGTAAACAATTGCTTATCAGGGAAAGTATCCCTTATGGGCATTGTTTCTATGGAGTCATCAAACACTAGTCAGGACAAATGATCTGCCACAACATTTTCTACATTTTTTTTTTTGTGTCTTTGATTGTGATGTTGAATTCTTGAAGTAGAAGGATCCACCTAATCAAGCATGGCTTTGCATCCTTCTTGGAAAGAAGATATTTCAAATCTACATGTTCAGTGAATACAAAAATAGGCGATCCAACTAAATAAGCATGAAAATTGTCAAAAGCAAATACTACATCTAGCAATTCTTTTCAGTAACAGAATAATTCATTTGAGCACTATTCAAAGTTCTACTAGCATAATAAATGACATAAGGCTTTTTGTCCTTACGTTGTCCCAAAATAGCCCCAACTGCATAATCATTAGCATCACTGATAATTTCAAAAGGTAAAGACCAATTAGGTGGTTGCATGATAGGAGCAAAAGTAAGGTTCTTTTAGTTCATTCATTAGTCCATTCAAAAGGTGCATCTTTCATAAGCTTCAACACATTGTGTAATCTCTTATTAAAAGATGCACATTTTGAATGGACTAATGTCAACAGGCTTTGTTTTAATAAGCCAAAACAACCCCAATTGCATAATCATTAGCCTCAACACATTGTTTCTTCTTTCAATTTAACGCAAGGTTCTTTTCTTCACACCTAGACAAAACTTTATATAAATTTGTTAGACAATTATAAAAAGTAACTCCAAATACAGAAAAAAAAATCATCCAAAAAAACTTCTAAAAATTGCTCCACCATGTCACTAAAAATAGTAAGCATACATCTCTGAAAAGTGGCTGGAGCATTATATGATCTAAATGACATTCTTCGAAAAGCAAAGGTACCAAAAGGGAATGTAAAAGTGATCTTTTCTTGAAATCTCATTTTGGTAATACCCTGAGTGCCCATCTAGGATAAATAAAATGCATGTTCTACTATCCTTTCTAAACTTTGGCCCAAGAATGGAAAAGGGAAATGGTCTTTCCTAGTCATGGGATTTAATTTTCTATACTCAATGCATATACACCAACTCGTAACAATATAAGTTGGGATCATCTCATTGTTCTCATTTTTTACTACAGTGATTCCAGACTTCTTGTGTACTACTTGTGTGGGACTTACCCATTTACTATCCGCTATGGGATAAATAATCCCTACATCCAATAGCTTATGGACCTCTCCTCACATATCACACAACATCTTTCATTGTAGGATTTAACCAACGTTGCATCTCTCTCTACAATTTGGCATTTTCTTCCAAATAAACTCTATGAGTACACACCAAGGGACTAATTCCCTTGATGTCTGCAATGGTCTACCCTATTCAACCTTTACGTTGTCTTAAAGCATCAAGCAATTTACCTTCTTACACATAGTCAAGTTTACAAGATATTACTATTGGATATGGGTCATTAGGTCCTAAAAATGCATACTTCAACTCTGCATGCAAAGGTTTCAACTTAAGTTTTGGTACTTATTCACTTGATGGCAAAGGCTTGCTTGCAAAACTTGGCAACTGCTTAAACTTTGGCTTCCACTTGTAGTCTCCAATTCCTAGGAAGATACCAATAAAGAATAAATGTATGCAACTTTTGAACTTCATCAAAATCACAAGAATTAACTATGTTATCCTAGGTAGACAACCTAAGAGGGGGGTGAATTGGGTAAATAAAAATAATTACACAATACTAATTATAATAATCAAAATATTCGAATTTCAATAAGTAAAAAAAAAAAAAAGAGCAATAATAATCAATATAAAATAGATAGGGAGAGAAGAGCAAACATAGAGATTTATAGTGGTTTAGCATGTCGAGCCTACATCCATTCCTCAAGGATCCTCCTCTAGAATTTCTTCACTATCAATCAATTCAATACACCATCAAAGCTTCACCAAGCTTATGGATTTTACACAGGTCTTACTTTATCTATTGAGCCCCACTCAATAATAAATGCCTCACCTTTACAAAGTTCTCTCACAAAATAAAGATTAGAGGTACTTCAGCCCTTTTTTACAGTGGTTTTCTCTCAAAGAATAGATATGAAAGTGTATGAACAAAAAGAATAAATGACAACACTTGGAGACTATCAGATTTGAAAGTGAAAGAACATAGTGAAAATGCAGCAGAAGAACAAAGCTTGAATACTCAGATTTTTTTCTCTTCAATTTGTTATTTTTCTCTAAGAAAAATACTTCTTTTATTGTCGAAAAATATATTCGTTGGAGGAAGGAGACGCTCCACGCATGCCTGATATATCCATTGGAGAAGTGAGACGCTTCTCTTCTAACAACTTGATCACGTGGAGAAACTTCACGCGAAAAAGATAGCTTTTGTAGCTCAGATCACATAGAGACAGGCACGCCGTTACAACTTTTTCTCTTTCAAATTTGCAGGCAAAAATTTGAAATTATAGGCCTAAGTTCGCTTTCAATGAATAGTAAAATTTGAAATTATAGGCCAAAGATCGCTTTCGATGAATAGTGAAATCGTATTTGCATAGTAAGTTTTCTATTAAAAAATATATGATGCATTATAAGCCAAATGTTGCTTTCGATGAATAGTGAAATACCATTTGCACAGTAAGTTTTCTATTAAAAAATGTATGATACACAGAAAATTCTATTTAAATAATATTTATATTTGAATGCATCATATATATACAAGCATGTAGCAAAGCAGATAATAATTTGTATCAAATGATATAAAGTATGTATTATATAAAATCATAATATATCTAATGTATTTTAGGCATCATCCAAGTCAAATAATATGATTAACAATCTCTCCCTTTTTGATGATGGCAATACATGCACGAATTTGACACAAAATTTCATATGAATAAATGCAATATGAAAATATTCAACAATCATAATACATGCACTTATTTGCATTATATTTCTCCCATTTGTGATAGATTCTTTGTCAAAAAACTCATATATAAATCATATTTCTTCTCCTCCTTTGACATCATCAAAATAAAAGATAGATATACAGATTGTTTATAGAGAATGAGAATTTTTAGTGCCCAAAACAAAAATTATATAAACACATTTGATCAATTTTTCACGGATATAGCAAGTAATCTGATTTTTTTTTAAATTATTATTTCTCTCCTGTGATCATTGTCGAGATTTGTTATTGTTGGTGAAAAAAAAAATTATGAAGTTGCGCTGAAATGTTGACTAACAAAAGATTTGAGCAGATATACATCGATTATTGTATCAATGATGCGTACAAAAAGTGGCAAATATGATGCACATAGATACTAATCCTTCAAGTGTTCTTAGTAAAAAAGAATCAATTTGTTCACAAACATGTCATTCCTTACCTTGTCTATCATATGGTTCTGGTTTAACTGAGGTGCTTGAGATTCAGGAAAATTAAGAGTTACCCATAGTGCATTCACAAGCTATTCCAGTAACTGAGAGTCCTAGTGTATTGGGTAATCGTAATGATATTGAGGCTATTAATAATGCTATAACTATTGGTACTCAAGCAATGATTGGGAAGATAAGTCTAGATAGAAAAAAATTCACGGTTGGAGAATGCGGTGCAATATTATGCAACCGTTATAATGCCAAGACTCACAGCGATCGAAAATAAGGAGGTTCAAGTTCAAAGGCTCATGAAAAGTTATTGAGAGAATGCAAAAATTCTGTGATGCCTACTTAGGACTCATGTAATCTAGAAATATTTTCTCCCTCTGAAATAAAAATGCAAGCATTTATTTTTTCCTCTTTATCAAAAACTTTTCCTCCTTTGATAACATTATAAACTCCCCTTGAAGTTATGCATATAATTAGAATATAAAAACTCCCCCTAAGAGTATGCTTTCTTGTCTGTTTCAATCTCAAAATATTGCATAATTAGAGTCTTCCCTTGAAGTAATTCACCAAAAAAAAAAAAAGAATTATACGTATGATATAAATTTAAAGAAACAAATTACCAATTTATAATACCAAGGGTCATGAAGATCCGGCCTAACACAACTACAGGGAGTGCATTAGCAAAAAAAGAGAAAAGACAAATGAAACCAATTACTTCATACTAGGTAGAAGCAATTGGTATAAAAGAAAAAAAAAAGTTTGTAGCAAAAACAACTATAAAAGAAATATTACACATTGCAAAAATAAATTTAGCATTTTGATAGGGTAATGATGCTAGTGGATATGAGGATCAATGATGAAGATGAATATCAGCGATGATGGTGAAGATTTTTGATGGAGTTTTTGTGGATCAGAGATGATGGTGAATATTAGTGATGGATTTTGTGCGGATCGGAGATGGATTTGGATGGATGATGGTGGTGATGGAGGTGGTATCAGAGAATGGCAGTGAGCAAGAGCTAGAGAGAGAGAGAGAGAGAGAGAGAGAACGCACACACGCACATAATTTATAAAGAAAATGATCACATAAAATGTTGGAGTATATTTTTATTTTAAGATTACTACTACTCCATTTCTATTGTGACTTCAAAAATATCAATCATAATATTAGTCATTCATATTCATGCATTTTATAAGATGTAATCATATCAAGTCATGCATTTGACAAGAAGTGCATAATCAAATTTTCAAAATTTTCAAAATATAGAAAATAGCATAATATATATGTGAGACTCAACACAATGTAAAATAAAAATATGGTCAAAATCAACAAGGTAGCTAGTAGAAATGGGCCAAAGAAGAGAGAGAGAGAGAGAGAGAGAGAGAGAGAGGGCTTTGGTGTCGACCCTAAAGGTCTGTAAAGCCACATAAAATATTTTTGCGACAAATTTTTTTACAACAAAAAAACACAATATAAGCATCACATAAGAGTATTCATCATACCAAGTTTAGTTTTAATATAATAAAATTATTTTTCATTAGGAGGCTTAGTAAATATGTGAGCTAATTGACGAGGTGTAGGCAAAAATTCAAGTTCAATATCACCTTTGAGTACGTGATCTCTTAAAAAAATGATACCTTATTTCAATGTGTTTAGTGCATGAGTGTTGAATAGGATCATTAGAAAGGTTAATGGCACTTGTGTTGTTACATTTTATAGGAATATGATCATAGTAAAGTCCAAAATCTTGAAATTGTTGCTTCATCCAAAGCAATTGTGCACAACGACCAATGGAGGCTATGTATTTTACTTCAGCAGTTGACAAAGCCACTGAGTTTTGTTTCTTGCAAAACCAAGAATTGGGAGAGTGTTTAAGAAAATTTCAAGTGTCACTAGTGTTTTTACGGTCAAGTCTACAACCTGTAAATTCGGCATCCAAGTAATCTAAAAGTTCGAAAGTGGTTCCCTTAGACCATCTCCAATGGTTACTCAAACCTTTCATCAAATTTGAATTTGATGAAAACTGAGTCCTTTTGCAGCTCCAATGGTTGCATCAAATAAGTATCAAATTAAGGATTTCACTTTTTTGTCATCAAACTAAGGACCAATGTGCCTTTCATAAAACCACTGTTCATTACTGTTGCCAGACATACCATCGGATGTCCTCCCAGATGACCATCTCAAGGCAAAAATTTGTGAAAAAATTGAACTGGTTGATCAACCACCCGGTCGACCACCTCAACCCAAAAAAAATAAAAAAATAAAATTACATTGGCCAGTCAATCGGCTACATATCCGCCCGGTCGACCGGTGTTCTGATGAAGCTTCAAAATCCTCCGTTGGAACACTTGACATCGAATGAAGCTTTTATTCAAATTTTTACTCAGATTTGATGAAAAAATTGATGCACCGTTGGAGATACTCTTAAGATACCATAAACCCAAATTTAGAGTGCCAATAAGATATCTGAAAAATACTTTTGATTGCGGTGATGTGTGACTCTTTAGGTGCGGATTGAAAACGTGCACACATATATACACTAAACTTTATGTCGGGTCTACTTGCAGTAAGATAAAGTAAGGAACCGATCATACATTCATATTTCTTTTCATCTACTAGTTTACCTTGCTAATTTTTGTCGATTTTGATTAATGTGCTCATTGAAGTTACTGGAGACTTGGATGATTCCATTTCAAACCTTTTGAGTAAATCCTTGATGTATTTTGCTTGATTTAAATGTATTTCATGTAGCGATCCCGATTTTGACCCGGTCAACTTACGGGGGTTGAGCTACCCAGTCAGCTCGCCGAAAGCAAAAATGCAAAATGCATTTGAAATTGCTTACGGGAAAGTATATTTCATGCTCGAGCGAACCATGTTATATCAGTCCGTAAGGAGAGATTTCAGATCACTTTTTCAGTTCTCTCTCTCTCTCTAAAACTCTCCAAAATTTCCAGATCTAGAGCTTCTCTCTCTAGAAGTCATATTCTCTCTTTGATTCCTCCAAATCCGTTGGAAGTTAGACCGAAGTTCTTCATCAAAGTTGGTTAACTTTTCAAGGGCTTTGTTGTGTGTGGTGAAGATCAAGTTTCAACACCGTTGATTTTGGGGGTTTCATCTCATTTCTTCTTCAAAACTTGAGGTAGGGATTTTCTTAGAGTTATATATATATTTTTGCAAGATCTATATGATTTTCGAAATCGTCTTTCGATAGCTTTGAAAATTGATTGTTGATTCATGAAGTTGAGCGATTTTGAAAGTGGGTTTGTCTTTTGTTCTTTTAAAATGATCTTATGGGTTTTGATCTTCGTTGATTGAAGAAAAGATGATTTTGGAAAGTTTTCTTTCAAAAGACTTGAGTTGTATAGTTTTGTTGAGAAAACCTAGAATTTAGGGATTTTTTCTTAGAGACTGAAAATTCATGAATGATATTGTATATTTATTTTGTGTGTCAAAAATAAATGGATGTTTGGAAAAATTTCTTATTTATATTTATATAAATGATGAATTGCAGGGAATATGTGAGTTATTGTTCATTTTGGAAATTATTGTTCAAAACGTTGAAATAGTCTTGAAATGACTAATTGTTGAGGATATTTGAGAAGAGGGAATTGTGTTATTCCTTGGATGATGAATTGGAATAACAGTATTTATATTCATCTTGTGTTATTGGCATATCTATTCATTTGATTACATTAAACTTTGAAAGTTGATTTGAAAACTTGCATTGAGAAAAGAATGTTCAGAAACAAGTTTTCATGGAATGATTTTGGGGTAAATACGTTGGCAAGTCTTGATAGGTGGTGTAGATGATATTGAATAAGTTGGCATGAGAGTCCGGGGTGAAAAACCGAAAACCCGCGCGGATAGGTGTTGAGCCTTCCGGTTAATATCGGTAAAAATGACAAATTGGTAGTACTTGTATAGTTTATTTGCAGACATCGACCTGGGGATTAACAGAGTCATATTTACCACTTTTGAAATGAATTGTTAAGTTTTGAAGAATTAAAATTGCATGACATCATTGAGCATGATGGTTTTCAAAGATGAAGATGTGATATTCTTTCAAAAGGGCATAGCATGGAATGCGCATTTCATCTCTTGAGACTTATATAAAATGTATATACTTTGTTAAGGATTTCCTACGGGGCTTTATGCTTATCCTACGAGATTTTTGTACAGGAAAAGATGTGGTGATACCGCCAAACTAAAGGCGAGGAAATGTGTGTTGAGAGTACGAGACTCTCATTTTGCTGTGACTTTGTGTGTAAGCCAAAGGCTGTATGTGTGTGGGTTTGAATAACCGTTTTGTGTAACCAGGCTCAAGCCTTTTGGAAACTTGTAAACCCTTAGGGGTATTTATTTGTTTATTTATTTGTTGTTGGATTAATGTATTGTTGCATGAAAAACTATTGTATCATGTAATGTAAGTTTGGAGATTTATATTCGGTTTTCCTTGAAAGAGCCATGATTATTGCATTATCATTTGGGCTAGAAATTTAAGGCATTACAACTTGGTATCAGAGCTACCGGGTTTGAATACTTGGAGCTCGTAGGAAGTGGTTGTTTAACCACAATGGGTTCATTTAGCATGCTTAGGAAGTGTTATGTATTTTGTGACTATGTGATAACATGCTTATGTGACTAAATGGGTATGGGACTGGACTTTTGGGATGTTGTTTGCGCCTGTTAAATTACTTGAGTTCTTATTAGAAGGGTACCTGATCAATACTCGTTCTACTAAGAATTCTTGGTTTTTCGTGGGACGGATTTCATCATAAAAGAACAATCCGTATGTGTTTACATGACTAAGTGCTTATGTGGAGTGAAATTGAATTGTGTATATGGTAGAGAAATATATAGAATTGTTGTAGTCGAACGTGTGAGTCAAGTTACGAGCACATATGAGTTAATGTGCTAAATTATTTCTCTTGTGTCCTTTATTAGGATGTCAGGAAGGGGTCGAGTCCGTGGTGGTAGAGGCGGGAGGCGTGGTAGGGCTTGCCGAGGTGTGCATGAGGTACCGGTCCATAGGGTTCCAATGCAAGAAGAAGGGTTCGGCCAAGCTAATATGGCCGAGCAAGCAAGCCAAGCTAATGTGGCCGAGTAGGTGGGGCAAGCCAATCAAACCGCAATGGGGGCCCTAGTTCGAGAAATGGCAGGGGCTTTAAGAGAGTCTATGAACTTGTTAAGGGTGGAGAATCAAGCCCGAGAGAACACCGCGGAGTCAAGGGTGAGTTTCCTTACTAGAGAGTTCTTGCGGGCCAAACCGGATGAGTTCCATGGTGGTCCCGAGCCCAAGAAAGCGAATTAGTGGCTCGAACAAACTACGAAGACATTTGAAATGCTTCACATCGAAGATAGTGAACTAAGAGTGACTCTAGCGAGTTACTACCTTAAGGGAGACGTGGGTCAATGGTGGAAATATACCAAGGGTAGAGTGGAGCCAACATGGGAAGCCTTTGCATTTGCTTTCCAAGATAAGTACATACCTCCCATTGCTAGGGAGAGATTAAGGCAAGAGTTTAAAGACCTCAAACAACTCGACATGCCCATGGCCGAGTTTGAGGCGGTCTTCTCTAGTTTGTCCAGATTTGCACCAGAGTTGGTGGCAATGGAAGAGCGTCGTTACATTGAATTTGAAAAGAAATTGAAAACAAAAATTATGTTCAAGCTTGTCGGAAATATGATTCGGGAATATGACCATCTTGTGGAGACGGCGACACACGTAGAAATTTCCATACAAGCCAAGGAGGAGAAGCTTCGGAGTTTGAGGTCTAGGGGCCAAAAGTCTCAAGGAGACTATAGGCAGAACAAGAAGAACATGAACACCTATCCATCCTAGTCCCAACTACAGTAGTCTAGATTCACTTTTCCTTTGCCTAGTGTGGGTCCGGGAAAAAGTGCATCGAGTAGTTTCTCATGTTTCAAGTGTGGCCAACTGGGCCATAAAGTCTTCTTTTGCCCACAGAAGGGAGGAAAACAGTTAATGTTACCACCACCTAACCGATCTCAAAGTCTGTCTCAGTCTCAGAATAAAGGTCAAGGGTTTAATTGTTATCAGTGTGGTCAGCCGGGGCATATGAAGAGAACTTGCCCACAGTTGGAAGGCGTATCTAGCGTAGGAATGGCAATGGGCCGGGGATGCCACTCCCCGTCCCCGATCCCCGAAGATTAAAAAGCCCCCGTTCCCGGCCCCAATCCCTGACGAGGAAGGCATCACCTCCCCCGCTCCCACTCCTTAATGGGGATTAGGTTTCCCCAACCCCGAAAAATCCGCGACAGACCTGTTCACAACACACACAGAGATCTGTTCAACACACACATACACACAGATCTGTTCAAAAAAATAATTATAATAATAATTTGTATATGGAATCAACAAAAAAAAAATTTCTTAAAAACATCATCAACAACATTTCTTAGTGTTGAAATTTTTTTTAGTGTAACATACAAAAATATATATAAAAAATAGAGACAGATAGACGGTGGCAAAGGGAGGAGCAGGCGAGATGGAGGATCTGAGTGGTGGAGGGGGATCTACTCAGATCTGAGAAAAAGGGAATCAACGGTGGCGGTGGCGGGATCTATTCAGATCTGCCGTGGCGAAGGGAGGAGGAGACGAGAGGCGGCGGAGGAGGAGGAGGAGGAGGAGGCGGTGAGCAGGAGACGAGGACACCATCATTGCAAGCTATGACCTAGGGGAGCACACTACATCCAAGTTTTGAATCCAAAAAAGCACTTTGAATAAAAACAAAGAAAATTTATGTGTGAGAGCTTTTATGGATCCCACCACCAACAATGTCCCAAGACTCCCAACCCAAAAAATGACACCACATAAGAGATAGATCTGCGGAGAGAAGAGAGAGAGTGAGAGAAGAGAGAGAGAGAGATCAAAGGGCTAATTAACAAATGGTGGTTATATGTATGAATGATGGAGGGGTATTATGGTAATTTTATTTTGGGGAGAACCGAGGCCAGGGACGGGCCGGGTCTGGGGCTGAGAAAGCTATCCTCGTCCCCGGCCCGAAACTAATCGGGGTTTCAATTTCAAATACCATCCTCGGCCCGTCAGGGGTATTTTTCGGGAAAAAACCACTCTTATCGGGGACGGGGGGTCGGGTCCCTGTCGGGCTGGGTTTAAATTGCCATCCCTAATCTGGCGCATCAGGGTTGAGGCAAACTCAGAGCCACCAGCAGGCTCAATCAGTCCAAGCTTTGCGAGTTAATCAAGGAGCCGTATCGGCTCAGTCAATACAACAGGCCTATGCTCCGAGAGGGGAGCAAGTTAATTAGGGGCCACAGGGGTGCGTGTATGCTGTTACCATGCCAGAGCAGTTGCTAGAATCCTCAGTTGTGAGAGGTAATTTTGTTGTGTGTAATTCTTTGGCTAATGTATTGATAGACACGGGTGCGTCTCATTCATTTATACTTATCGCATTTGCTTCTGCATTGGGGTTAAAGGTAGCACGGTTAGTGTCTTCACTCAGAGTATAGTTACCTGTTGGGGCTACAGTTGATTTAGACCAGGGTTGTTGTGATTGTGAAATAGAAGTTGTCGGGAATCGACTTCGGTGGAGATCATTTCTATTTTCTGGGGAACCGAGTTGATAGAGCCTTGTCACCAATCATTGACCCTCGTAGTAGGAGCAAGCTTAGTGGCCTTCTTTCAACTCTCTTAGATAGTGAGAGTGACGGGGCTCATGTTGAGTTACCAAGGGTAGTTTGTGAATACCCGAATGTCTTTCCAGAAGATCTTACTAATTTACCACCTCACCAAGAGATCGAGTTCTCCATTGAATTAGTGCTTGGCACAACATCGATTTCCATGTCACCGTATAGATTTGTACCTGCCGAATTGCATGAGTTGAAGATTCAACTCCAAGAACTTTTAGACAAGGGCTTCATTTGCCCTAGTACATCGCCTTGGGGAGCGCCGGCTCTCTTTGCGAAGAAGAAGGATGGGTCATTGCGGTTGTGCATTGATTACTGCAAGTTAAATAGAGTTACAGTTAAGAACAAGTATCCTCTACCCAGAATAGATGATTTGTTTGTCCAACTTAGAGGGTCTCGTTGCTTCTCAAAAATAAATTTGAGGTTGGGGTACCATCAGTTGAGAGTCCGGAAGGAGGACATTCAGAAGATGGCCTTTCGTACTCGTTATGGCCACTATGAATTCCTTGTATTGCCTTTTGGGTTGACCAATGCACTGGCTTCCTTTATGGATTTGATGAACAGAATTTTTCGGGAATACTTGGACCGTTTTGTGGTCGTCTTTGTGGACGACATCTTGATTTATTCAACCTCTGAAGAGGAACACGAGACTCACTTGCGGGTAGTGCTGGGTTTACTTAGTGAGCACCAATTGTATGTCAAATTTGAAAAATGCGACTTTTGGTTAATAGAGGTGAAGTTTTTGGGGCATGTAATGTCTAGAGAGGGAGTGACTGTGGACTCCTCAAGATAGATGTCATACAGGATTGGTAACAACCCAAGAATGTTTTTGAAATATGGAGTTTCTTGGGATTAGCGGGTTATTATCGACGTTTTGTAAGGGACTTCTCTAGACTAGCTGCATCTTTGACTAGGTTGACTAGAAAGGGTATCAAATTTGTGTGGAGAGAGTCTTGTGAAAAGTCATTGCAATAGCTTAAGACTAGATTGACTACCGCACCGGTTTTGATAATTTCGGAAAGGGGTTTGAATTACACTGTCTATTGTGATGCGTCCGGGGATGGACTTGGTTGTGTCTTGATGCAAAAGGGAAAAGTTGTGGCCTACGGTTCACGACAAATGAAAACTCATAAGAAAAATTACCCCACCCATGATCCAGAATTAGCAATGGTGATTTTTGCTTTGAAAATTTGGAGGCATTACTTGTATAGTGAGAAGTTTGAGGTTTTCTTCGATCATAAGAGTCTAAAGTATTTGTTTTCTCAAAAAGACTTGAATTTATGACAACGGAGGTGGATAGAATTTATGGAGGATTATGACTTTGAGTTACACTATCATCCGGGGAAGGCCAATGTGGTGGCTGATGCTTTGAGTCGAAAATCTGTAAGTAGTTTAGCAAGTGTGGCCATTCAGGAATGGGATATGGTAGATGTTATTGGCAAGTTTGATTTGCACTTGGGTGAGTCCAGAGAGAGTGCTACCTTGTTTACTTTGAATGCTCAACCTACCTTGGTTAGTAAGGTCATAGAGGCACAACGAGAAGACTGTGATGTGGAATTAATCCGAGTTAAGATTTTCAATGGGAAGGAAGAGAAAGGTTTGAACGTTCACTCGGATCTGAGTGTACGTTACCTAGGCCGTTTGTTTGTACCAGAATCTTGTAGAGAGGAAGTACTTCGGGAGTTCTATCACTCACACCTTGCGGTACACCCGGGAGGCACTAAAATGTATCATGATCTTAGTCGTCAGTTTTGGTGGAGGGGTATGAAATGGGATGTCGCTTTATTTGTATTGAAGTGCCTTACTTGTCAACAAGTGAAGGCCGAATACCAAAGACCAGCAGGTTTGTTACAACCCTTACCGATAGCTGAGTGGAAATGAGAGCGTGTTACCATGGATTTTGTAGTTGGGCTTCCTAGAACACAACGAGGCAATGACACCGTTTGGGTGATTGTTGATAGGTTGACTAAGTCTACACATTTCATTCCGATGTGCACCAGCGACACAGTTGAACTCTTGGCAGAGTTGTACATTAGAGAGATAGTTCGACTTCATGGAGTCCCTGTGACTATTGTGTCAGATAGGGATCCTCGTTTTACTACCCGGTTATGGCAAAGCCTTCAAGAGGCATTGGGAACTAAGTTGACTCTTAGCACCGCTTATTACCCTCAAACTGATGGACAGCCGAAACGTACCATTCAGATTTTGGAGGACATGCTTAGAGCTTGTGTCCTTGATTTTAAGGGGCCTTGGGAAAGGCACTTACCATTGATTGAGTTTGCTTACAACAATAGTTACGAAGCTAGTATTGGGATGGCACCATTTGAGGCCTTGTATGGCTGACCTTGTAGATCACCGATTTGTTGGGCCGTAGTGGGTGATGCACCGTTACTGGGTTCGGAAATTGTTAGAGAGACAACCAAGAAAGTTGTTCTCATTCGGAAGAGGTTAGCTACGGCTCAAAGCTGACAAAAGAGTTATGCCGATAAGAGGAGACAACCTTTATCTTTTGAAGTTGGTGACCATGTGTTTCTAAAAATCTCACCAAGGCAGGGTTTGATGAGATTTGGTAAGAGTGAAAAATTATCTCTAAGGTTCATTGGGCCTTTTGAGATCTTAGAGCGAATTGGGGAAGTGGCATACCAGTTAGCTTTACCGCCACAACTTTCGGAAGTTCACAACGTGTTTCATGAACCCGACCCTTCTCATGTGCTTGATTGGGTTGACTTGGAGGTAGATGAGGATGCCTCTTACAAAGAACAACCGGTTCAAATATTAGATACCCAGGAGCAAGTACGGGGCAAAACTATACCGTTGGTAAAGGTATTGTGGAGACACCATGGGGTTGAAGAAGCGACGTGGGAACGGGAGGCGGAAGTCCATTCTAAGTATCCGGATTTGTTTGAAATTGCTTAAGTTGTTTTTTCTTGTAATATTCCCTAGTGTTTTAGGGAAATGTGTTAAAATTGTTGACCACACGTTGTTATGTATGTTGTTATGTTAAGCATGAAGTAGTTACGAATTGTCATTTCTTTGTTTCATATTTAGGTTGATGTGGACGATTGTTGTTAATGAGATAACCATGGTGGAAATGGCAAAAAAGAAATTGGTTGAGAGTTAATATTGTGATTTTAAAATGAAATAGCGTGGTTTTGATCGCTAGAAACCCCCTTTGTTTGGGTAGTTTGATTTGAAATTTTAGGGATGAAATTCTGTGAGGGGGGGAGGTTGTAGCGATCCCGATTTTGACCCGGTCAACTTACGGGGGTCAAGCTGCCCAGTCAGCTCGCTGAAAGTAAAAATACGAAATGCATTCGAAATTGCTTACGGGAAAGTGTATTTCACGCTTAAGCGGACCGTGTTATATCAGTCCGTAAGGGGAGATTTCAGATCACTTTTTTAGTTCTCTCTCTCTCTCTAAAACTCTCTAAAATTTCCAGATCTAGAGCTTCTCTCTCTAGAAGTCATCTTCTCTCTTTGATTCCTTCAAATCCGTTGGGAGTTAGACCGAAGTTCTTCATCAAAGTTGGTTAACTTCTCGAGGGCTTCGTTGTGTGCGGTGAAGAATGAGTTTCGACACCGTTGATTTTGGGGGTTTCATATCATTTCTTCTTCAAAACTTGAGGTCGGATTTTCTTAGAGTTATATATATATATATTTGCATGATCTATATGATTTTCGAAATCATCTTTCGATAGCTTTGAAAATTGATTGTTGATTCAAGAAGTTGAGCAATTTTGAAAGTGGGTTTGTCTCTTGTTCTTTTAAAATGATCTTGTGTGTTTTGATCTTTGTTGATTGAAGAAAAGATAATTTTGGAAAGTTTTCTTTCAAAAGATTTGAGTTGTATAGTTTTAGTGAGAAAACCTAGAATTTGAAAAAAAAATTTAGATACTGAAAATCCATGAATGATATTGTTATATTTATTTTGTGTGTCAAAATAAATGGATGTTTGGAAAATTTTCTTATTTATATTTATATAAATGATGAATTTCAGGGAATATGAAAATTATTGTTCAAAACGTTGAAATAGTCTTGAAATGACTAATTGTTGAGGATACCTGAGAAGAGGGAATTGTGTTATTCCTTGGATGATGAATTGGAATAACAGTATTTATATTCATCTTGTGTTATTGGCATATCAATTCATTTGATTACATTAAAATTTGAAAGTTGATTTGAAAACTTGTATTGAGAAAAGAATGTTCAGAAATAAGTTTTCATGGAATGGTTTATGGGTAAATACGTTGGTAAGCCTTGATATGTGGTGTAGATGATATTGAATAAGCTGGCCTGAGAGTCTGGGGTGAAAGACCGAAAACCCGCGTAGATAGGTGTCGAGCCTTCCGGTTAATACTAGTAAAAATGACAAATTGGTAGTACTTGTATAGTCTACTTGCAGACACCGACCTAGGGATTACCAGAGTCGTATTTACAAATGAATTGCTAAGTTTTGAAGAATTGAAATTGCATGACATCATTGAGCATGATAGTTTTCAAAGATGAAGATGTGATCTTCTTTCAAAAGGGCATAGCATGGCATGTGCATTTCATCTCTTGAGACTTGTATAAAATGTATATACTTTGTTAAGGATTTCCTACTGGGCTTTATGCTTACCCTACTAGATTTTTGTGCAGAAAAAGATGTGGTGATGCCACCTAACTAAAGGCAAGGAAATGTGTGTTGAGAGTACGAGACTCTCATTTTGCTGTGACTCTGTGTGTAAGCCAAGGGTTGTATGTGTGTGGGTTTGACTAACCGTTTTGTGTAACCAGGCTCAAGCCTTGGAAACTTATAAACCCTTGGGGGTATTTATTTGTTTATTTACTTGTTATTGGATTAATGTATTGTTGCATGAAGAACTATTGTATCTTGTAATGTAAGTTTGGAGATTTATATTTGATTTTCCTTGAAAGAGCCATGATTGTTGCATTATCATTTGGGCTAGAAATTTGGGGCGTTACATTCCGTCATAGGTTTGTTTAATTTGTAGTCCAAGGAAATAATTTAACTCTCTCATCACACTCATTTCGAATTCACCATGCATATTCTTAGCAAACTCTTTGCACAAATTTTCATTAGTAGCACCGATAATAATATCATCAACATAAATTTGAACAAATAGAATATCCTCCTTTTTAGTTTTTATAAAAAGAGTTAAAACCATTTTTCCTCGAGAAAAGCCTTTGTCAAATAGAAAATTACTCAATCCTTCATACCATGCTCTAAGAGCTTGTTTTATCCCATATGAAGCTTTTGCAAGTTTGAAAACATAATCCAGGTGTTTATGATTTTCAAAACCAGGAGACTGTTTAACATAAACTTCCTTTGAAATGTACCAATTTAATAAAGCACTTTTAACATCTAAGTAACATTCTAATAGCTTTAAGTCTAGCAACCAGTGCAAAAGTTTCATAAAAATCAATGCCATCCTCTTGATTATAACTTTGGGCTACCAATCTAGGTTTGTTTCTAGTAACAACTCCAGATTCATCCATTTTATTTTGAAAAACCTATTTTGTACCAATAACGGGATGATCCTTAGGTTGAGGGGTCAAAAATCAAACTTTATTTCTTTCAAACTAATTTAATTCTTCTTGCATTGTTAAAATCAATTTTTATCATTTTCAGCTTCTAAAAACGATTTTGGTTCAATTTGCGAAATAAAGGCTAAGTTACAACAAACATTTTTATTAGAGGAACGAGTTTTTATACATTCCGTTGCATCATCTATGATAACGTCTTTAAGGTGGCCATGTGCATACTTCTATTCCTTTGGTAGATTTTATTCGTTTTCTAGGTGAGCACGTTCTTCTTGAACATTCTCCATTGTGATTTCTTTTTTGTGTTCTGGAGATGGATTTTCTTCGTTTTTTGTTATGTAAATGTTCTTCATTCTTGGATTAGTTTCTGTAGTATCATTACTCATAGGATTCTAGGAAATATGGTTGTTAGATTCATGAAAATCAAGATGTACAAATTCTTTAACAAGTAAAGTTCTTTTATTGAATACTCTATAAGCTTTACTAGAATTCGAATAACTAAGAAATACAGCTTCATCCGATTTAGCGTCAAATTTTCCTAAGTTATCTTTATTATTATTCAACACAAAAACAACAAATGACTAACATTAGGCTTCCTTCCTTTCCAAAGTTCGTAAGAGGTTTTCTTAAAAATAAGTCTAACCATGGCATGGTTGACAACATAACATGTAGTGTTAACAATTTCAGCCAAAAAATATCTAGGTAAATTATTCTCACAAAGCACAATACGGGCCATTTCTTCAAGAGTTCTATTTTTTCTTTTAACCACATTGTTTCGTTGAGGAGTCCTAGAGGCTGAAAAATTATGATATATTCTTAGGTCATCACAAAACATAACTCTCTACCACAATCACTTCTAACACTACAAATAATAAGAATTTTTTCATTCTGAATTCTTTTACACAGTTTTGAAAAAGCAGAAAAAGTTTCATTTTTGTGTTCTAAAAATAACACCCATGTATATCTAGTATAATCATCAACACAAAGAAGAACATATGATTTACCTCATAAACTTAATGTTCTAGATGTCACACAAAGATCAATATGCAAGAGTTGTAAAGGTCAGGTAGTTGAAACTACATTTTTAGTTTTGAAAGAAGTTCTTGTATACTTTCCGAGTTGACAAGCATCACAAAGTTTATCCTTTTCAAAACTAATTTTAGGCAAATCAATAACTAACTCAGTTTTCGAAAGTTTTGATATTAAATCCAAATGAGCATGTTGTAGACCCGACTTTCTCCGTGTGCTCCCCTTTCGGAGAGGGTGCGAATTTGGTCTTACTACAGTTCGGACTCCTGTCACGGTTCTGAATCTAATCTCACAAAGTGCAATGTGAGACTGATAAACACCAAAGAATCCAAATCTGGCAATTGGTTTTGGAAAATCAATTTTGAATGAAAAAGTGCCAAACATGGACTACTTTGCCAGATTACAGAGTCGCCATCTAAATATGTTGTTTTGGGAAATTTAGGAAACCCTGACTCGTGCCAAAGGCCACGTGTCCATCATCACCAAAGTTGCCTCGGTTCGGGAACTTGCGTACGAGAGGGGAATGTCCTGAAATGAGCACCCCTGTTCGCTTGATCAAAGGATCGGCCTCTACTACCATGATATGTTATTTTATAAACCTCATGTGTTCTTATCTGGTTATTAGCTAACTTTACTATGTGGTGCGCACAACATACAAGTATAGACTCAATCACGAGAATTGGAACAAAACAACTCATGTTTGTTTTTGAAAATGTTTTGAAAGTGCTACTCGCAAGTAGGCTAAAGTGTGGATTTGCCACCCTCAAGTGGGCTTGAAAACATGGTTTTGTCACTTAGCAAAGTGGGCTTAAAACTCACAATCATCAAGTTGTTCCAATTCAGGCAATCAAGCCTTCACCCACAGGCATTCATGTAGTTAAGCAGTTAAGCAAATAGCCTCATGGAAAGCATGCTAAACATGGCAACACTCACACTCATGCAAGGATGCTATAGCGTAAACACTTATAGTGTATTCCGAGCCAAAACAGAAAACTAGTTAGAAAATAATGCATGATCCTAACTATGTTAAAATGCCTAATGCAACACATGAAACATGACATTAATAGGCTCGGCTATCTAAGATGGCATATGATTTGTTTTGAACAACATGTGATAAACACGTATTCAAAGAAGTGTATTGAAATACGATGCAGTTTGAATAATGCGTCGAGCCCGGTGCATACAATACAAATGAATGATGCAAACATGCAAAGCATAAGATATGCTAATCAAAATATGTCCTAAACTAACCATCGAAAGCGGTAAGTAAAAGGGAGAAAGACGTGGGGTTGGAAGACATGCACACACACACGCACCCTTATTACAACATCGCGCCCTCTTGAAGGAGGGTCCGAATAAATAAGCTAACTAGCTACGCTAAGCTAAGATAACTATTACAAACCAACTAATTAACTAACTTAGCTAATTAATTACAAACTGAATTGAAACTAGTTATGCTAAGCTAATTAGAATATTACAGAGATGAATTAAATTAGCTAAGCACATTAACTAATTAATTACAAAACCAGTAAATTAACTAGCTAAGTAAAGCAGTAAAATGGCCTCGAGGGGGAGAGGGAGGCATGCATGCTCGGTTTGCTTCACCCGAAAATGCATTGCCTTGCCATGAGTTGCCTCTGTTTGCACTCGTGGTGATCTTAAAACATCATTTGAACTTCCAGATTGCATCTGCCCCAACACAGGAACACTTTGGACAATTTTCCCTGCAAGTGGGCTGGTCGGTAAGCTACCTCAACTGGTCGGCTGGCCAGTGCAAATGGTCGGTAGGCTAGTGCAAGTGGCCTACCGGCCACCTCTCTTTCCAGAATTCTGCCTTTGCTGCAACAGAGAGCAACAGAGCCAAGACAATGTATTTGGCAAGAAATGTATGTACTACCACCCTCCTCATCATGTCTCAAGCTCAAAAGAGTGTGGTACTTGGCTCTCAAGCCACCAATCAAGTATCTCAATACATGATGGCCAAAGAACCAAGCTTGTACAAGCTTAGTGAATGCGCACATAAGACTCAAAGTGCCTCCACCCTATCATGCATGACCAAGGGTGTTGGCGACCAAGAAATGCGACACGCTTCATCACTTTGAGTATGAAACGTCTCACATTTCTTGTGTTTGGATTAACGTCCGATCCAAACACATGCAATGCAACATAAATGCTTATCTTATTCATGTTTTACATGGTTCAATTCTTGTTTACACATTTTAGCTTACCACTTAGTCCATTAACCGATTAAGTTCAATGTGAAAAGTCCTCTAATGAGAGGGGTCAACCAAAAGGGTGGTTTAGGACATGAGAGGGATTATGCCTTTGACTAGGAGGAACCCTCAAAAGAGGGTTAAAGCCATCTAAGCACAAGCCTCAATCCCAAGCTTAAACATAATCTCAAGGCCAACCAACTCTCAAAGTAAATAAAATGGATGAAGAAATGAGGGATGTGGAAGATTTTCAAAGCCGAAATGGCATGATTAAGACACTAAATCATGCAAACAATCCATACAAGACATGCTCAAAAGCCAAATACATTAAGCTAGTAAAGAGCATCATTCTAGAAGCATGCAATATCAAGCATAACAACCAAACCAGCCTTGGACAGAGCTTAATCATGCCAAATCAGAGACTACAACATGCTGAAATTGAAGCTCGAATAGCAAGAAAAACATGTTCGCATGTAGGCTCACAGGCAAGGCATAAGGCACAACTCTCAAAAGCATTTAAAGAGTGAAATATGTGAGAGTGTGTCTACACTATATGCACTAAAATTGCATGCTAAATGATGCCAAAACATGCAATCATCACATACACAACATGTTAAGGGCCTCAAAACTCAAAGCTAGTCGAGGCACTTACACTACAACCATGCATAACAAGTCTTATATGGCAAAGACCATTCAAAATAGAGTCAAAGCATGCTAAATCAGTGGCAAAAACATATTGAAGTAGAGCTAACACAAACTAGGATGATAGGCTAGAACATGAAGCATGTTAGGCCAACAAGCATGATTGCACTATAAGTACCAAAAGCAAGAAAGAAGCGACCCAACCAGCCAAAATCAGAGTTAAAGAATGTCAAAAAAAAGTCAAAAACATGCTTGAACTAAGTCACAAAAGAGTAGAAAAGCATGCTCAAATGCTAGGTTACCAACACATACAAACAAGATACAAGGAGGGGGGACCACCCCCTCCTATTTGGGACCTCAAAACCAGGTTTTTGCCACTGATATTCCCCAGGAATTTAGTGGTTAAAAGGCCAAGAAAAGGTTGCTTCAAAAGCTTTGAGAGATGGCTCAAAAGGCTTTACAAGCCCATGAGCAAAAGGGAGGGAAACACCCCCTAACCAAACAAGGTTTAAACCGCCACTTTTAAATCTTAAAATCAGAGTTTTTTATGGTTGAAAAACCAAGTCAAAATAGCACAAAGAGATGGCCAAGCACTTAACCAAAACAAAGCTTAAAGGGACAAGGCTTTACCCTTGAAGCACAGCAGCAAACCAGCCCAAATTATGAGCTAAAACCAAGCTTTAGACATCAAATAGGACCTCCAAGGACCTCAGCTCCAAGGTGGTGGTGTTTGGCCTAGGGTTTCTTTGCAAGAGTGTAGGAAATTCTCACTTCTAAGCACAATATAGGAAGAGAGAGAGAGAGAGAGAGAGAGAGAGAGATTTCTAAAGAGAGAGGCCAGAATTTTGCTCACAAAATTATAGAGAAAGAGAGAGAGAGATTTTAGAGAGAGAAGCTCCCAAACTTGCTAACCTTCTAAAATGATAGATATTGCCTTCATATATAGAAAAAATGAGAGCCTTGGTCGAAATATCTAAATAGAGAGACACCTGGAGCATTTGAAAGACAGCTGGAGCAAAATATCTGCAAATTCTGAGCTTTCTGGACATTTGTGGCCGACCGGCCACTTGTGGTGGCTGACCGGTACTTTTCTGGCCAACAAGAATCCCTTCTGGCCGGCATATGGCCGGCAAGCTCCATTTGTGGCTGGCACACTCCCACAGAGGGCTACGGCAAAAACTAGTCCTTGTCCCTGACTTCAACCAAGCATAACTCCATCATTTGGACTCCTTTTCAGGTCATTCTTAAGCCTAAACTGTAGCCCCGAAAGTCTTATTTCCAATGGTGGAAGAATCACATCAAAATTCCAAGTGTGAAAAAAGTTATGCCTCTTTTAGTGAAGACTGCTCAGTTTCGGTCCAACCGGATCAATGCCCAACTTCAACTAACCACATCTCCCTCATCTGGCCTTGGCTTGAGCAGATTCTTGAGTGAAAAATGAAGCCCCTGAGTCTTCTTTCCAATGGTGATGGCCTCATAGCTTAAGTCCAAGTGTACAAAAGGACAAATCTGATTTGGTGAAGGTTGTCCGATTTTCTCTCAACGGTTCATGCCCATCTTCTCCTCCAACTTGGTTTCTTCCCTCTCCTCTTCTTTTCTTCAACTCCAAACCTCTAAACAAGATGTTGTAAAGATTTTTTTAATGAACTCACCTCTCTTTCATTCATTTCCACTTTGTCCTTGCTCAGTTTACCGGAAAGCGCAAAATTTAACAAAATGCGAGCGTCATAACATCGTAGAAGCATTTTCAAAAATATTTTTGAAAGAAAGGGTTTTAAGGTCTAAAATATTTTAGTCCAAAAGTGGGGTGTAAGGTTGGGATTTGAATCTCTCCTTGACGAAGAAATCAAACCTTTGCATAGCGTAGCCTACACCATCAAGTAAGCAATCAGTAGTGCCCAAGTCTTAAGGACGGTCAAAAATGGGGTGTCTACACATGCCCTAATCTTCTATGTCATAACCAACTAGTTTCATTTATAACAAATAAATATTTGACATCAAAATGAGAAGACAAGTTACGCAAATCAAATGCATATACTTTCTCATGTCTATGTCCTACAAACAAAGTTTTATTATTTTTGGTATTCTCAATTGTGCAGTGGATTTCCTCAAAAATAACTATATTACCTTTATCACATAATTGACTAATGCTAAGCAAATTATGTTTTAAACTTTCAACAAGTAAAATATTTTCTACAATAAGAAAAGGATTTTTACCAATACTATCTACACCAATAATTTTTCCTTTACTATTGTCGCCAAAAGTTACAAAACCACCCTCCTTTGATTGAAGTGTGGCAAACTTGGCTTTATTTCTTGTCATATGGCTCAAACATGCACTGTCAAGATACCATCTATTGTTGCTGGATTTTGTCTAGAAGCATACCTACAAAATTTATATTTACATTGGTTTTTGATACCTATTCTTTCTTGGGTCTGTGAGAGTTAGAATGTGACGAATTTGAAGTGTTTTTGGGAATCCACATATTTTTAATTTTTGCGAAAAGATTTCTTTTAATTGGATAAGAAAGTGAGATATGACATTTTCTATCACAAAAGTGACATGCGAGATGTGAATGTCTAAATGATGGATGTACAAAAGTATTTTTGAAAGCCTTGACTTTTGTAAAAAGTTTATATCTAATTTCGGCTAT
This sequence comes from Camellia sinensis, assembly GCF_055761805.1. NCBI lineage: Eukaryota > Viridiplantae > Streptophyta > Magnoliopsida > Ericales > Theaceae > Camellia > Camellia sinensis. The sequence goes on along the minus strand of NC_138964.1, from coordinate 106,648,822 downwards.
TCTAAATGTATAATTTTGACTTTTAAGAAATTTATTCAAAGTATCTCTTCCTTGAGTGAATTTTGAAAGAATGTTTTTCAAATCTTTTATGTTTTCATTCAAAACAACTTTCTCCTTTTTCAAATAATCATTTTCGTATTTCACATCATTTAGATCCTTTTTCAAAATGAGAGATTCTTTTGACTTTAAAACTTCATTTTCTTCTTTTATTTTCAAAGATTCTTTTTCTAGAACTTCAATTTTATTTGATACAGATTCGTTTTCTTTTGTTAAGTTTGAAGTCACCTTTTTAAGAGCAATGTTTTTAATGCCAAGTTTTCTAAACTCATTATGCAAATCTTCAAATGCAGATTGTAATTCATCATAAGAGTAAGATTCATTGTTTACCTCATTGTCATCTCCAAATGCCATCAAACATAAATTAGCGATTTCACTATTGTTGTGGTCATTTTTGGAGTCATTTCCATCACTATCTCCCCATGCAATGATCATGACTCTTCTTTTGTCGTTCTTGAGTTTAGAACAATCAGCCTTGATGTGTCCGAGCTTGTTGCATTCATAAAAAAGTAATTTCAGACTTTTCATTGTTTTCTCCTTTTGTAAAGTCTTTCTTTCCGTACTCTCCTTTGCTAAAATCTTTTCTGAAGAATTTTCTTCCTTGTTTATTTTTCATAAATTTCCTAAAACTTTCTTATGATGAAGGCAATTTCTTCATCATTGTCATCCGAATCATCTTTATACTCTTCTTCGTGGATGGTAGCGGATCTGAAAGCTATTCCTTTCCTTTTCTTGTTATATTCTTCTTCATTCCTGGCTTGCATGGTGATCTCATATGTTAGGAGAGATAGCAACTCATCTACACTTAGCCTTGATAAGTCATTTCCTTCTATGATAGCGATGACTTTTGTCTCCTAGTTTTTAGGCAATAACCTAAGCATTTTTTTTACAACCTCAACGTTAGTTTATGTTTTACTAAGAAACTTTAAACCATTTATAATATCCGTAAAACGAGTAAATATTTCAGTAATGGTTTCATCGGGTTTCATTTTGAAAAGTTCATAATTATGGTCTAGCAAGCTTATGTTGGACTATTTAACTTGGTTTGTTCTCTCATGATGAGTCACTATAAGTTTATCCCAAATTTCTTTTGTTGTCTCATAGGTGGAATGTCTCATAAACTCGTTAGCATCTAATGCACAATACAATACATTTATGGCTTTAGCATTGGCTTGAATACTCTTCATATTGGCTTCAGTCCATTCACTTTCAAGCTTCAGGACCTTTTGGCCATCTACGGTTTTAGTCGGGATTTTGGGACCATTGCAAATTATTTTCCAACTCTCACAATCCATAGATTGAACATAAATGGTCGTTCTGGTTTTTCAATAACTAAAATTTGTACCACTAAACAAAGACGGTCTATTAGAAGCTTGTCCCTCAGCAAGTGTAAAACTAGGAGTTTCCATAATTTACTCTAAGACGGTTAAGTCACAAAAACTAGAGTCTAGGCTCTGTCATCAATTGTTATCCTAGGTAGGTGCAGACGCGCCCTCGAGGGCCTCATGCTACTACAGTTCGGACTCGTTTGTCACGGTTCTTAATCTGATCCCATAATATGTGATGTGAGATTGATAAATCACCAAAGAGTCCAAATCCGGCAAATCGTTTTGGAAAACTAATTTTTTTAGAAAGAAGTACCAAACATGGACTGCTTTGCCAGATATAGAGTCGCCACCTAAATTGTTATTTTAGGGGAATTTAGGAAACCTGACTCATGCCCAAGGCTACGTGTCTGTCATCACCAAAGTTATCTCGGCTTGGGAACTTGGGTACGATTGGGGAAGGTCATCTATGAGCACCCCCGCTCGCCCGATCAAAGATCGGCCTGTACTAAGCATGATATTTTGTTTTGAAAACATATGTGTTCTTATTCCGGTTATTAGCTAGAATTTACTATGTGATGCGCACAACACACAAGTATAGACTAGATCGCCTAAGTTGGAACAAAGAAATTTCATGTTTATTTATTTGAAGATAGTTTGATGGTGCTACTCGTAAGTAGGCTAAGACGTGGATTTGCTACCCTCAAGTGGGCTTAAGAAAACATGATTTTGCCACTCTCAAGTGGGCTTAAAACACACATTTTGATGAATTGTTCCAATTCAAGTAATCTAACCTTCACCCACAGGCATTCAGGCAGTTATATCACATAAGCAGTTAGCCTCATGGCAAGCATGCTATTATGGTAACACTCACACTCATGCAAGATGCTAAAGCATAAACACTTACCTAGTACTCCGAGCCAAAACAAGAAACTAGTTAGAAATCATGCATGATCCTAGTTCATGTTAAGATGGCTAATGCAACACATGCAAAATGCAAATAGAATAGGCTCGGCTAATCTAAGAATAGCATGTGAAATGCGACAACTCGATACACGTATTCAAGTTGGAATTGAAACACTATGCAATTAGTATGATGCGCCGAGCCCGGTGCGTGCAATACGGATGAATGTATGCAAACATGCTAACATAAGTATGCTAATTGAAACATGACCTCAAACTAACCATCAAAAGCAGGTGAGTAAAATGGAGAAAGACGTGGGGTTGGAAGACATTCACACATGCACGCACACTTATTACAAATTCGCCCTCTCGACGGAGGGTCCAAATAAATAATACAAACCCGAATGATTAATCAACTATCCTAGCTATTTAATTATTACAAACCCTTAATTAATTAACAAATTAATTACAAAAAGGAGGCCGTCGCAGCTTCACCTCGGAATGATTGAATGATGCATGCTTGATTGCCTCACTCGGAAACCCATTGCCATGCCACATGTTGCCTCTGTTTGCACTGTTTTATACCTCTGAAGACTTTACAAGTCCCTAGGATGCTTCTGAACCACTCCTTGAGCACTGTGGGAGGTCACCGGCCAAGGGATAAGGCCACTGGCCATTGTAAAGTGGTTACCGACCATTTGTAAGGCTCTCGGCCAGATTTTGGTAGTCGGCCGGCACTGGCCATATCTTTCTGCAGAATCCTGTTTTTGATGCAACAGAGGACAGACAGTGCATGGCAAGGCATTTACAAGACAATGTCTGCACAGCCACTCTCCCTATCATGCTATGAACTCAAGGGAGTATGACTCTCGACCCTCGGGCCACCAATCACGCATTTTGATGCATGATGGCCAAAGGTGCCAAGTGTACAAATCGATATGGAATGAATGCAACAAAACATATGAATGCCTAGAACTCTATCATGCTTGATCAAGAGCGTCGGCGACCAAGGATTGAGGGACGTTTCGTCACTTCAAGTACGAACGTTCCTCGTTCCTCGCTCCTCGTGTTTGGTTTGACACCCCAAACCAAACACAATGCAATGCATGTATGCCAAATACAATGCAACATGGAAAAGCAATGTTATGCAACCTAAGCATGCTAAATGCAATAGGACTCAAGTTTGCACACAAGACTAAGGTAGCGAGCATGCCAAATGCAATGAACCTAAGCATGCAAGTTAAGCTAATGTAACATGGGCACGCCAAGTATGCAACAATGTTATGTAATGTAATTAGCTAAATATCATGCGATATAACAAACATGCAAACATGATACAATACAAGCATGCAAATATCATGAAAGCAAACATGCTCAATGGACTTAAACTAAAACGGGCAAACCTTAGCCGTGCTAAAACAGTGACCATAGTACCAAAGGAATGATGGAATGAGATGCACAATAAGCATGCAAATAGAATGGCCTACCACCCAGGCATAAGGATACAATCCTCAAGCATGAGCGACAAGGGATGAACATGATAATGTGACAATGCCACGAACTCTGAAATCATGTGGGGAATGATGCCAAATCATATGCACAAGTGAAGCATAGCATGCCAATAGACCCAATGCTCAAAGCTAGTCAAGGGGCTCACATCATGGCTATATTAACCAAGCCCCAAAGGGCCAAGAGGACTTAAAACAGTCCGAGGGTAAGCCAAAACAAGGCTAGAACATGCATGTGATAAGGCCAAAACATGCTAAAAAGATGGACATAAACAAGGGGCATGCAAGGCTACAAAGGGAGCATTACACTACATTTATCACAACCACTCATGGCATGGATTATGCAATAAAAAAAAAAGTTATAATATGTCAAAATAAGCCCCGAAACCCAAGGAGATGGCATCCCAAAAACCTAATCATTGAGACATACACAATGACCCAAGCATGGAGCATAAGACACCAACTCTTCAAAGCATTGAAAGGATGACAAATGCAAGCATACAAGCATGAAACATGGACTGAAATAACATGACAAGTGATACCAAATCATTGAAATGGCCCAAGCAAAGCATGCTAATGACTCACACACCCAAAGCTAACAAGCTAGAATGCATGGTGGCTATACAAAGCATGGCATATGTGACCCAAACAACCAAAATCAGACCTCAAGCATGGTAAAACAAAGCTAAAAGCTTCTCAAAGTTAAGCCAAAACATGTAAACATGGTGGTCTAAACACAAGGTGCATGTTAAGGCAAATGAGGGGATTGCAAAGCAAGTGTATGATGCATGCAAGAGACTAACTAAACAAACTTAAAACAGACGTATATCATGCCAAAATAACACTAAATACCTACTGAAATGGTGCTAAAACAAACTAAGCATACATGCTACCATGCTAAGCCATTAACACAAGCATATGAGACACAAGGAGATGGGGGGTGTCTCTCCCCTATTCAAGACTTCAAAACCACTTCTCCACCACTGAAAATCCTCTGGATTTCAGTGGTGAGAAGGTCAAAACAAAAAGGGGTCAAAGCTCAAAAAGAAGGTTACAAAATAAGGCCAAATAAGGCCTAAGAGGGGGTAGACAACCCCCAACCCAAAAGTAACCTTAAACAAACATATTTAGCACATAAAAATAGAACTTTTTTTAGTGAGACACTAAGCTTAAAACAGTATGGAAGTATTGCTAAAAGCTTAAGCAAAAATGGGGAATAAAAGAGCAGTTTCTCACCCTTGAAGAACACTTCAAGAACACGAACTCCAGCACCTCCTTTTGATCAAAACCAACTCAAAAACTCTGAAATCAACTCCTTAGCACCTCAGTAACTAAGGAATAGTGTACCACTAGGTGCTTTAGTGCAAAAATATGAACAAGAACACCCTTTAGAACACTATTACACACACAAATCAAAAGAGAGGGAGATATAGAGATAGATAGATATAAAACTCCTAACCCTAAATTCCAGAACCTCTGAGAAGGGAGGAGGAGCTCTCTTCTTATAGAATTCCAATTCTAAAGCTTCTAAGAGAAGCTAAGGAATTGAAGCAAATTCCTCCATACACGTGTATGGAGGGGGTGAATACAGCTGGCACAAAATATCTGCATAAAGCAGATGAATAGGGTTCGGTTAGCAAAAATGGCCGATCGACCAACACAATGGCCGACCGACTAAAAAAGGTGCCGATCGGCCAAAACATTTGGCCGATGGAAGGAAAACAGGGCCGATGGCCTCAAGCCTTGGCCGGTGGGTTTAGGGGATGGCCAACAAGCCACCCTCTTCCCTCAGAAGCAAAAAGCACAAGTGTTTGGTCCACAACCAAGCACAAAACAGACAAGTTGAGAGATCCTGAGGCACGGTGCGTGGTCGAGGCCTTCGGGAACTTAAAACGAACACGAGCAAGGATGATCATCGTGTGTTCAAACGATGACGTCCAAGTCTTGAGGACGGTCAAAAATGGGGTGTCTACAGTTGCCCCTCTTTGACAGAACTCAAAAGTCATAATAATGACGGGAGTGAATGTCAAAGCCTAGAGACGACCCATTTTGGACAAGGCCGAAGACTTAGACAAGCATACAAAATACAGATAAAGATATGCGCCTGAAGGCATGGGCAAGATGCAAGAACAATGCACAAAGCCGAGCATAACTTATGATCATGCAAAGAAAACTGTAACGAAGCATAACATGCAACAGTTTTAAGCAGGCAAATACAAATCTAACTACATTACATGCAGAAAGGATGTAAGAGAATTATACAATTCTCGCTACGTCTCACATGGAGTTCATACAATACCTGTACGGTTCGTCTGATCGCGCTAGCCTCAAATGAACCGTACATACAATATCGTGCCTGAAAGAGGAAGAAACTCAACAGGTATAATATTGTTAGCGACATGTATAACAATGCAAATTAAAACTGCGTGACAACGCGTGTGATGTGTGCATAACAATGCAAGGAGGGCATGCGTGACAACGCAAGCCGAGGGGTGTATAACAATGCAATTTGAAACATAAACACGTGTAAGTAAAGCAATACGCGACAACATATACGATGTGTAACAACGTGGAAATAAGCATAACACATGTAAGTAAAGCACACGCGACAACGCGAGCAATATGTATAGCAAGGAATGAAATGTACACATGTAAGTAAAGTACACGCGACAACGTGTACAATGTGTAATAACGTGGAAATAAGCATAAACACATGTAAGTAAAGCACACGCGACAATGCGAGCAATGTGTATAGCAAGGAATGAAATGTACACATGTAAGTAAAGCACATGCGACAACGTGTACAATGTGTAACAACGTGAAAATTAGCATAAACACATGTAAGTAAAGCACATGCGACAACGCGAGCAATGTGTATAGCAAGGAATGAAATGTACACATGTAAGTAAAGCACACGCGACAACGTGTACGATGTGTAACAATGTGGAAATAAGCATAAACACATGTAAGTAAAGCACACGCGACAACGCGAGCAATGTGTATAATAAGAGGAACTTGAAATGTACACATGTAAGTAAAGCACACGCGACAACGTATACAATGTGTGAAATAAGAGAAACTTGAACACATGTAAGTAAAGCACACGCGACAACGAGTACAATGTGTGTAACAAGAAAAACTTGAACACATGTAAGTAAAGCACACGCGACAACGTGTACAATGTGTTTAACAATGTAACCTAGAGAGAGGGACACATATTCAACGGAAACATGGTAAAGGCATGTTATTCGTGATGTTGAGATGCAATTCGAAAGTAAGACAAAGCATGCTCAATGCAAGAACGAAAAGATACATAACAAGCGCGCTTATTACAGTCAAAACAAAGCAATGTAATACAACATATCTAAAGCGATTTGCGGAACTCGCAAAATACAAAAGGATACGAAAAAGGATACACCTTGCACGTATTCGAGCATCGCACATAAAAGGCATGGTCCGAGGTCAAAACGGAGGCCGGTTAAGCTTCAAAAAATGCATTTTCTTGCACTATCTTGAGGAATGAAGGTCCCAAACATCATATTTGACCCAAATAAGGGTGTGGGAGGTGCGTCGGCCACCAGGGAAGGCCACCGGCCATCCAATAAGACAATCGGCCAAATATTTAGCTGACCGGCCAACAATTTGGCCGACTGGCCAAAAATGGCTGTGTCGGGGCAGTTTTGAAATTTAGCCACGGGTCTTTAAATATAGGGCCTCAAACCCTATATTTTCACTTCCTCCTAACTCGAAAATCCCTCCTCTCTCTCTCTAGGTGATTTCCCAACCTTCGATCCTCGTTTTTCCTTGGTTTTCGGGCCCTTTTCGTCATTTGATTCGCGAAACCCTTCCTGTTTCGCACATTTTGAACCGAACAAAACTCGGTTTCGGTGACTTTTCCTTGGTTTCCACCACTTGGGGCTTGTTTTCCCCAAGTTTTCCTCAGTCTTCGTGCCTTTTCCCACACTCCGAGCTTTTCTCCCATTTTTCACTCTCTTGGGGTTGACTTTTCAGTTGACTTTTGGCATTTTTGCTTGTTTTACACATTTTCGGCCATTTTCACACTCTTTCTGAGATGTCTGACAACATTCCATAGGGTGGGAGTCCTCCAGAGATGGATGCGGATCCCGAGGTCGAGCTCCTACCTCTTTGCGTCCGACCATTTGATCCGGCGACCTACAGGCCGGCGATACATGTGCTCCCTCCTGATAGCCTCCGCCACTTCAGGAGCTATGCGCGGGGCGCGCCACTAAAGCTTCTACTGCGCGAGCCAGAGTCACATCTGTATGACGCCACTGAGGTATATTCTTCCTCTGTTTTATTTTCTGCAATGTAGAACATATACTGCAATAGTCCCACACCCAATATTTGTTTAAATCTGAACACATGTACACATGCTGTATTCTCAACCAAACGATTCAAATACACTGATACATCGAATGTCGTAGTTCATTGTGAGCGCACCCACACCCAATATCTGTTTAAATCTGAACACATGCACACACATTGCATTCTCAACCAAACGATTCAAACACACTGATACATCGAATGCTGTAGTTCACTGTGAGCGCGCCCACACCCAATATCTGTTTAAATCTGAACACATGCACACACACTGCATTCTCAACCGAACGATTCAAACACACTGATACATCAAATGTTGTAGTTCACTATGAGCACACCCACACCCGATATTTGTGTAGACTCAGACACATGCACACACACTGCATTGCTATCAACTCTGAGCGCATTCAACACTGTATTTCTAACACTGCTTTACAACTGTTTATTTGAACACAGGGAGATTCCCATGCCTTCTGGGGATATGGGAACACTGCCGCCCGAGGGTGGTACATGGAGTTACCCGATGCGGTCCGTAATATCGTTGACCGGGCCGGCTTTAGGACCTTTTACATGGGACTCTCGCGCCTCATTGCGAGTAGGCTCCTTCTTGCTGCTCTGGTGGAGAGGTTGTGGAACACCACTGACTCCTTCTACCTTTCTGCCACTAGGGAGATGACGATGACTCCTTTTGACTTCTCCATGCTCACAAGCATCGAAGTAGGGGGTGATCCGATCCCCTTTGACATAGATATGGACGAGTGGGATGCCGTTCAGCTATACTTACTCGGCACTCAACCACCCCTTGCCCAGGCAGGGTTTGTTAGGTACTCATGGTTCGAGGATCATTTTCAAATCCAGGCACCTACTACTCGGGAGGAGGAGGAGCAGTATGCCTATGGCTTCATTATGTTCCTGTTGGGGACCACACTCTTTGCCGACCGGGCGAACACCGTCGCCCTCTACCTGCTGAGCGCGTTAGTGGACGTGACACGGATCCACCATTACAACTGGAGTGGCGCGGGCTTGGCCACTCTTTATAGATATATGAGCTCACCCTCCCGCCTCAGCGGGCAGTTACTTGGAGGCTATTGGCGAGCCTGGGAGGTACATATTCCCTTTTCTATTTTTTCAATTCCGTTTTTTTCATTATCTGTATATCACACACATTGCCCGCACGCAATCTACTTTACACTGGTTGTACACTGCACACACTGCACAATACACTACACATACCGCACTCTGCTTTATCTATATACTGCTTTATCTGATAAGCATACTCATATCTGCTCTGTTGTATTCTGTAGTTATGGGTGTATGCCTACTTTTCTAGGCTTGCTCCAGTGCCAGATAAGGAGATGCCCCTCGGTGTTCCATTTTCTCACCGCCTCAATGTAAGATGCGAGCGGAGGCCACGGGAGTCCTTCATGTTCTTCCGCCGCTATTTTGACACCATCACCGCAGCTGAGGTATGTCAAACATTTCAGTTTATTTAAGCTTCTCTTTATTTTGTACTCTCAATATCAGTAGATAACAAACTGTGTTTTATTTGCAGATCACCTGGCAGCCTTGGGCCCTGTTGCTTGATGTAGTTCGGGAGCGGTACGCTGGTGCTCGAGAGACTGCCCATTTCAGAGTTCTGCTAGAGGGCCCAGTCTGCCGTGCTTGGTACTTGGGTGAGCACTTCTTGCGGCAGACCCTCGGCTTACCGGAGCAGGTAGTCCCGAGGCCGCCTCCCACCCATATGAGGCATACCGAGAGGTATACCTTTGAGGAGATGATGGATTACACCATCGGCTGGAACTCTGAGGGCTTTAGAGACGAGGGTGACTATGCCGAGTACATCCAGGCTTATATCATGCGGCCTTTGACTGGTGCTCGTCGAGCAGAGCGAGAGAGGCCAGCGGCACCAGCAGCGGGAGCGGGGGCACCAAGGGCACCTCCGGCCCGAGGCAGGAGTGGGTCGCGAGAGGGCAGGGAGCTGGATGGCCAAAGCTGCCCACGACGATCACATGCCAAGGACAGGGTGGAGAGACTTATCAAATTCCCTTCTCTCCTCCTCCGACTGATTATGAGCTTGTCGGAGTCTATGGCTCGACCCCGGTATGTACTGCTAAACTTTGCATTCTGTACAGTCATTTCAATTCATTTGATATCCCGCAGAATACTAATGACTTTAACACTTTTGCAAGCATTCGTTAAGTACACTTGCCAGTCCCTAGAGTTGACAGCCTCAGTAGTGGGGATGCTGCAGCGGTGCATCGGCTTTTTGACCATCTACAATATCCCGGTAAGTTCTTTCAACCGCAGTCTCGAAATCTGCCTACATAATCTGACGCACCACACTATCAACACGGCACTTGATTCACAGCACTCACGGCACTGACACACTGTAAGCCACATACTGTTCACAGCGTTGCTCACGGCATTCGTACACTGGACCCATACAGTTCATTCTGTACTGATACACTGCTCAAAGCTTTTATATACTGTTTCACGTAGCATGACTGATGCATTTGCTATTTGTCCTTTCCAGGCCCCATTTCAGATTCTGGCTGCGGGAGGTGCTCCAGCTGGACCATCTGTTCTTGGTCGAGGAGGAGAGGGAGCCAGGCGGAGGATGACTATCCACAGCCGAGGTAGGCACAGGCACGCCCGTGCTGAGAGCAGTTCATGACAGCCCACTCCAGACGACGATGAGTCAGATGAGGAGGTAGAGTCGTTTCAGGGCGAGGCTGGGGATAGCATAGACTCAGATTCTGACGGCGAAGCTGGCGGCGACGATCTTGGACCTTCCTCCAAGAAGAGGACCAGGACAAATTCCTGTGCTCGAGATGACTGATACTGATCCAGACACTTGATGTTTTTCTTCTTTTTTACTTTGTTCAGACATTTTGTTGTTTTTCTCCTCTTTTGTTTTGCTTTATTTTTCTTTTTACTGGTAGTTTGAGCACATTGTACTGCCTCAGGCAGATTTTACTTTCTCAAAACTATGTGCTTTTTGCAAAAGTCGTGATGAAATGAAACAGCTGTTTTGTTCAAAAAGTGTTACATTTGTACATTTTATGCATCGCATCGCATTACATAACAATGTAAATGAGATTTGAACTCTTGTTTGAAAAAAATAAGCATTTGCACCGTAATAATCAGGTAGTGAACCGAGTAACGACAAAAACAACTCGATAATTGAAATAAAGAACTAGATAAGCTAACCAAGTGTAAATACAACTCGATAAGCAAAGAAAAAACTTAAAGAATGTGAAATACAACTTGATAAACAAATTGCAATAACAGGCGCGACTTCACAAAATCATCACCGAAAGGCATTGGAAGTGGAATCAGTTACAAGTTCTCAACATGTTCCATACATAAATAGCTCAGGGAACAAAAAGGAAGGCCATCGGCCAAAGGAAAAGGCCACCGGCCACGAGAGATGGCCATCGCCCACAATTTTTAGCCGATCAGCCAAAAGGGATGGTCGGTCGGCACTAATTTGTCCGATCGACCAAAAATGGCAAGCACCTCCAGAATGTTGACACCTATCTTCCACTCACCTCCTTATCCTCTACAAAAGTCTCAGCTTCATAGTTTTCCTCATTTCAACACTATTTTTCATCAAAATTGAGGCATTTCTTATCCAAAATCTCACAACTTGGATTGCCACCTTAGATGGCTCAGAAAAGTTGAACTTCCGAGGCTTCGGCATTAATGCACTAATCATGCTAAGTCGAACTCCGCTGCACCTTCCATTTCTCCATGTCGCGGCAAGGTTTTGGAATCCGGTAACACACGTCTTTAGTTTTGGCGGGCAAGAGATGTGTCCTACCTTTGAAGACTTCCAAGCTTTGATGGAATCCGAACGCAACGAAGAAATCTTGCCCCAGCTTCGCTTCGGCCACGTCCAAGCCTTAGAACGAATGTGTGGGCTCACTATGCACGATGCTCGGTCATTGATTTGTGATGGAGTACTGGACATTCCCAGTTTGATTCGTCGGTTTTCCGATACCAGTGACCGTGGTGACCATCATTGGCAGGGCTTTCGCCGACATGCACTTTGCTTATGCATGCTGTCCCATTTCTTGCTTGCCCCAGGCTCGGGAGGGTTTAGCACTCGTTTGATCAAAGTTACCCAAGCCTTAAAAGAGGGCAAGAGCTGCATTGCGATGACACTGGCTGAGACATTGATGGGCTTGGACATTTTCCATTGCCGGGAGACGACCAGATTCGCAGGGAGTCCACTACTGCTGCAGGTAATGTTTCCCACCCTATCTCACATATATACTGCTCACATCACGCGGCCCTCGGGCTCAATTTTTCTCTCAACACCCTTTTCTCACTTTTCTCTCATCGTACATCTCTCTATTCTTTAATCTCTCATTTTTCATCTCTTCCCAGGTGTGGTTGATGGATAAGTTGCAGGTTGTGGACTCATGCCCAGTGTATTCAGCTCGTGGCTATTTCTTCTGACGACGTCTGGTCGATGCCCTTGATGAGGGATGGTGGTTCGACTGGATATGCAGTTTGTCCACAGACCGTATTGCTTGGCGTTGTCCTTGGCTCAATCTACCGGTAATGAGCTACAGCATGTCCCGGCAGACCGGGGTTTAGTTAATTGGCCCGACACACTGCGTGTTCTACTTTTCTTTCCGGTTCCAGAGCCAGTTCGGCCATGATTAGATTTGCCTGGCAGAGGGGATAGAGTACCCAGCTGCATTTCTGGTCCGAGGCGCACAGCTAACTCAGCATGCCACGGCATGGAGGATGAGAGAGCTTTTGGCCCCCGCTCCCACTTTCAATTACACCCTTTTTTATGAGTGTATAGCTTGGCTTAATGAAGAGGCACAGATAGGGCCCACTTTGGCATCAGAGGCTTCGACCAGCTCTGGGAGGGGACGCGGGAAAACCTGACTATGCCCCGGATTTATTTGCTTTAATCAGAACTTTCAATTTTTCTTTATGAATATAATGAAAAGCAACTTCAATTTGTATGCAAGAGCAGGAAAACTCTGTATTGAAATCAATAAAATTGAAAGTTGTGGGTACTGAAAATTTCCCGTTTGGTCCAAAATGGTCTAAGTTGTAAAAAGATTAATTTGAGCAAAATCAACTTTTATTAAAACTTTTCAAAACCATTTTCGATATGGCTCAGAATTGGAGACGCCTGAGATCTGTCACTGAGATGTACAACCTCGGATCCTAGCAACTGGAAAGTTGCCCCTAGTCTAAGTAGCACTGCACCGGAGATCACAACCGAACTCTTGAATGCTGAATAGACGAAGATAACCGAGATGATCAAATGGACAAAGTTGATCGGGGAAGTGATTATGGCTGGACTTTAGAATGAAGTTGCCTACGTATCCCAAACATGGGAATCAAGCCTTACGTAGTTCAGCTAAGGTTCACTCATGTATTAACCCTCACCTTTTATGCTCTGACTTTTGCCAAGGCCACCCTTTGCGGGTTTTCAACCTTGCGAGCTCAGTTTTTATAATTTCAAATTTTTTGTGCTCTAACTTTTACCTAGGTCACCCTTTCGGGTTTTCGGCCTAGCGAGCCTCTCAGGGAAAATATTTCTTTAGCTTGTCCATGTTGATTGGTTGGGAGAACTCTAGGCCATCTAGATCCATCAGAACGACTGCTTCACCCGACCAGATAGACTTGATGATGTAAGGGCCAGTCCAATTGGGTCTGAACTTGCCCCTAGGGTCGTAGATGGGAGCTCGGTTGTCTTTGAGCACCAAATCTCCTTCCTTCAAATTCCTGGACTTAACTTTCTTGTTAAAAGCCCTGGCAATTCGTCGTTGATAACCTTGAACATGGTACAGTGCTTTCAGCCTTCTCTCATTAAAGAGCATGAGTTCCTCGAATCTGCTCTGCTGCCAATCTGCCTCACCTATCTGACACTCAGCCAGTACTCGCAATGACGGAACCTCAATTTCGATAGGTAGAATGGCCTCCATCCTGTAAACCAATGAATACGGAGTCGCTCCAGTAGAAATTCTAATTGAAGTCCAATAGCCCCACAGAGCAAACGGCAACTTATCTGGCCAGTCCCGGTAGGTTTCCACCATTTTCTGCAAAATGTGTTTGATGTTCTTGTTGGCGGCCTCAACTGCTCTGTTGGTTTGCGGCCGATATGTGGATGACTTATGAAAAGTCATGTTGTATTTTTCCAACAAGCAATCACTTCCTTCTTGAAGTGGGAACCGTTATCTGAAATAATCTCGTTTGGGACCCCGTAACGACAAATGATGTTGTTCCTGATGAACTTCGCAACATGTGATGCCTTCAACACCGCATAAGATTGGGCCTCAACCTACTTTGTAAAATAGTCTATCGCGACCAGAATGAACTCATGCCCATTGGACCCCTTCGGAGTGACAGCCCCGATCACATCAATTTCCCAAACTGAAAATGGCCATGGTGAAGTCATATTGTACAGCTTCGACGGCGGGATGTTCATGCGGTTTGCATGGATCTGACATTGTGGCATCGCCGAACAAAGCCAATACAATCCTCCTCCATGGTGGACCAGTAGTAACCCTGTCTGAGGATTTTTCGGGCCAGCATCACCCCGTTCATGTGCGCTCCGCACTCTCCTCCATGGATGGCCTCCATTAGGCGCTTCGACTCTTCGGCCTCAACACATAGCTTATGCATTCCCAGATAACCTCTCTTATACAGTTTACCTCCACAGATGATGAACTGAGTAGCCATTCCTTTGATTACCCTTTTATCCTTGGCATTTGCCCCTGGTGGATATGCTTCTTTCTCCAGGAAGTTCCATACATCGTAATACCAGGGATTCTCATCTTGAACCTTTTCTATGGCAGCAATCGACTCGTAGGCTGGCGCAAACTTCTGGTCCATGATGATCGAACGCATCCGGACTCCAAAAGGGATGTCTGTCATAGAAGATAAAGTTGCTAATAAATCTGCGAACCTGTTGTTCTCTCTTAGTAGATGAGCGAAGTTCAGTTTCTCAAACCGAGGAATCAGCAAGTCCAAGGTCTGGTGGTAGATTCTCATCTTTTCTTCTTTAACTTTTCAATCTCCTTTTGCTTGAGATACAACAAGGTTCGAGTCCCCGATGACGTCCAACCATTTTGCCCCTAGTTCTAGAGCTGCTTCTAGCCCAGCAATACACGCCTCATACTCTGCCTCATTGTTCGAGACTTTGAACCAGAGTTTGAATGCTAGAGGAATACGAGAATTATTGGGTGCTATCAGCAACGCCCCTATCCCATATCCGTATTGGTTTGACGCTCCGTCAAAGTACATCGTCCAAAATTCTTCTTCGACATGCAGAATGGCCTCGTCTGGGAATAGGTACTTGACTGCTTCATCCCCTTCCACTGGGTGATCGACTAGGAACTCCGCTACCGCTCTCCCCTTTACTGACTTGCGCGTCACATACTTCAGATCGAATTCAGAAAGCAGAAGCAACCAATGAGCTAGTCTACCCGTAAGTGCCGGTTTCTCGAAGAGATATTTGATGGGATCTAATCTTGAAACCAACATTACAGAGTGAGCTAACAGGTAGTGCTGCAGCTTCCTGGTAGCCCATACCAAGGCCAAACAAGCCTTCTCCAGTGGAGTGTAGCGGGTCTCGTATTCCAGCATCTTCTTGCTCAGGTAATAGATAGCTCTCTTCACCTTGTCCTCAGACTCTTGTGCAAGCATGCATCCTATTGTAGTTTCGGTTACTGAAAGGTACAAAATCAATGATTTTCCTGGCTCAGGCGGTGACAACATCGGCGGGTTCTGTAAATATTGCTTGATCTGTTCAAAAGAAGCTTGGCATCGACCGTCCCATTGGAATTTCTTTCCTTTCTTCAGGAGGCCAAAGAGTGGTTCACAAGTCAAGGTTAATTTAGAAATAAACCGTCTTATGAAATGCACTTTACCCAGAAACCTCGCACCTCCTTTTCAGTCCTCGGTGGTGGCATTTCTAAGATGGCCTTGATCTTGGAAGGGTCAACTTCGATACCCCTCTGTGTAATCAAGAACCCCAGCATTTTCCCTGCTGTAACACCAAACGTACATTTTTGAAGATTCAGCCGCAACCGAAATTCTCTGATCCTTTGGAAAAACTTTTGCAAGGCGGTGTAGTGGCCCTCTCTTTCTTTGGACTTGACAATCATGTCGTCCACGTACACCTCAACCTCTTTGTGGATCATGTCGTATAATATTGTGGTCGCGGCCCGTTGATATGTAGCTCCAGCATTCTTCAGCCCAAATGGCATCACTCTATAACAGTAGGTCCCCCACGGGGTGGTAAAAACAGTCTTCTCCCGGTCTTTGGGTGCCATTACGATCTAGTTGTAGCCTGAAAAGCCATCCATAAATGAGAGCAATGCATGCCCTGTTGTGAAGCCCACTACTCATCGATATGCGGCAGAGGAAAGTCGTCCTTCGGACTGGCTTTGTTCAGATCCCTGAAATCCACACATATCCGAATCTTGCCATCCTTCTTCGGCACCGGAACTATGTTGGCCAGCCAAGTTGGGTACTTAGATACCAGCAGGAACCCTGCGTCGATTTGGTTGGTGACCTCTTCTTTGATCTTGATGGCCCACTCGGGGCGGATCCTTCTAAGCTTCTGTTTGACAGGTCGGGCCTCGGGGTCAAGAGGGATCCGGTGCTGTACAATCTCAAGATCGATTCCTGGCATGTCTTCATAGGACCACGCGAAAACATCTTTGAAATCTTTTAATAAAGCGACTAAGCGCTCGCGCTCCTCCGAAGACAACGTGGACCCGATCTGGACCAGCCGCGGGTCTTTCTCAGTACCAACATTAACTATAGTGATTTCATCAACCAAGGGTTTAACAAATCTCTCCTACTCTTGATCAAATAAACGCTGTAAAATCGGAGGAATTTCTTCCTCGTTGTTTTCATCAAAATTTTGAAAGTCCTGATTAATACAATAAATCAAAGGCACAGAAAAATACTCAAAAGCCACAGCCACTTCATTCTCATTAACCACTTCCAAGTCGCCTGATTCCTCTGTTATAACAGACTTAAAGGAAAAAGAAAAAGACGACCTAGACAGGACTGTGGCATCCGGGTTGTCACCCCCAGGAATACTGGACTCAGACTCAGATGAGCTAGAACCTGATTCCGACTCACAAGACTCGGTGGAATCAGATTCCGACTCACTACCTGACCCAGTGCTGCTCTATAAGAATCCCTCCTCGTACTGCCAAACGAGGGAGGGTGCCATGGACGCATCCAAAATGTTTGCAGATGGGCTTGCAGCCACTTCATTCCCGATCATGGATACCGAGAAGTTATCCCCCAAGCACTTCTTTACGATCAGAGGATCTGAAAGTAGACAAGCCAGTGCTACCCCCATTTCAATCTCGGTGTTCTCAGAATCCACTTTCCCACACTGCTCAACTCCAGCTGATGGGTGTGTCTGCTCCTTGGCAACATCATCCTTGGACGACTACAAGTCAAAGAAGATCTCAAACCCTGGCAAGCAACACTTCTCTATGTTCAACCATGGCTCTGGGAAGCCGCAGAATGGAAAATCCTCCAATTCCCGGGCAAAATGTCCGTTTAGGGTACCTTGGATGGGTTGGTGCATTAACTCATAAGGTTTCCCCGCCTGCTTTGCTCTGGCTCTCCCAGCCATCTCCTTGCCTTTCCTCACCCAGTCCTTTTTGGTGGGCAAGTAACCCAAACCAAAGGTATGTGCGTTGTGCGGCACTTCGGCCGATACTGCAATGCCCTTCCGGCCACTTCTTCCTAGTCCCATCACAGGGATGTGCTGGAGTTTGTTCATGAGGTATACTGACTGAGCACTGACATACAACCCTTCCTCAACAGCTAAGATGTTCTATATGACCCGGGCCTCGGCTAGGGTAAAACCTGATAGGAACACCTCTTCCGTGCCATGCTCGATTTCCAAAACCGATGTAGACACTTCTAGCGGCGGATGGATTGATGAATTCCCAAAAACTATAGCCACCCCCTTCCCGTGAGGGTATTTCAACGTCTGATGCAGTGTGGAAGAGATTGCCTTCGCCTGGTGTAGCCACGGCCGCCCCAGGAGTAGATTAAAGGTCGCGGGAATGTCCAAGACATGAAAGTTGATCTCGTGATGTCCTGGACCAACCTTGGTCTGAATCTGCACAGTCCCCATCACTTCTCTGCTAGTATTGTCATAAGCCCTTATCACCTGGGCAGTTGGCACAAAGTCCACGGGCTTCAACCTGATTGCATATACCGTCCTCGACGGGCACATGTTAATGGCAGATCCTGTGTTGACAAGAACTACCGGTACCCACTTATCTCTACACTCCACAGAGATGTAGAGCGGTTTGTTATGGTTTGCGCCCTCAGGCGGCAATTCCTTGTCAGAAAAGGTCAACGTCGGGGAAGCTCTTCTCGGAAAAAACAATCCTACCAGCTGCTCAGGCGTGGTGTCTATCGAGAGTTTGGCTTTGTCCATTGCAGATAGGACGGCTTGTCTATGGACTCACAAAGCCATAAGCAGTCCCCAGATGGAGATGTCTGCCTGTATCTTCTTCAGCTATTTCAGCATAGCCTCCTCTTCGAGCAATTTATCCTTCTGCTTGTCTGCCTCCCTGTCCTTTCCGAACGCTTCTAGTTGATCTAAGTGCGGGGGCTTGAAATACCGTCCGCTCCTAGTCATGTGATCAACTTCGCCAATGTACCAGGTATCATCCAGCTGGTTACTCCCCCAGTCTTCATCTGCGTGGGTAAGACATAGATCATCATCTTCCCACCACATGCATCGGCAGCCAACAGACACATGTCCGGCTCCGTCACAACTATTCTTGTGCTCACAGCACCTTCTATTCCCGTGTCCGCAGCATGCTCTGCTCTTGTGCATACAGCACGTTCTGTCCCCACAGAGGCTTTGGCCTTTTTGACCCTTTCAGAATCTTCAATCCTTTCCCGCTCAAACTACTTCAGCGCAGCTCGTTGTTCAACATCTCCTATATTCAAATTGCCAGGATCCCGAGTGAAATTCTTAACACCAGCACTCTCTGGCGATGTATCCAGATTCCTGGCCCTTCCAGCCACAGTTGATGTCCCCGTCCCTGATGGACCCTGTTCTAGCTGAGGTTGTTCAAAAACATTCGGCTGGTCGTCAAGCCACCCAGTAGACTCCGCTGCCATATCCGAATCAAACCAGTTGACTGTCACGTCTCCCAAGTCTTGTTCGTTGAAGAATTGAAGGTTCGCGATGTCCTCCTCTAGATCTGCTAAGTCATCTAGCCCCTGATTAAGTCCATCCTCCCGGACTACACAAATCTCTGCCCTTACTGGAAATTCCACATTCGGCCTAGCCTGGTCTGCTGATGTAATATAACCGCTCGGGTTGTACATAAAGCTTGCAGACCTCTCAGGCTCTGCATTTGCATTCTCGTTTGCCTCCACGATCGACCCACTTTTATCTTCGACAGCTACCACCACCATTTCAGGTTGGGTTTGGGAGATGTCCAACACGCACAAGTCAGTGCTATCGGGAATGAACACCTCCGGCTTAGGTAGATGGGAAAGGGTGACATATATACTAGGGTCGTATGGCACAACCCCCGTTTGGATCATATTGATGCGTTTGGGAGGTGGAGCTTGGTTATGTGGTGGGAGAGGGTCGGTTATGACATTCGGTTTCTCCGGAGGCACGATCACCCTATTGTCAACGAGATCTTGAATCTCGTGACGCAATCTATAGCACTGGTCGGTGTCATGACCATGCTGTTGGTGAAACGCACAGTACTTCGCCGGGTTATGGGAGAGGGGAAGTTTTTCTGGCAATGGCCGCAGCTCTAGGGGCTTCAAGTGCCCTTTTCTGATTAAAACCCCCAAAGCTTTGGACAGGGGCATATATAGTGGAGTGAAGGTTCTTTGGCCTTTGGGTGCATATCTAGCTGTTTGCGAGCTACTACCGGACACACCGGTGAATGGCGTAACTGCAAGGGCTCTGGGGGTATTGGTGGTGGTAACCATACTCACATCTGAAAATCTAGCAGCTGCAGCACTGCTTGTGCCTGCATTCGTACTGCGGTTAAATATTCTCTTGGGTTGTTTTCTCTCATTATCAATAAGGCCCTGTTTCATAGCGTCTTCGATGTGCACCCCTATCTCAAGTAAATCTGCAAAGGTGGAGAGGGGGAGAACGATCATCTTCTGCATAAGCTTGGGCTGGAGGTTGCGCACAACCATCTGAATCTGATCTTTGTCAACAGGCCTGATGGTCATCATTAAGGCCTTGGCCCTCCATCGGGTCACAAAATCGGAGAAGCTCTCCTTCGGTTCTTGCCTGGTGGTCTCGAGATCACGAGTTGTGACCTCGATCTGTGTATTGTAGGAGTATTGAGCTATGAAGGCCTCGATCATCTCCTCCCAGTTTCTCTTGACGGAATCTTCCAATTTTGCATACCAAATGGCCGCTACACCTGACAAGGTCCGGCCAAACAAAGAAAGCTTCTGCAATCTGGATAGGCCTATCGGCCTCAGTATATCCGAAAACAACCGTAGATGCACCATAGGATCCCCAGACCCGTCAAAGCGGTCGATGTGTGGCATTTTAAATCGATCTAGCAGCGTCACGGCCGAGTCGGTATACCCATCCTCTATATCTGGAATGGACTTCACACCCTGGGATTTCTTGAACAGCTTTTCAAGCTTGCTCACTTTTAATGCTGTGGGGTCCACCTCAAACTCAAAGAGAGAATCTGGTAGGTTGGTAGGTGTTTTGGATAGCTGAGGTAGAATCGGGGGCGGAGATGGCCCCGTTGGGATGTCTGTATCCTCCTGGACATTCTGGACATTCGTCGTTTCCCCGGGTATTGGGACTCTTGGTGGGGGAGGAGCTTGGTGTGAAGCAGATGCTCCGGTTTGCTATTGTAGCTTGGCAATTAACTCTGCGTGTTGAGCCATGACCTTAGCCTGTTGTTCGGCAAATTCTACTTGACGAACAGCGTCCTGCTGCATAGTTTTCATACTTTCTTGGAGTTGACACATCATTTCCTCCATACCTACTATACTGCCCTGACCTAACTGAACTGCCAGTATATCTGCCTCTGCAGTAGACTCGGAAATCTCAACCTGACTACTTAAGGACCACTGATCTAGGAACTGTGGTACCGATACACTGTGCCTCACTGACCTCCATCTAGCAACCGGGGGTAAAGAGTAGAACACTGGTTGTCCATCTATCAGATCCTCAGATCGATGGAGTCTGCGACCTCTAGTCCAAAGTGCTTGGGGAATATCTGCTTGGTCGGAAGCAATTGTACTAAACTACCTAGCAAAAAGATAAATAAAGCAATATAAGGAAACAAACAACCAGAAAAACGGACAGCATAACGGCTTAAATAAACACAACACATAGTCGGTATGACAACATAGTTGGCATTTGTAGGCTGAATATACTGTTCTCAACTACTGATCATTGTTTCCAAACCACTGCCCCCAAATCATGAATCTGATACCCACGGATATAACTGATTCTCAAAACACTGATGTCCTCAGGCCCAATGCCCAGACTTGCAAACTGATACATGCATTCTTTTAGAGACGCACTCTAAAAGCACATAGCAAGCAAGTGAGAGCCAAAATACCCCTATGGAGGGGTAGGGTTTCCCTGCCCTAGTTTCGTCAAGAACTAGGGTTTCACTATGCACACAGCGGTTTCAAACAACCTATAATCGGGTAAGCAACCTGTCCTAATTTGGAATGGTCACTACGGATTCCGATATGCACTAGGTCGAATGGTCAAAAAGGGTGCCCCGGTAAAAATCGGGGTTTGTGTTCCCATTGTGGCAAAGCCCGTAACCGGTCAGCCTTACGGCACGCTTCTCAAAGCGAGCTCCGGCAAACCGTTCAGGAATAGCAGATGGCAAACACGGTGTCCTAGGTCCACCAATGCAAATGCAATGCAAAGAAACACATAAGCGTAATCAAAACAAGATATCATGAGTTCGAGTCAAGTTCTCTAAACTCCCCAACAGAGTCGCCAAAAACTGTAGACGCGCCCTCGAGGGCCTCATGCTACTACAGTTCGGACTCGTTTGTCACGGTTCTTAATCTAATCCCACAATGTGCGATGTGAGATTGATAAATCGCCAAAGAGTCCAAATCCGGCAAATCATTTTGGAAAACTGATTTTTTTAGAAAGAAGTGCCAAACATGGACTGCTTTGCCAGATACAGAATGGCCACCTAAATATTTTATTTTGGGGGAATTTAGGAAACCCTGACTCGTGCCCAAGGCCACGTGTCCGTCATCACCAAAGTTGCCTCGGCTCGGGAACTTGGGTACGATTGGGGAAGGTCATCTATGAGCACCCCCGCTCGCCCAATCAAAGATCGGCCTGCAATAAGCATGATATTTTGTTTTGAAAACATATGTGTTCTTATTCCGGTTATTAGCTAGAATTTACTATGTGATGCGCACAACACACAAGTATGACTAGATCGCCTAAGTTGGAACAAAATATTTCATGTTTATTTATTTGAAAATGGTTTGAAGGTGCTACTCATAAATAGGCTAAGACGTGGATTTGCTACCCTCAAGTGGGCTTAAGAAAACATGATTTTGCCACTCTCAAGTAGGCTTAAAACACACATTTTGATGAATTGTTCCAATTCAAGTAATCTAACCTTCGCCCACAAGCATTCAGGCAGTTATGCAAGCTGCTAAAGCATAAACACTTACCTAGTACTCCGAGCCAAAACAAGAAACTAGTTAGAAATCATGCATGATCGTAGTTCATGTTAAGATGGCTAATGCAACTAGAATAGGCTCAGCTAATCTAAAAATGGCATGTGAAATGCGACAACTCGATACACGTATTCAAGTTGGAATTGAAACACTATGCAATTAGTATGATGCGCCGAGCCCGGTGCGTGCAATACGAATGAATGTATGCAAACATGCTAACATAAGTATGCTAATTGAAACATGACCTCAAACTAACCATCAAAAACAGGTGAGTAAAAGGGAGAAAGACGTGGGGTTGGAAGACATTCACACATGCACGCACACTTATTACAAATTCGCCCTCTCGACGGAGGGTCCAAATAAATAATACAAACCCGAATGATTAATCAACTATCCTAGCTATTTAATTATTACAAACCCTTAATTAATTAACAAATTAATTACAAAAAGGAGGCCGTCGCAATTTCACCTCGGAATGATTGAATGATGCATGCTTGATCGCCTCGCTCGGAAACCCATTGCCATGCCACATGTTGCCTCTGTTTGCACTGTTTTATACCTCTGAAGACTTCACAAGTCCCTAGGATACTTCTGAACCACTCCCTAAGCACTGTGGGAGGTCACCGGCCAAGGGATAAGGCCACCGGCCATTGTAAAGTGGTTACCGACCATTTGTAAGGCTCTCGACCGGATTTTGGTAGCCGGCTGGCACTGAAGATGGACGACCGGTCATATCTTTCTGCAAAATCCTGCTTTTGCTGCAACAGAGGACAGACAGTGCATGGCAAGGCATTTACAAGACAATGTGTGCACAGCCACTCTCCCTATCATGCCATGAACTCAAGGGAGTATGACTCTCGACCCTCGGGCCACCAATCACGCATTTCGATGCATGATGGCCAAAGGTGCCAAGTGTGCAAATCGATATGGAATGAATGCAACAAAACATATGAATACCTAGAACTCTATCATGCTTGATCAAGAGCGTCGGCGACCAAGGATTGAGGGACGTTTCGTCACTTCAAGTACGAACGTTCCTCGCTCCTCGTGTTTGGTTTGACACCCCAAACCAAACACAATGCAATGCATGTATACCAAATACAATGCAACATGGAAAAGCAATGTTATGCAACCTAAGCATGCTAAATGCAATAGGACTCAAGTATGCACACAAGACTAAGGTAGCGAGCATGCCAAATGCAATGCAACCTAAGCATGCAAGTTAAGTGTAGACGCGCCCGCGTGGGGCCCTCGCCACAGTTTGGACTCGATTTGTGTCACGGTTCTTAATCTGAACCAAAGAGTCCAAATCCGACAAATCGTTTTGAGAAACAGATTTTTTGAAAAGAAGTGCCAAACATGGACTGCTTTGCCAGATATAGAGTCGCCACCTAAATATTTTAAAATGGGAGAATTTAGAAAACCCTGACTCGGTGCCAAAGGCCACGTGTCCGTCATTGCCAAAGTTGCCTCGGCTCGGGAGCTTGGGTACGATTGGGGAAGGTCAGCTATGAGTACCCCCTCTCGCCCGATCCGAAGATCGGCCTCTACTAACCGTGATATCCGTTTTTGAAAACGTTATATGTTCTTATTCCATTTATTAGCCTAGAATTACTATGTTATGCGCACAGCACACAAGTATAGACTAGATTGCCTAATTTGGAAATAAGCATTACATATCCGTTTGTTTTGAAAAATACTTTGGGATTTGCTACTCGCAAGTAGGCTAAAATACGGATTTCAACGAGTTTTTCCAACTCAGACAATCCAACCTTCACCCACAGGCATCCAAACAATTTATAACACATAAGCATTTAGCCACATGGTAAGCATGCTGTCATGATAGCATTCACACTCATGCGAGATGCTAAAGCATAAATACTTCCATCGTACTCCGTGCCAAAAACAATAAACTAGTTAGCAAACGTGCATGGTCCTAGTTCATGTCAATTTGACTAATGTAACACACACAGGATGCACTTAGAATAGGTTCGGCTAACCTAAGCATGGCATGAGAAATGCAGTCAATTGATGCACGTATTCAATTTGGAATTGAAGTACAAATGCAGTTAGCGTGATGTACCGGGCCTGGTACACGCAATACAAATGCATGAATGCACGCATGCATAGCATAAGGTATGCTAATTTAAACATGTCCTATTACTAACCATCAAAGCAGGTAAGTAAAAGGGAAGAAAGAAGTGGGGATTGGAAGACATGCACACACACGCACCCACACTTATTACAGATTTGCCCTCGCTCGGAAGGACCGAATAAATATTACAAATTGAATAATGAATTAACTATCCTAGCTAATTAATTATTACAAATTACCTAATTAATTAACAAACTAACTAAGCTAGGAAAAGCAGTAAACTGCCTCGGGGAGAGAGCTCGGTGCAATGCATGCTCGGTCCTGCCCGGAAGTGTACCGCCATGCATAGGCTGCCTCTGTTTTCCTTTCTTTACTCCTCTGGAGGCTGCCAAAACCTCAGGATTGCTTCTCTAGATACTGGGGAATGCCATCGGCTGAGTAGAATTGCCACCGGCAGTGGTATGTGATCACCGGCACACAATGAATCCATCGGCATAGGGAGGATTGCCGGTCGGCACTTGACACTGCCGGCCGGCAGAAAGCTCCTGCAGAACCTGCAATTGACAGCAACAGAGGGCAAGGCAAAGCATGGCAGTACAATTCAAGCCATATATGCACCAAACATGTTCCTTATCATGCTAGTGACTCAAAGGGACATGCTCCTTGGTTCTCGGACCATCAATCGCGCATTTCAATGCGTGATGGCCCAAGAGACCAAGTTATGCACATTTGATGTCAAATGCAATGCAAACCAACAAACCAAAGAGGCTCAACCTCTATCACAATCATTTCAAGAGGCCAAGCATGCATGCAAGTGAAATGCAATCCTAGGCATGTGAGCTAAGGATGCGACATGGCAATGCAACGCATTCATGCGATTATGCAAGCAAGTACGCGAGGCAAACATGCAAACAAACAAAGGGGAGACTTGAGCAGGATATGAGCAGCTCTAATTAGGCCCAAAAACAGTGGCCAAAGTGCTATGAAATGAGGGCTAAATGACATGCAAACATGCATGCACACAAGGACCAACACTTAAGCATTAAAGAGCAATTCTCAAGCACACTCAAGAGGGTATAAACATGGACAAATGACACGCATTAAGCTCTGAAAATCATGCGAGAATATGGTGCCAAACCAAGCAAGCAAGATAGGCTAAACATGCAACAAATGGTCCAAGCATTCAAAGCAAACTAATGAAGTATTGAACTACACTTAGCAAGACCAAACATGGCATGAACTTATTGACCAAAAACAGAGTTTTAGCACATTAAGACAAGGCCTAAAGATCACTTAAATGGCATCCAAATGACCAAAATTCAAAGGCATGCACAAATGCCAAAACATGGAGCATGCTACACAAGCTTTCAAAGCATTAAAGAGGTGTCCAAGGCAAGCATACAAGCATGTCAAAGGGACTGAAATTATGCTACTAATGGTGCCAAACCACTGAAATAAAGCAAGGATGCATGCTACACAGTTGCACACTTAAGGCCAACAAACCGAGAATGCAAAGGGGCTATACTAAGCATGCCAAAGCCGACCCAAATGACTATGGACAGACCTCTAGCATGGCAAAATAAGCACACAAGCTTCACAAAACTAGACCTAAAACATGCTCGAACGACGGTTTACAACCTAAGGCATGTTAAGGCCTAAACATGGCATTACAAGGTAGGTATGCTAAGCATGCATGGTGTACCAAAACCAAGTAAAAACAGAGGCATATTATGACATATTAAGCACAAAAAACAACTAAGGCATGGTCAACATGAAGCTTAGCTAGGTGCTCCCTCAAGAGGCCAAAAATGGTCCATTTCAAGGACAACAAGGAGAGGGGGTGGCCCTCTCCTTCTTGGGACTTTAAGGCACCATCCTTACCACTGAAATCCCTCAAGATTTCAATGGTGAGGAGGCCCAAACACCAAAGTCCCGAAGCTCACTCAAAACGGCTCAAAATGGGGCCTTTCAAGGCCTAAGAGGGGTCAAACACCCTCAAACTACAAAACACTCTAAACAAACTATTTAGAGGGCCTAAAAACAGAAATTTTTTGTATTAAACACTAAGCACAAAAATAGTTCTAAGATAGGTAAAAATACAATGCAAAAATGGGGTAAATAGGGACTACTTCCTTACCCTTGAAGACTCTCTTCAACAATGGTGGACCAGCTGCTCCTCCGAGCTCAAAACCACCCAAGAACCTCAAGAACAACCTCTTAGAATCTCAGTAGCTAAGGGAAGGTGAAACACTATGTGTTTGTGTGCAATAGTAAGACACAAATGCACCTAGACACACACAAGAGAGAAAAAGGGAGAGAGAATATGTATCAAACCCTAACCCTAAAACCAGAGCTCTCCTCTGTATTTTTTATCTCCAAAACGTCTAACCTAGAGCCAAGAGAGGAGGGCTCTTCTTATAGAGGAGCCAATCTTGTAAAGCTTACAAGGTAAGCTAACAAGGAGTGCATCCCTCTATACACGTGTATGGAGGGGAACAAAATGACATACAGCTGTCTTAAAATATCTGCAAAAGCAGATGAATAGTAGTCGGCTGCTCAAAAATGCCATTTTGACAAAATTGACTGCCGACCGGTAGCAAAGAGTGCCGACCGGCAATATACATTGCCGATGGCAACAAAATACCAGCCGGTGGCCCATGGCCATGGCCGGTGATGTTTGGGGATGCCTCACAAGGCATTCCCTGCCCTTCCAAGGCAAAACACAAGTGTTTGGTGCAAAACCAGACACTAAACAATCGAGTTCGGAGATCCTGAGGCAAGGCGCGTAGCCGAGACCTCCGGGAACTCCAAACGAACACAAACATGGATGATCACCGGGTGTTCAAACGGTGACGTCCAAGTCTTGAGGACGGTCAAAAATGGGGTGTCTACATTACGCTAACGTAACATGGGCACGCCAAGTATGTAACAATGTTATGTAATGCAATTAGCTAAATATCATGCGATATAACAAACATGCAAACATAATACAATACAAGCATACAAATATCATGAAAGCAAACATGCTCAATGGACTTAAACTAAAATGGGCAGACCTTAGCCGTGCTAAAACAGTGGCCATAGTACCAAATGAATGATAGAATGAGATGCACAATTAGCATGCAAGTGGAATGGCCTACCACCTAGTGTAGGCACCCCATTTTTGACCGACCTTAAGACTTATACGTCACCAGTTGAGCGCTTGGTGATGTTGCATTTTGTGCTCGTTCAGAAGTTTCAGAGTCGCGACCGTCAGCCCTGCCTCCGGAGTTCCGAACCCTCTTCTGTGCCTTGCCTCGGTTTGCGAATCGGACTCGGTTTTCTCTGTTTCTTTTCCTGAGGGGAGGGAGAGGTCCTGTAGACTGTCTCTCAGTGGCCGTGGGCTACATTTGGTGGTCGTAGGCCATTTTGCCCATTTCGGAGCCCGGTTTCCGGTTTTTCGGGACCGTTGGCCGTGTGCCTCGGTTCGCGACCGCCTAACCATCTCCGTTTGTTCTGATTTTTGGCATGCTTCTTATTTACTCCCTTTTGAGGGACACTGGGGTCTGAGAAACCCACTTCGTGGCCGAACGCCACTTTCGGTGCTTAACAGCCCATTTTCGGGACCCCGAACTGCGTGTTTTGGCCCCCGAGCATTCGTTTCGCGTCGGTTTTCGTTCATTTTTGGCAGGTGCCTCTGTTTCATCACCAGGAAGGTCACTGGAGGGTTGGAGGCCAGCAATTATCTTGGCAACCAGTTATATTCCATTTTCGCCCTCCGACACCCGTTTTTCTCACTTTCGAGCCAATGTTGAACACCTTGGAGCCATTTTCTTCAACCCCAAACCACATATTTGTGATGTACACACATGGGAGGACCCTAAAAGTTTATGGCCGGCCATTAATTCCATTTGAACCTTTTGAACCCCTCCTCAAAATGGCTTGTTCTCTCTCCTATTTTAGAGTTTCCAAATTCGAACCACAGGGTTATGAAGAGGAGACCTGGGAGGCCACCTTTTTGTGGTGGTCGGCCACTAAATCAAGTTGACCCTTTTGACCCCTAGCCGGCCGGCTAGGGGAGGTGGCCGGCTGGCCACTTGCAAGCCCAAAAGGTGGCCGGCCATGTTCCTTATGCTTGGTACTTTACAGCTGTATGGCTGTTTCCCCCAGAAAATATCTCAATCCGGGGGATATTTTGTGGGGGAAAGCCTTGGTCCTTTTCCCCCACCCTTTCCTTCCATGCTCCCCCTCCTTTTGGTCCTTATAACCAGCTGCAAGCATTGGTTTTAGAGGTTGAAAAAATTGGTCTTCAAGCTTGCATACAAAAATCCCTCTCTATCTCTCTCATTTCCTTGGAAAACCTCCAAGTCCAACACCACCATTTCTTCTACACCACAAACCTCCACCCTTCCATCCTCCATTCCAGAAGTTTGAAGGTGTTCTCCAAGGCCTAAGGAGCCACAAACTCAAGCCAAGAGGCAACCAAAGTCAAGCCTTCAAGGGTAAGTAGTATTTTTCCCTTTTTAAGCTTATTTTGGTATCTTTTCTTAGCCATACATGCTTATTGTTTTGAGCTCCGGCCCTAACTGAAAGTGGCCTTCTTTTGAGCTCATTTTCTTGTTTCATTAAGGGCTCAACCCTGTTTGAGCCCTCCATCTTGCACTTGCTTCAATATCTCCCTTGAATGCCATTTTCTTGCATGCTTTGGCAACCCATTACGCTTCCATTTTTGGGCATTTTACAGAACTAAAAATAGGCTTATTTTGAGGCTCTCTTAAACATTGAAGAAGGGCTCAACACTGTTTGGGACCTCCATGCTATACTTGCCTTTATATCCCTCTTTGGTCCCCATTTCTTGCATGTTTTGGTAGCCTATTATGCTTCGGTTTTTGGCCGTTTTACAGTACTATAAAAAGTCTTATTTTGACCTTCTTAACATGTTTCATTAAGGGTCTTTGGATTTTTGATGAATATTTTGTATACTTTGTGTTATAGCCACTTTTGAGCCTCATTTTGCATTGCATTTCTAGCATGTTTGTATACTGTTTTGGGGTTTTTACAGTTCTGTAAATATGCATATTTTTGGTCCCTCTTCAATGTTGTAGAAGGTAATTTTTCAGTTTGGGCTTTTCATATATCACTTGTCTCTTTGGCCACCTTTTGGCCCTTTTTCTTGCATAAGAGCTTAGCCATATCTATGTTTGTTTTTAGGGTTTTTACAGTTCTTTAAAGTGACTTATTTTTGGCCCCTCTTCAATGTTGTTGAAGGGCCCTAACCTATTTGGAGTTAGCAGCTGTGAGTTGCTTCATAACCTCATGTTTAGGGCCATTTTTGCATGCCATTGTTGCCCTATCCTTGCTTGCTGTTTGGCCATGATTTGTACTATAAAAATGCTTAGTTTGAGGCTTCCTTGCTTCTGTCTTTTTATCTCATGTACCGATTATGCATGCTTTGTATAGCTGTAGTTCATTCTATGCGCCTAATTTGCATTTCGGGAGAGATTCCATGCATCGGGTGTGTTTTCGCCTCATTTCGGGGCTGTTTTCCCCCACATTTCATTGCTGAAATTCCATTAGCATGTTTGCATATCATTTTAGCCATATTGCATTGCGTATGCTATTGCCTCGGTTTGCGTGCTCGTGTGCACGCATTTCGAGGCACTTCATTTTCATCATCGGCCTCTTATGTGAGTGCGGCTGAGCCCCTCTCATGTTAGTGTAAGTCCAGGTTGCATTCCATATGCCATTTTAGCCATATTGCATTGTGTATGCCATTGCCTCGGTTTGCGTGCCCGTGTGCACGCATTTTGAGGCACTTCATTTTCATCTATCGGCCTCTTATGTGAGTGTGGCTGAGGCTCTCTCATGTTAGTGTAAGCCCATATCATATTTCCCTATCATTTGCATTGCGTATGTCACTTTCTCGATTTGCGTGCCCGTGTACACGCATCTCGAGGCATCTCATTTTCACAGCATAGTGCATACTAGGTTGTATCTTAGATCGCATTCATGCATTTCCTCGGCTTGCGTGCCCGTGTGCACGCATTTCGAGGCATGTCATTCCATAGCATTGTGTATGTTAGGATTGTATCTTAGTCGCATTTCATGCATGTCATGCATATTGCATCGTGCTCGGGATAGGAGTTAGCCCGGACACGGGAAACGAGGTGCATTTCGTACTCCGAGTGACGGAATGTGTCTCAATTCCCTAGTCGCCGACACTCCGAATCATCCATGATGGAGTTAGGTTCTTGTTGTGTTTATACGTGCATCCATTCTACATTGAGTTGTGCAATTCGACTCCTCGGCCATCATGCCTCGGTATGCGTGATTGGTGGCACGAGGATCAAGGCATGCATATATTTGTGAAAATACATTGCTATGCCCCTTTCCTGCTCTCTGTTGCAGCAAAACGAAGAATCAGCAACTTTTCGGGACTTGGCACGCGTTTCAAGAATAACTGCTAAACAGAGGCTAATTGGGGCATCCCGGTGGATTTCTGCGCAAGACAACCCGGACATGCATCATCCATCAGAAGCAAGGCAGTCCCTGGCTTGCATGCCAATTTTATTTATTTTCTTAGTTGATTTGTTAATTAATTAGGAATTTGTACATTATTTGGACTGTATTATTTGGACTGTAATATTCTTTTATTCGGGACTGTATTATTTATTTGGACCCTCTGCGTGAGGGCACAACTGTAATAAGTTTGCGTGTGTGTGATGTATGTCTTCCAACCCCACGTCTTTCTTCCCTTTTATTTACCTGCTTATGATGGTTAGATTAGGGCATATTTCAATTAGCATACAGTATGACAGCATGTTTGCATCATTCATCTGTTTTGCATGCACCGGGCTCGGCGCATCATACTAACTGCATTGTATTTCAATTTCAAAGTTGAATACGTGTTAGCTGTAGCATTCCATATGCCATGTTTAGAGTAGCCGAGCCTGCTATAGTTTGCATTCTTGCATGTGTTGCATTAGGCATCTCTGTATACTTAGGATTCATGCATGATTTCTAATGAGTTTCTGTTTTGGCTTCGAGTACTCGGTAAGCTTTATGCTTTAGCATCCTTGCATGCGTGTGAGTGACTGCCATGAATAGCATGCTTACCATGAGGCTAATTGCTTATATGATATAACTGCCTGAATGCCTGTGGGTGAAGGTTGGGTTACTTGGATTGGAATAAATCATCAAATGTTTTAAGCCCACTAGATAGTGGCAAAACCATCTTTTCTAAGCCCACCTGCGGGTGGCAAAATCTGCATTTTAAGCCTACTTACGAGTAGCAAACCATCTTTCAAATAAACAAGCATGAAATGTTTTGTTCCAATTCGGGCGATTCAGTCTATACTTGTATGCTGTGCGCATCACATAGTAACCTAGGCTAATAACCAGAATAAGAACACACAATGTTTTCAAAAATAGATATCATGGTTAGTAGAGGCCGATCTTTGATCGGGCGAGCGGGGGTGCTCACGAAGTGACCTTCCCCAATCGTACCCAAGTTCCCGAGCCGAGGCAACTTTGGTGATGACGGACACGTGGCATTTGGCACCGAGTCAGGGTTTCCTAAATTTTTCATTAAAAAAACATTTAGGTAGTGACTCTGTATCTGGCAAAGCAGTCCATGTTTGGCACTTCTTTCAAAAATTTATTTTCTCAAAACGATTTGCCGGATTTGGACTCTTTGGTTCAGACTTAGAACCGTGACAAATTTGAGAGTCCTGAGCTGTAGTGACCCCAATATGAACGGAACGGGAGCTCGTTCCTCCCGGGGCGTTCGGGGACGTCTACACCTAGGCATAAGGATACAATCCTCAAGCGTGAGCGACAAGGGATGAACATGATAATGTGACAATGCCACGAACTCTAAAACCATGTGGGGAATGATGCCAAATCATATGCACAAGTGAAGCATAGCATGCCAATAGACCCAATGCTCAAAGCTAGTCAAGGGGCTCACATCATGGCTATATCAACCAAGCCCCAAAGGGCCAAGGGGACTTAAAATAGTCCTAGGGTAAGCCAAAACAAGGCTAGAACATGCATGTGATAAGGCAAAAACATGCTAAAAAGATGGGCACAAACAAGGGGCATGCAAGGCTACAAAGGGAGCATTACACTACATTTATCACAACCACTCATGGCATGGATTATGCAATAAAAAAAAAGTTATAATATGTCAAAATAAGCCCCGAAACCTAAGGAGATGGCATCCCAAAAACCTAATCATGGAGACATGCACAATGACCCAAGCATGGAGCATAAGACACCAACTTTTCAAAGCATTGAAAGGATGACAAATGCAAGCATACAAGCATGAAACATGGACTGAAATAACATGACAAGTGATACCAAATCACTGAAATGGCCCAAGTAAAGCATGCTAATGACTCACACACCCAAAGCTAACAAGCTAGAATGCATGGTAGCTATACAAAGCATGGCATATGTGACCCAAGCAACCAAAATCAGACCTCAAGCATGGTAAAACAAAGCTAAAAGCTTCTCAAAGTTAAGCCAAAACATGTAAACATGGTGGTCTAAACACAAGGTGCATGTTAAGGCAAATGAGGGGATTGCAAAGCAAGTGTATGATGCATGCAAGAGACTAACTAAACCAACTTAAAACAGAGGTATATTTTGGTGCTAAAACAAACTAAGCATACATGCTACCATGCTAAGCCATTAACACAAGCATATGAGACACAAGGAGATGGGGGTGTCCCTCCCCTATTCAAGACTTCAAAACCACTTCTCCACCACTGAAAATCCTCTGGATTTCAGTGGTGAGAAGGTCAAAACAAAAAAGGGGTCAAAGCTAAAAAAATAAGGTTACAAAATAAGGCCAAATAAGGCCTAAGAGGGGGTAGACAACCCCCAACCCAAAAGTAACCTTAAACAAACATATGTAGCACATAAAAATAGAACCTTTTTCAGTGGGACACTAAGCTTAAAACAGTATGCAAGTATTGCTAAAAGCTTAAGCAAAAATGGAGAATAAAAGAGTAGTTTCTCACCCTCGAAGAACACTTCAAGAACACTAACTCCAGCACCTCCTTTTGATCAAAACCAACTCAAAAACTTTGAAATCAACTCCTTAGCACCTCAGTAACTAAGGGATAGTGTACCACTAGGTGCTTTAGTGCAAAAATATGAACAAGAACACCCTTTAGAACACTATTACACACACAAATCAAAAAAGAGGGAGATATAGAGATAAATAGATATAAAACTCCTAACCTTAAATTCCAGAACCTCTGAGAAGGAAGGAGGAGCTCCCTTCTTATACAATTCCAATTTTAAAGCTTCTAAGAGAAGCTAAGGAATGGAAGCAAATCCCTTCATACACGTGTATGGAAAGGGTGAATAATGGGTACTAGCTATGCCAGCTGGCACAAAATATCTGCATAAAGCAAATGAACAGGGTTCGGCCAGCAAAAATGGCCGATCGACCAACACAATGGCCGGCCGACTAAAAAAGGTGCCGATCGGCCAAAACATTTGGCCGATGGAAGGAAAACAGGGCCGATGGCCTCAAGCCTTGGCCGGTGGGTTTAGGGGATGGCCAACAAGCCACTCTCTTCCCTCAGAAGC
Organism: Camellia sinensis; assembly: GCF_055761805.1. NCBI lineage: Eukaryota > Viridiplantae > Streptophyta > Magnoliopsida > Ericales > Theaceae > Camellia > Camellia sinensis. The sequence continues at coordinate 106,614,308 of NC_138964.1, read as the reverse complement.
AAAAAACACAAGTGTTTGGTCCACAACCAAGCACAAAACAGACAAATTGAGAGATCTTGAGGCACGGCGCGTGGTCGAGGCCTCCAGGAACTCAAAACGAACACGAGCAAGGATGATCATCGAGTGTTCAAACGATAACGTCCAAGTCTTGAGGACGGTTAAAAATGGGGTATCTACAGTAGGCAACCTAAGAGAGGGTGAATTGGGTAAATAAAAATAATTACACAATATTAATTATAATAATCAAAATATTTGAGTTTCAACAAGCAAAAACAGAGCAATAATAATTAACATAAAAGAGATAGGGAGAGAAAGCAAACACAGAGATTTATAGTGGTTCGATACGTTGAGCTTGCGTCCACTTCTCAAGGATCCTCCTCGAGAATTTTTTTTCACTACCAATCAATTCAATGTACCACCAAAGTTTTACCAAGCTTGTGGATTTTACATAGGTTTTACTTTATCTGTTGCGTCTCACTCAACAATAAATGTTTCACCTTTACAAAGTTCTCTCACAAACAATCAATAAAGATTAGAGGTACTTCAGCCCTCTTTTACAATAGTTCTCTCTAAAAGAGTAGATATGAAAGTGTAAGAACAAAGAAAATAAATGATAACACTTAAAGAATATCATATCTGAAAGTCAAAGAACAGAGTGAAAATGCAGTAGAAGAATAAAGTTTGAATACTCATATTTTTTTCTCTTCAATTCGTTATTTTTCTCCAAGCAAAATACTTTTTTTATTATCGAAAAATATATCCATTGGAGAAAGAAGACGCTCCACGCACGCCTAATATAGCCATTGAAGAAAGGAGACACTCCTCTTCTGATAAATCAATCATGTGGAAAAGCTTCGTGCGGTAAAGACAGCTTTTGCAACTCAGACCACGTCGAGACAAGCAAGTCACTACAATTTTTTCTCTTTCAAATTTGGAGGCTAAAGTTTGAAATTTTAGGCCAAAGGTTGTTTTCAATGAATAGTAAAATTTGAAATTATAGGCCAAAGGCCAAACGTCATTTTTCATGAATAGTGAAATACTATTTTCACAGTACTGGAGACACCCCATTTTGACCGGCCTTAAGACTTGATCGCTTTCTTTCGATTACCCGATGATGAAAATAAGAATGTGTTTTTCACAAAATCCTCAGTAAAAAAGATGGATTTGAGCTTTACTTTCCACCCTAAGCCTATTTTGGCCAAGTGTTTAGGTACCGTCGGGCACCGAAGCAAAGCTAGACTGAACCAAAGTGAAGTAGGCAAAATTCTTTCTGGCCGGTCGATCGCTCGATCATCCAGCCGGTCAACCACCCAGAGACAATTTTGCCCAGATTTTTGTGGGTTCAGGTGGAGCACTTCACAGCCCTATTTTCTGACCCATTTATGCATTAAATGCAAGTATACTCAGCCTCCATTGCCTAGTGCTTGATCAATTGAAAGTAATGCTCCATTTTTGTCTTCCATTAACTCCATTATCTTCCCTAAATGCTCCATTAGTTGTCCACTTTGTCTTCCACCATTGCTCCACTTGCATTGCCTATATAAGGAGAGCTCTAGTCTTGAATTTGAGAAAAGAAGTGTAGAGAGAATGATAAGTTTGAGAGGAGAATATTAGAGTTTGAGAAAGAAGAGAAAACTTTGAAAAAGAGAGAGTTGTCTTGCCAAAATAGTGAAGTTGTCTTAGCCTCTATATATCTCATATTCCATTGTTAAACACCACTCAAGAAATTCATTGAAACCAAGTCCTAAAGTTTTGATCAAAGAGAGTAATCCTTACTAAGTTCAAGAAAATTACAGAGTGATAATTTCCTATTAACATAGTTGTCCAAACACACCATTCTAGCTCAAATTCCAAGCTTTTGAATTGAGGATTGAGAACACAATTCACAACCTTTAGGGTGATCAAAAGGAAGTTTAGAAATTAAGAAGTTCATTCTTTCTTTGGAAGGTGAATTTTTCATTTCTTTCATTTTCTTGCATGTTTTATCTTATATTTGTTTTCTTGCTTTAATTTCATATTAATTTTGCTATAATCTAACCGAAAGTGGTTAGTTGAGCCATCTATATATTCCTTTTTTTTTTTTTTTTTTGGATGTTGCAACAAGACAAGTTTTGCTAGGCCTAGTTGGCCGATCGGCTAATTATTTGGCCGGCTAGCTAACTTCCGATGGGCGGAATAAAGCAATCTTCCAGCGTTAAGCATAATGGTTTTCGGCGATCCTTAAGACCTACATCTTCTATTTTCTTTTCATTTGAGATTTTTATGAAGTTTTTATTTTGTTGTAATATTTTCTTCCTCTTCCTCCCATTTGATTTGTAATTATTTATTCAAAGTGTTATAATAATTCTTCACCCCACTTCTTTCTATCCTATTCTTTTACTTGATTTGTTTATTTGTACATACACATCATACTTTTCTTTTCCTTATATCCATGTTTTGCATCCTTGTTTCATGCATCTTGATTTGGCTAAATTTGCATTTATGGATTTAATCAATTCTTATATGATTATGTGTGTTACCTCATATTCTTGAGATGATTCACATGTCATTTATTAAAAGCCAAATCTTTAGTTGCATTTAATAAGTGAATTGCATTAGGAATTTGTATATAAGATCATGCATGGTTTGCTAACTTTGTTTTGTAGTTATTCACAGGACGTCGGTAAATATATAAGTTTTTATACTTTAGCATCCCGCTTTTGTGTGTTTTTCTTACTATGTTTAGTATTCTACCATGTGGCTACTTGCTTACTTAATATGACTATATGAATGCCGGTGGATGGAGATTGTGTTGCTTAATTTGGAATGATGTTGATTTTCATGTTTGTAAACTCAATTTCTTTGCTACACATAGTAAATTTTAGGTTTAATTCGGAACATGAACATGTAAAATAAATAAAACTTATATCATGGTTTAGTAGAGGCCGATCTTTCATTGGGTGAGTGGGGGTGCTCAATTAAAGACCTTCCCCTCTCATACCTAAAGTTCTGATCCAAGTATCTTTGGTTACGATTAACAGTGGCCTTGGCACGAGTCATGAGTTTTCTAATTTTTCCAAAATATTAGGCTGCAACTCTAAGATCTGGTGATATAGTCCATTTATGAAAAAAGTTTTGTAATTAAATAGATTTTCTATAAAAGTTGTCAAATCTAGACTCTCATCTATATTTCACATTACACTCGTGAAACTAGATCAAAGAAATTGAGGGTCCGAACTGTTTAACGTGCACGGGTACCCCTCAGACATGTTACAAGTACCTTTCTATTAAAAAATAATGATGCACATAAAATTCTATTTAAATAATATTTATATTTGAATGCATCATATATATACAAACATGTAGCAAAGTAGATAATATTTTGTGTCAAATGATGTAAAGTATGTATTATATAAAATCATAATATGTCTAATGTATTTTAGACATCATCAAAATCAGACACTATGATTAACAAACTAAGCAAGTTTCAAGTGTATCAGAAAAATATGAGTCATAAATGCTTTTCAACAAGTTTATCAATCAAGTTCACTTCCTCAATCTCATCATTATCCCTTGGTTGTTTGCAAATATTGAAAATATTCAATTCCAAAGTCATGTTACCAAAAGACAATTCCATCACACCATTTCTACAATTAATCAAAGCATTGAAAGTTGCAAGAAATGCACAGCCTAAAATGACAGGAATTTGTATGTGCATGCAAAACGAGGTGTGTGTCCAACACAATAAAATCTATAGGGGAAATAAAAGTTATCTATTTGGACCAACATATCTTTCACTATTTCCCTTGGTATTTTCATAGAATGGTTTGCAAGTTAGAATGTAATGGTAGTCGATTTAAGCTCTCTATGACCCAACTATTCAAAAACTGTATATGGTAAAAGGTTCGCACTTACCCCAAGGTCAAGAAAAACTTGCTCTATCTTATGGTTCCCAATCACACATGAGATTGTAGGGCATTCTGGAATCCTAAACTTTGGTGTGGAACTTTGTTGAATTATTGCACTCATATTTTCTATCAAAAAAGGTTTTTTTTTTGGTACATTAAGTTTTCGCTTGATTGTACACAAATCTTTCAAACATTTGGCATATGACAATATTTGTTTTATCACATCCAATAAGGGAATTCTGATTTTGACTTGCTTGAAAAGTTCAAAAATTTCAACATTGTGGTTCAATTTCTGATGAGTTTGCAACCTTTGAGGAAAAGAAGCAAGAATTGAACATCTCACTTCTTCACTTGGCTTGGACTTGTCAATAACATCATTACTTTATGATTTTTGAAATATCCTTAAGCTTTAGGGCCTTCATAGGAATAATTTTATCAATAATTGTTCCACTGCGAAGAGTAGTAATAGATTTGACCTGTTCAAGGTGAGTGTTAGAAGAGAAAGAATCACTCACACCATATTGACCTTGCGGGTTGGGTTGTGCTTGAGTAAGAAATTTACTATTTTGTTGAATGCTCAATAAAGAGATCAACTTGGTGAGAGTGTTCTTAATATCATTTATTGCTTGAGATGTCTGATTATTTATTACTATCTAGCCTTGCATGAATTGCTGCAATGTATATTGTTTGATCATGCAACACCTCTTTAAAAGCTGGAATAGTTGGACATTCATGTGCTGGGGGTCCCATGGTCTCACAAATTTCACAAACATTTTCTATTTTAGGCACAATTGTGATTTCATTAACTTTCCTTAATTCCATGGCATCCAAGTTTTTGGTTATTGTAGCTAATCTTGCACTTAAGTCATCATCATCTTTTAGTTGGTACTTACCACCACCAGAAACTGTAGAACAAGGTTTTGTTTTACTTAGATGTCTTCCAAGATTGGGTATTCTCGACAAGAAAACCAAAGTACTCAAAAGCTTTATCGGGATCTTTGTTAAAAAAATTCACCATTATACATCATCTCTATGAATTGGTGCATTTGAAGAGTCAAACTTTAATAGGAAAACCAATAACTCGCCAAGATTCGTAGCCATGATGTGGGCAAGAGTTTAAGGTATTTTTAAAACGTTCCCAACACTGATAAAATGTTTCTTTTTCTTTTTGAGAAAAATTCATGATTTGTCTTTTCAAAGAATTTGTTCTATGTATTGGAAAAAAATTCTTAAAAATTCAATTTGCATCTCTTGTCAAGTGCTTATTGATCTAGCTCTCAAGAGTTTAACAATGTTTTTGCCTTATCTTTTAGAGAAAAAGGAAATAACTTCAGCCTTACAGTCTTCTCACTACATGTTTGGTAAAAAAAGGTAACACAAACTTCCTCAAATTCTTTTATATGCAAGTAAGGATTTTCATATTGAAGGCCATGAAATCTAGGAAGTAATGCAATCATACGCGTTTAAAATTAAAATTATTTGCATTTGGAGGGAAAATAATACAAGAAGGAGACTCCTTGTGGGTTGCAACTAATCATGCAAGGTTCGAAAATGTTGGGCCACTTGAATTTGATTTTTCTCATTATCATTACCACCATTATTTGCCATCATGTCAAGTATGTGAGGGTATACAAACAAATAAATCAAATTCAGACTTAAAAAGATTACCAAGCAATATATATGAATCATAATGAATGCTAACCACAATGATCACAATACCAAATATGTATGCAACATATATAAACTTTTTTTTTATACAAAACAATGACTTTTTTTTTTTAGTTAACCATAAACCATTATATTAAAGCATAAAAAATAATAGTACAAACCAAAGACAAAATTGTTGCCTTATCTACAGGCAGCTTTTGCCCTTCTATGGGCTACACTAACAACATTTCTATGAACTTTAGTGAAACAGATAGTCTAAAGCATTCAGTAAGTGCAAAATGTCACTAACAATAGGTTGTTGATACCATGCTTCAGATGGTCCTCTAGCCATCTCATCAACCAACACCTTAGAGTTCATGAAGATATTATTAGCCTTCACTTGATGATCGACACACCATTTAACAGCTTCAAAACATGCTTTTGCTTTTGCAGTAGTAACTGACAAAGCGAAAAAACTTATAGCTTTTGCTATCACTTGATTGTTATATTCATCAAAGGCCATCCATCCTCCTCCTGCCTGTAATGTATCCTTCATCCATGAGCCATCAACCATGATTTTATGAATTAAACTATTTGCAACCCACAATATAAACTATTTGCGACCCACAATATCATATATATTAGTAATAGAAAAGGATTTTGAGCATCTATTAGGTTCAATCACATCATTGCCCAAACCACCCTCCTTATCAACTAAATCTGTTAAAAAGCTTTGTTTATCATATTGGAAAGACATCAGGAATTGAATTTTAAGCAACATGTAGCTTGGATTTGGCAGAATATGATTAAAAGTTAGCATGATTTCTTTGTAACCAAATTGTCCAGAGTATGATTATCGATTGTAGGATAGCCCTGCTATTTGGTGCTTGGGAAATCCATACTGAGAACCAATTTTTGAATGACAAAGGAGTCCCATTGTCAAAGTCTAAACCCAATGTTGATCCACGCCAAACCAACTTAGATAGGGGACAAGAGAAGCAAAGACGTTTTATTGTTTCACTCTCCCTCTGGTATCTAGAGTATTTCGCATCCATATGAATGCCTCTCCCACTTAATACGGTCTTAACAGGCAAAATGTTATGAAGCAGCTTCCAAATAAAGAGAATCCACTTAGGTGGGATTAACCAACTTTTTTTCTTATTTTTTTTCTTTTTTAAATCAAAAGAATAAAGAATCTAACACTAACACAGAGCACAACTCTCTCTCTCTCTCTCTCTCTCTCTCTCCCCCCATTTTCTGCTACTGTTTTGTTGCTAACAAAAAAATATATTTTTAAAATAATAATAAAAAAAACACAAATCCTACTTTGTAAAAATAAATAAATAAATAAGAGAGTGGAATGAGTTTACCAAAATTGCAAGAGATCGCCATGCAAACCTCCTCGATACTTTTCAGACAATGATGCGGGTCCCTGACATTGATGCCAAAAACTTACTGCGACTTTAATATTGCAATTTCAAACACAAGATGTCGTGACGTAATATATCTTGGTGAGTCTGAGGTTGAATCCACAAGGTCTAGTTTGTTCAAAGAAATGATTAAGCACTCAAATAAAATAAAGAAAAATTGATTTTGAATTTTGGAAATGATTAGATAATCGATGGGAAAATTAAGTAGCTATATGATAAATTAAGGTGACAATAATATGAAAATGGTGCTACGGTATAAAGGATCCTTCACCAATACTTTCTTTAATATAACTTAGTTGAAACATACACAGGGGGTATTCTCAATCAGAAGATAAAAATGATTATTTTATATAAAAATTGATTCCAAAAGATTGATTGTTTTGATTGATTGATTGCACCATAAAAATCTAATTATTTGATCCGCAGGGAATATCAAGTTTTCATCGTGTCTAGAGTCTACGACAGAAAAAAATATATTATACAAAACAATTTTTTTTTTTTCAAATAAATAAACCAATCAATTAAAATAGTCTAACATCAAAAACTATGATTGAATCATAAAATATTTATAGAGAAATCATTGGGGTTTCACCCATAACCTTAACAAAGAAAATTAGAATATCATAAAAATAAAATAAAACAATTTGTATTGAAGAAATAATTTTCGGATGTTTTTTCCTTAATGGATTTACATGTATTTATAGTGATTGCTGAGACGGTAACTTCGTGCAGGTTGTGGCAGTGCCAGGCATCATCCATCCAGTAAGTTTTTGCCTCCTCTCTTTTAATTGGCCATGTGATGTATCTCATCACCTTTCCATTGGTCATATCACACTATAGCACATGAGAAAAGAGTTGGGAAATTGACCCAAAAGTCCAAGCCCAACATATCATGCCCCATTTAGCCCCAAAACAAATTTAATATCCATTAAGTCCTCAAATTATTAATCAGACGAAAATACCCACACTATATCATCCAATTTACACGCGCGCAACCTTCACCCACAATCATCTCAGTCTGATCAGTACGCTGTCACATCTCCGCCACTCGACTCTGCATTCTCAGTCTTTCATCTCTCCACCGTTCGACTCCACTCCCTCTGAAACCCTACCCTAACCACAAAACGAACCCGCTCATTTTCTCCAATCGCCGACTCTTACCAACATAACACCAAGCCGTTCATCTTCTCCAATTGGCGACTCTCAACAACACGAAGAACCATCACCACTCTGAAGAAATTTCATAGTTCCTGACTTTCGATTCACAAAAATGAGGAAAAAAAGTAACATCTCTCTTCACCTATTATTTTTCATTCAAATTTGTACATTATTCTTTCATATTTCGTATATACCGTTTCAATAACACTTTCATAAACAAACCCTTGTAAAACACATTTTACATACTTCAAAATGTATAAACCCTCTTTTATATATAATCCCATGTTTTAAAACATTCTAGTCCCCTGTTTTTAAACATTCTAATCCACTGTTTTTACACATAAATCCCTATTTTTACACATTCAACTCTTTGTTCTTATTCTTGTTGTTCTTGCTTCTTCTTGTTGTTAAATATTGGCTTTTCTTCTTCGTATTGTGGCTACATTTCGTTGAATACTTAATCTTCTCGTTGTTATTGTTGTTGCTTACAAAATACAATGGACTGTTCTTATTGTTGATACTGTTTATAAAAACTGAAACATCAGACAGTTTCATTTCATCACTCTACAAGTAACATATTTAAATTTATTCAGACTGCAAATGAAACTGCAAAATTACACAGTTTAATCACTACTCAAAACACAAAGGTAACTTATTATAAAGTGCAAATCAAACTGTCAAATTATACAGTTTTGTAACTGTTAACAACAAATAGATATAACTTCATATTAAACTGCATATAAAACTGCAAAATTATACAGTTTTGTCACTATATTACTCATGCCCTGCTGTCGCTTTCATTTTTTTAGAAATAGTTGTTGGAAGATATTGGAAGAAACAAACCCATATGCCCCAAAATCCAATCAGGGATTTAAGTATCTCCCATTTTGAAAGTCCTTCTCCTATATCCACTGAAATGCCACCAAAATCTCCCCCTCTACAAAAAAACCCAACCACCACAACAAAAAATAACAAAAAAAAAACCCACAAAACAACCACACCACTTACAAGAAAAAGCCCGAGAACAACACCACAGACCCCACCCACACAACAAACATCAGCCACAAAAAAAAAGAACAAAAGAAAGCCAATAACAAAACAACAAGCTCCTCCAAACAAAAAAAGAAAGCTCCAAGAAAGCCAATCAACTCCCAAAACAAAAACCAAGCCATCAAAAGGGAAAAAGGAGCAGTCCCTGCAAAGAGAGTCCAACCGTTTAATTACCGCTCCAACATCGGAACAGTAATCAAACTGTTAAAAGGGTCCAAATTCACAAAAGCCCAATAGACAGAGCTGGAAAAAACCCCTTTTTGGCCCATTATAAATGCTCTCTCCTCAACACAACTGAAGGCCTCTTGGTACAAATGCTACAATTTCATTGTAGCAGAAATGACAACACTCTACAACAAAAGAAAAAATAATTTATACTTGGCAAAAAGGAAATTAAACTCAGAAACAGTGATGTCAGGCTCATTTTTGGTATCGACTATGGAGAAGATAGCATCACCACCAAATCCTATGCAAGACCAAAGGATTTTGAGCTTGCATTTTACAAACGAAGATGCAAATCAGTAAAGAGATTGGATGGCAAGTCATTAACCAAAATGTTTCAACAAACAAAAAAAGGAAAATCAATCAATGATCGTCAAGATCTTGCAAAGGTCATCACTCTTTACTTGTGCTTGAAACTTCTCATGCCTACAACAGACCATACACTCAGTTGGAGTTTCCTCAACTATGTTGGCAATCTCAACAACATCAAGAAGTACAATTGGGTTGAGGCAATGAAAGACACACTCATGAATTCAATGGCAAATGCAAACAACAACCCAAGGCATGTCACTGGATGCGTCATGTTACTCTTGGTAAACACACTACTCAACTACTTCACACAAAAATATCAAACATCCACCTATTTCGAACTATCTAACATATTTTAGTTTTTTTTTACAATACTAGTACTGTGAGCACAGTAAACTCCTTCGACCATCCAATAAAGAAGGCTTTCCAAGGTTTATGACGTGGAACCTTGGCAAAATGTACTCCAAGTGGAAACACATCAGCCTTGCGGACTTTGAAAAAGTATTCAAACTCTTCTATACTCTCATAGCACAAATCTATTCAACACTCATTTCACAGTCATTATAGTAAAAATCATGTTATCAAACTGTAAAATTATTCAGTTTCAAACAACATATATTCAACACTTAACTCACATTATTCACAGTACAAATCATATTATGAAACTGTAAAAGTTTACAGTTTCAAAGCACACACCTATTTAACATCACTCATGTTATGAAACTGCAAAAGTTTACAGTTTAAATGCACAAATCTATTTAATATCACTCATGTTATGAAACTGTAAAAGTTTTCAGTTTCAAACTACATATTTTAACACTTAACTGATAGTACAACTCATGTTATGAAACTGGCCAATTTTACAGTATTACTGATATATGCCACATTGTTCCAATGCAGGTTGACCAAAGTGCTTTAATCCCAACTGAACAAGAAATACAGTTATTGCATATCAATCAAAGCACATCAATAGACTCTTCAACAAAGAAACATGACCACAAAAAGGACAATAAGTGGAAAAAAAGAAAAACAAAAGCAACAAAAAAAAAAGAAGACTTCTAGACAGTGATGAAGATAACTTTCTCGAAGAAGAACATCAATTAAAATCAGAATCAGAACAAGAAGAACAAAAAAAAAAGCAAGAACCACAAGAAGAACCAGAAAGTGATGAACAAGAAGAAGAGAGTGATGATGAAAAAAAAACAAGTGACTGATGAAGAAGAAGTTGATGAAGAAGAAAATGATGAAGAATAAGAAGAAGCTGATGAACAACAAGACAATGATCAAGAAGAATAACAAGAAGAAGAAGAAGGTGATCAACAAGAAGACACTGATGAAGAAGAAGGCCAACAAGAAGAACAACAAACAAACAAACCAACAACAAGAAGTCAATGAACAAGAACTGACAGACCAACAACAACAACAACATGAAAAAAAAGAATAAGCAAAACAACAAGAAGAACAAAGGACAGAACAATAAGAAGAACTCTAAGAGAAATCTGACACATTTCATGCACAAGGTAAACTCTTGTCTAATACTGAAGCAAACTGCAAAATTTAATTAAACTAACCAAAACACAATCCAACATTTTTATAGGTCATGACCAAGCACAAACATCAACCAAAAAGGATGACAAGGACAAGCTCATATCAGCCATGAGAGCACAAATGCAAGAAATGGAACAAAAAATCATGGCTGAATTGCGTAGAAAAGAAGATCAATTAAAGGAAATGTTTGCCAAAAAAACTGGCAGTCCCCAACAAAGATCAATGGTCAAGAGAATCAAAGAAAAGTCAAGAAAACAAGCACATGACCTAGATTTTGAATACCAACCAATGACAAAAGCCAAAGAAGATACAATGAACAAGACAGAAACTGTTGCTCATGTACCCAAACCAACACAGGGTACCAATGAAGAAAAAGAGAAGAAGAATGAAAAGAAAAAAGTAGAAATCGAAACAGAGAGAGAACCTGCTACTGAACCCGAGCAAAAAGAGGGTGCTCATGAAGCAAAATAGCAGCAAAAAGAAAAGATGCAAGAAGATATTGGCCAAGAGAAAGAAGGTGCTGCTGAAACCAACCCAAAAGAGGATGCCAGTCAAGAGAAGACACAAGTTCAAGTATTGGAAAGTGATGATGGTTTCAAGGAAGAATCAATCCAAAACAAGCCATTCTCCAATTCATGCCGCAAAACAAACAAGGTTTGGCATAGCCTATCCAAAAAAGACCAAGACCAAATTCAACTCATCAACAACACACAATCAAGTGCTTGTGTCTGGTCTAGCAGTGAAGATGAAAATTGCATATACTTTTCAGATATATATAGATTGACCAACAGGGAAGCCTTATATGGGAATGTAGGTCTCTAACTGCACAATTTTACAGTTTCTGTTAATATTCAATAACCTATTCCACAAACCTAACACATTCTCATATATAACATGTTTCAGGTCATTGATGTCTTCTCAGAAATGAAATTGGCACTCCAACCATCCATTGAAGAATTTGAGAAACATGATCTACCCTTTGCAAGAAATCCATACGCGGGAAGATCTTACGTTTTCTTAACACTTATCAATGTAAGCAAAACTTAACATACCTTTCAGTATTATTCAAACTGCAAAATTTTCTACTTTCTTAACATGTCTTACTACATAGTTTTATAACACATTTCAAACATATATATAAATTACAGACTCCACTACAAAACCAAGATCAAGCATTGAAAGAAAAAATGATGGACAACCATTTTCCAAAAGTAATGAAAAACAGATATATCCATTTCCCAATCGACCACGACAACCATTGGACAATTGTGGTCTTTGACAATGCTGATGGGATCTGGAGGCACTATGACTCTTTGAGGCCAGCAAAAGATTGTCATAACAAACACTTTGAAATTGCAAAGGAAATTGTAAGTTAAATAAAATTTCCTACTTAATTTCATTCCTTTCAAAACATCTCAACACATCACTATAACTAACAAAAACACTCACTAACTATTTTGTAACAACAACATCAACTGAGATGGAATAAAGTATTATTCAGCAATCAAGGAAACATGTTATCATCTCAAGAGTGCGAGATAGTAATTGCATCAATTGAGCAATGCCCACAACAAACCCCACACTCGTAAGATACAAAATCAATAAACTAATATTCCAATATGCTAAATTTTACAGTTTTATCTAACTAATTAACTTCATCTAAAACTTTACAGGAATAATTGTGCAATCGCTGTCTGCAATGTTATCAACCAATATATCAACTGACAACTTGTGCAGAAATCACTTCGACCAACTGAGTGGGTCAAATTTTGAGCAGAAATCATCAGTCAATTTCTCAATGATAAGAACTGATCTTGGAAACTTGAGCACTACCAAATGTTGACAAAGCATACCAAACCATAGAAACAATGAAGAAACTTCTTGACAATACAAATATTCAAGTGAATATATTTTTGTACTTTTTTTTTTAACATGTGACATGTGACAAGTAATTTATATGTTTTTGGGAATTGATCTTCTTCTGGTTATTATGGTGAAAATGATTGTTGTCATTGATGTTGTTACTCTTCTTCTTGTTATTATTATTGTTGTTGTTCTTCTTGTGCTTATTATACTTGTTTGTGTTCTTCTGCTTATTATTGTTGTCACATTTGTGGTTGCATATATTTTCATCCAGCAAAGGTTGTTTCTAATAATTCTTCAAACTGCAAAAATATGTAGTTTCATCAGGTTGTTACTAATAATTCTTAAAACTGCAAAATTATGCAGTTTTATCATGTTGTTTTTCATAATTCTTAAAACTGCAAAATTATACAGTTTCATTACTAAAAAACAAATTATGCTACACAATTATGCATTTCAAAATTGAAAACAAAACTGCAAAATTGTACAACTTTGTCACTATGAAATATGAAATAAATATATCATGTAGTAAAACTGCATTTCAATATTATACAGTTTCAATAATAAATTTTTAACAACCTTCTCAGTATTCCATAAAAATAAAACAAACCAAATCCACAAAAAAAAAAAAAAAAAACAAAAACAAAACAAAACAAAACAAAACAAAAAGCAAAAATAAAACAAAACAAAACTGTTACAAAACAACTTCAATAACTAAAGAACACATCAAAAAAGAAAAAATATTGCAACCAACTTTATTCATTACTTCCACAATACCAAGTATCACATTTTTTATTATCATAATTCCTCAACTTCAAATACAAATCCAAAAGAATAGACTATGGCCTCAAATAGCAGCCTTGCACGTCTTCTTATTGTGATTCCCATATTTCAAGCACCTCCCACACTTGATTTGCTTCACATTCTCACCCCTAGAAGGTATCCTCTTCTTCTTGTTTTGCCCGGGCTGCTTCTTCGTTATAGGAGGTTTGATAATCGAACTACTGGCACCATCAAAGTCAAATCTCTCACTTGAAGGTACTGGATAAACAGATTCCTTGTATGACTCTCTAAAACAATCTACATGAAAAAAAGGATCAATGAAATCATACACATCTCTACCACTACTACGCAAAGCATGCACAGCATGACAACAAGGAAAATCATTCAATTGCCATTCATGGCAATAACAAGTCTGTCTACCGATATCAACATAAAAAGGAATAGACGAATGAACCTCAAGCATAGTATCACTAGCAACAATTACATCCCAAGACTTAGCTAGCTTCAAAGAGTCCACCAACTTCTTTTCCATAACTGGACACAATTTCGTAGTCCATCTTTTAGATTCAGCTCTTCTATTAGACAATTGAGTCATGATTTGAACCCTAATCATATCAACTATACAAGTAATAGGCAACTCACGGGCCCCACCAATCCAATTATTGTAAGACTCAGCAGCATTAGATGACATCTCACCGTATCGTTTCCCTCTAAAAAATGCATTGGCCCACTTATCATTTTGCAAACTATCCAACATACTATCAACTTTACCATTCCCAGCAATACGCCTCAATTTCTCCATATAATGTTGGAAAGAAGCAATAGTTGGCGTATAAGCACATTTAACTAATATTTTCATCAAAGTCAGCTTATAGTTAGTACAAAGTCCCACCAATTTGTCAATCAAATTTCTCTTCAAATGATTCAAGCAATATGCATGATGTGCATTGGGAAAAACCACTGAAAAAGCGTCTAGCAAACCATGTTGACGGTCAGACACAAAGGTTAATCTCCATCTTGAACCAACAACCTTTAACAACTGACTTAAGAACCACATCCAATTATCTTGATTTTTAGCGTCAACAATTGCAAAAGCCAAAGGAAACAGGAGTGCAAACAAAATAACATGAAACTGCAAAAATTAGCAAACTCACAATACAGTAACACATCGACAAACCAGAACTATACTAACTACAAATAAATACATACCTTGATTACCATCCTTTGATGTTGCTTCAAGCAAATGCCCCTTGTAACGCCCCTTCAAGAATGTACCATCAACAAACAACAACGGACGACAAAATTGAAAGCCATACAAACATCCATGAAATGCCACAAATAATCTCTGAAAACACCCATTACTTTCATCCACATCTAATTCAAACACACTTCCCAGATTCGTTCTCATACCTGTCTCAAGGTACCATCGAAGTTGGTCAAAAGAACTTGTGAAATCACTAAACAACCCACCTCTTGCCTTATCAACTCCAAAACCATGCAACCCGATAAGAAACATCTATACCATATTGCTTTTTTAACTTTTTTTTAACTTCAATAGGATGAGTCAACGGATTATCACTAATATCATTATGCACAATATCAGACATAAGTCTAGAACCAACCATTTTGCTACAAGATCTACAAGCAACAACCCCACAAGAATACACATTATCCAACTTCATAATAAAAAAAATACCGGAATTCATCAACATCCTTCCATGCACAAACCATTTACAACCCGTAGACAACTTCATCATACATTCAGCAGTTACTCTTGTTGCATCGTTCTTTAAATACTTCACTGCAAAACCACACTCAACTGCATACTTAGCCAATGCAATGCGGAACACCGGCACTCCACCTTCAAATTCTTAACCAACACTATGTATAATCCCCTTCCAACTAGCAGACAACAAAACTCTCTCTGGTTCTGGATAAAGACTAGGCAACAAACCACAAAAATCATCACAATCGTTACAAATTACAGAATCAATCCTACAAGAATTATCATCAACCTCCACAATTCTCTTATCACCCACAACAACATCAACAACATGAGAACCACTACAACCTACCATTGACAGCATATTCCCCAATTCATCATCACATTCAACAATACAATTAGAATATCTAGGAATAGAGAAAAACAAACAAAAGTTACTAACACTCAACTCCTTGAACTTTGCAGATATTTTCTTAACAACTTCATGATAACTACATCCCTCCCTAATCTTAATAGCAGCACAAGAATTACTGTATTTGCACATTAACATGAAACACCCCTCCATACTACAAAATCACAAACCAGCAAACAATTGTTCACAGATTCCAAACTGCAAAATTATATAGTTACAACATATCAATACCAACACTGCACAATTCACAATTCTAAACTGCACAATTATACAGTTACAACATATCAGTATCAAAGCAACAGAATTCACAATTCCAAACTACAACTTCCAAACACATTACACTATACAACAAACAAAATCAACGAAATCAAAACCATTACAGTATATCACATACAAAAATCACAAAATAAGTATCAAACATCCAAAATTTATCACAAAACAAAGAACTATAACAATATTGCCGAATACAAACCAGATATCACACAAATTTGCTTATCTATATATACATACATATATGTATCCACAGATACAGACAGAGTGAGACACAGACACAGACACACACACAGTGAGAGAGAGAAAGAGAGCGTACGCAGAGATCGTCTATACACACAGATTCAGATCGCACAACCAGATCCACCTCACAGTACAATGGGATCGACCACACAGCACAAAGAGATCACCATAACAAAGAGAAATCGAGATTGCAGAGGCAAATATTTGATTTTTCACGTATATATAGATCTCAAAACAAAGGGTAATACAGTCATTTAAAAAATAATAAAATAAAAAAGGGACCTCTGGGTACAAAACTTAAAAAATTATGCACCTATTAGTTTATTAAAAATATATTAGGATTAGAAGGGAAATAGATTCCCTACATAGGATTACATAGTAATTTTCCCAAAAGAGTTTGGTTGGTCGTGCATATTCCGAGAGAGGTGTGCTAATTGTCTAAAGAGGGCGTTGACTTCTCAACCTTGCAATCAAATTATCCGTAATGCTCCTAGGTATGTCGGGGACTCACTTCGATAGGATGCTCAAGCAACTCTGTTCTTTCAGTGTTTTTCTTAGCTTCGCCTCCTTAATATAAAAAAAAAAAGAAAAAAAAAAAAAAGTTTGGTTGGTCAATTCGATTTTTTTTCTTCAATTTCTTTTTAATAATTGCAAGTTAACCCAAAATCTTCATCCTAATTGCAAATTCCTCTACAAAAAGTAAAATTTAAATCATTAAACTTACAACTAGAAATAAATTGAGGGAAATAATTTAATAAAAGTCTATTGATGGTTAAAAAAATAGAATAATTATAAACTTTTAATCATTCATCATCTACTGCCACCATTCACCAACCACCTCAACTGTAGCCAATCTATACCCCACCATCGCTGATTTACACTCTATCATCCCTAATCTACACTTTATCGTCATTGATCCATTGATCTAGTTCTAGATCTACACCAATCTAATGTTCCAATGGTGAATTTGACTCAAAATGACTCCAAGTAATAGTATTTTCTAGATCTTGCCCTTCATCCCCTTCATATCTCTCTCTCTTTCTTAAACCAAATCTACTACAAATTCATTTAGTAATTATAAATTTATTGCCCTCTCTTGTTCTCTCTATTTGTAGTGGGTGTCTTGTGAGTAAATGAGTGAGAGTGAGAGTGTGAGTGAACCAGATTTGTCATTTATAATTTTTTTACAAATCAGACTAATAAATTTATCATTGAATGTGTTTTTGATAGATTTCAGTGAAAATTTTATCATATCAGACTTTGATACTTCCTTTGTATGTGTGTGATAAAGAGAGAGATTGCATTTCTGTAAGTAAATATGTAAATAAATGAATGATAGTGAGTGAATGTGTATGCAAATATGAATGAATGAGTGTGCTAGAATGAGTGACTGAATGGTGTTTTTCTCAAACCAAATTTGTTGTCTGCAAAATTTTTTATAAATTCGATTGTTTTCGCAAAATTTTCTACAAAGCCACAATTGACAAATGATTTGGCTATAAACTTTTCCAATCAACACAAATAAAGTTCAATAAGTAGTTCAAATGAAAATATTAAAGGAAGAGAAACAAGAAATTGAAGAATAACAAAAGATAACTTCATTAATTTTCAAGCAGAATAAAAATTATGTCGATAAACACAATTTGGTTACAAATTAATGCTATTTTACTTCTAAAAGTTAAGATAATATACTCCTAAAGATAAAAAGAACCTATGATGTGTTTAATGTATAGTTGATTGATCTTTACATTAGTCATTAGAGGCTTTTTTATTGGAAATGTAGAAAATAACCACCACTAACCACCTTCAACTTCCATCTTCATCCTAGGCTACCACTTGTCATCCATTCCGTAATTTGCACAACTTCCAGTGCGATTTCTCCTAACTTCTCCTTCAATTTGTCTTAACCTCCAAGGAATTAAAGGGATGCTAACTGTCCCGAATAGAAATAACAACAACAACAACAACAACAATGAAAAAAATAATAATAATAAATAATATGGCCATAATTTTCTTTTAAAGATGGTCTGTGGTCTGAATCAACAGACCATAACCGACAGGCCACAATTAACAAGACTAAATATTGTTAAAACTAACGCAATTCTTGAAGGTTTGACCATAATCGATAGGTCATAATCAACAAAAAAAATTATTTATGGTGCAAATAGATTGATAAATTTATCATTAAAGTCTAAGACAAAACTAATTTTTAGTAAGGTCTTTCCTTGTTTCTTTTTATCTTTTTTCTTTCTCCCATTCTCTTATTGTCATCAAATCCGAAGTGGTGAATTTGTTTTTGTCAAAAAATAGATGAAAAAAATGTTGTCAAAAGCTATTGTTGAAGGTTAGAGGTGGTTGCCAAAGGTCTAAAATAGTCTCCAATGGTCGGAGTTGTAGTTGTCTATAAGGGCTCATGGCAGTGGTTTTATGACTGAGGAAAAGACATTTTAGGAATATTATCTATAGGACTGGCTATGAAAATGTGTTAGATACATTTGTTTCATGTGGACATTTGGATGATTTAGATCAGTTCTAAGGATAAGATCTAATGGTTATCTATGAGATCATAAGACTATGATTTAAAGCTTGTTTGGCATGACTTACTGTAGTATACTTTTTTTACCTTTTTGTTTTTTTGGGTCATATCACTATTTCCTTTTCTACATATCTTTTCGTAAAAAGTCAAAAAATATACTTTTTAGATCATCTCAAACAACAGCATTTCTATTTCAAATTTTGAAATTTATTTTTCTAATTTCAAATTTTGATGGTGGGTTTAGTATGCAAATAAGACGGGAAATTATATCAATAAACTACATGAAATCTCAATATACCTTTTGTATCATTCAGATATAAATTTTTGAACAAAATATGAACTTATAAACAAAAATAAATTATTTAGATATATATTATGTTCAACTGTTTAAATGTGAGTAATGGTTTTTTGTTCATAAATTTATACATGAATATTGGACTTTTATTTAAAAATTTATATACCAACAACATAAATGATGTATATTGAAATTTTTTATGGTGTACAAATAAAATTATTAAAATAGGACCAGTGTCCCGCTATACAAACAGTAACGGTCAACCCGACCCGAAAGGCAGCTGCATCCTACATCCTTGTTGTATTGCAATCCAGTCCTCAGCAGTGGGGATGAGGGGGTTTTGTGTAATGCAAAAATCGGCTAAAACCCTACAAAACTCCGACTACAAATTGGAAATCTCAAAGCAATGCCCCAAATCACAAACCTTCGCCTCCTACTCTCCTCCGCCACTCTCCCCACCTCCTCTCCTCTCATATCCTCCTCTTTTCTCTCCTCTCTCCTATTCAGACCCAAATCTTCTCCAACTCTCAGACCCCATTCTTCTTCTTCCCTCTTCACTGCCTTGTCTTCCTACTCCAAGAAACACCATTCGCGTCCTCCTCTCAATCTCACCCGCAGGAACAATAGTTCTTTGAGAGAGAAAGAGACTGAGAAGAGAGAGAAAGGGTTGGTGGCAATGGAAGAGACTCAATCTGTTGGGTTTAACAAGAGAAGGGCTGAGGGTAGAGATAAGAGTGATAGGCCCAAAAAAATACTCCCTTTGAAGGACCGCAAGCTCAATCCTGTCAATACCATTTGCTACGTTCAGGTACTTCTCTCTCTCTCTCTCTCTCTCTCTCTCTCTCTCTCTCTGTGTATATATATATATATATATATGTATGTATCTATGGGTGTTTATGGTTTTTGCTTCGTGGATTTCATTTCAATGTCGTTCTTTTGATTGGGTCTATTGTATTTCTTTTGTCTTGTTAGTGTGTAATTGAAAAACCAAAGGTTTCTTTTTTCTTATTAGTGGGTAATTCAAAATGGTTTCCTGGGTTTTGGTTAAATTGGTTGATTTTTTATATATACTCGCTTATTTACCAAAAAAATAAAGTCGATTTTTTTATAACGCAATAAGATCAATTTGGATGGTGGTGCCATGAATGGAGCTTATTATATTTTTTGTTATTAAGAAGCAGGTGTTTTCTTAAATTTTCTGGGTAGTTTTGGGGATTTGTCAGTAGTGCTTGAAAGAAATTGATTCATGAAGTCATTTGGTTTTGAGAAGAGGGTAAGTGTAAATACTGCATACAGTCTTTGGTTTTGGTTGCATGAATTCAAGAATGCTGTTTGATTTTGGTCTGTTTTTCTTTGAATTTAGGGATTTGAGAATAGAACATATGACAAAATTCGAAAATGAAACCCCAGAACTCTAAATACCTATATCATCTGTGGTGATGTATATTCCTAGGATTTTATGTATATTGCTTTTACTAAGAATTGTGGATTCTATCATAGAGATTCTGGATTCCTAGATTGGTTTTTGGTCTTGCAAATTTTTCTGCATTTTTTAAAAACGTAATGTGTAGCCTAGAGGGGGTGAATAGGCTATTCTAAATGCAGATAAGAAAATGAGTTAAGCAAGGTACAAGTTAGGCATTCACCACAACTAACACACCAATTTATGTGGAAACCGTCGTTGAGGGGAAAACAACAAGAACAATGTCGGAAATCAAATTGACTATTCAAGAATTTGTTGGAAGGTACTAGTTAGACGACTTACTACCCTTACCTAGGTGCATACCCAACTTGTTACCTCTACAACACGTTCATTTGTCACCTCACTTGTGGGTCCAATCACAGTCAGCCTTCTTCTTGATACAGGATTAGTTCTTCATGGAATCCCTCCAATTTCTTCCTACACCTCCAATGAAATGTTTAAACAAGTTTCCCTGGTGTATCTTGCAAGGTGCAGAGCAGAGCAAGAGTTTATGGACAGCTCTGCGCCAATCTCTCGCCTCTCTTCACAAAAAAATGCACATACTCATTAGCTCATGCTTTCAACTCTTGAGCATACATGGAGCTTGATTCATGTGTTGAAATGGTTACTTGGCTTCAAGCATTTGAATTTTCAACCTCCATGATGTTGCCCTATTTTTGCCTGCTTATCTTGTCTGAGCCACATAGGGAAAACCCTGAAAGAAATTGTACCCACCTTGCCCATGTGAGATTTCCTTCACTTTACAAGCATGCCTTCACTTGTCTTTGAATAAATAATACTCCAACTTGGCTGGAAATCTTTCGAGTTCAGACCACTGCATACTAAATCTTAGTTTTACTGCCTCAAAGTCCACCTTGAGTGCTCAAAGGGCAGATTTAGAGTGGAAGTCACTGTTTTTTTTTTATCCTTTTGTGTAAATTGATTCACTGCCCGAGCTTTTGTATTGTTTGTTCTTTGTTTCGCTTTGTTAAACCCTCCAAACACGTTTACAACTCAAAGAACAAATTGCATTGGACAAATTCCATAGGGTTTTGTATGCAGAAATTAGCCAATCTTATGTATGCTAACATTTTGAATGACAATTTTAGCAGTTTCTGTCATATCTTGCAGATTTTGGGGACAGGAATGGATACTCAGGATACGTCGCCGTCAATCTTGCTTTTCTTTGACAAGCAAAGATTTATATTTAATGCTGGAGAAGTAAGTATTGGGTGGTACTTACCACTTACCAATAAGAACTTAATTTACGAATTTTGATTTCTCTATTAATAGCCCATGGATGTAAAAGAAATGCCCAAGGTTGTTATTCATGTGAAATTTTCGTGATTTATTGGGTATATGTTACGGAAAGTTTGTTGTCTATTATTGTGCTACAGTTTTTTAAAACTTTTGCATTAGTGACCTTCCATTTGAAATGTTTGGCTTGTTGCCTTGAACCATGAGGTCTTGAATTTGATCATATCTTATTGAACAAAAAGGGGACTAGTAGTCAATTTCGTTATTAATATTTATTTTTTAAGTGATTTTCAATATACTGCAAATAAAAAAATTAAAAACCATCTAATCATCTTCATGCTATCTATAAATTCACAAAATTGAATATTTATCAAATGTTAACTATAATGAATTGTGTACTAACCAAGGTTTTAAAAAGCGGTTGCAACCATTACGTAATACCGTTATGTAACGGTTATGGTGGTTATCGCCACCCGTTGCGGTTGCTACGTAATGGCCGTAGCGGTACCATAACGGTCTGTTACACACCGTTACACCCTTTTATAATATTTTGAATAACTTACTTTTCAAAATAAATAAATAAATAAAAACTTACAGAAAAAGAACAAATACTCAAGTGATCCAAGACCAAAAAAAAATCTTTTATGAATTATTTTCTTTATAATTTTTTTTTTTAAATTTTCATTTCATTACATTAGCATATAAAATAAAAATAAAATATAAACAGTGGTTGTATTTATTTTTATAATCATTTTATTTTATATTTAATTATAAATATTTTTTATTTTGTTACTGTAATGTGTTGTCTAAAAAATGTCTTTAAAAAACTCAAAAATAATTTTTGTTTATGGCACAATTTTTATTTTTATAATCATTTCATTTAATACTTAATTGTAAATAATTTTATTTAGTTACCTGTAAAGTGTTGTCTAAAAAAAATGCCTCAAAAATAATTTTTTGTGTATGGCACAATTTTTATTTTATAATTATTTCATTTAATAATTGTGAATATTTTTTATTCAATTAGTTCAGGTATTGGTCAAAAATAATTTGTAGAAATTTAAAATCAATTATTCTTAAAAACATTAACTATTGAAATAAAATGTGAAAAGCTCCTTTTATAGTGATTTGAAAATATGAAATATATTGAATCATACTTAAAAATTAACAGAAATTGATCCAAATCTATTTTAAATCCTAATAAATGTGATTCTAGAAAGAAAAAAAAAATGTGTATCGGTAAGTTATCTTCAAATTGTGCGAAAAATATAAAAAATCACGGTTCCGGTTACCGCAATCGTTACACTACGGCCTTTATACTCTGCAACTGCAACTGTGCCACTACAACCGTTATGGCGACCGCGACCGCAACCGTAACCGCTTTTCGAAACTTTGGTACTAACTGAAAGTATGACCTAAATTGCAATATTAATGTAATGCAAATTTTTAACCCAAGTGTCAAATTTATAAAAAATAGCTGATAACATTGTCAAACATTTTTACATTATTGAATCAATACATCTTATCCCTCCAAAAGCATTAATCATTAAGTGTATTACTTGTAAAAAGAATTGTACATAAAAAATTGTAGTTTAAGTTTTTGTTTTTTTGTTTTTTCAATTGAAATTTTCAACTTAACTTCAAGTTGAATAAAAAAATGACCTACAAGAATATAGTTTAATTTATATCATTTACAGTTTCTTATTTGGTGAAAAATTCTACTTACTTTTTTAATATTAAAGTTAACCCCATCTTTAATTTCTCAAAAATTTAGAGGGTAGGGTACAACTGCATACAACTTTAAATTGTTTGCGTAATACACAACTTAACCCATTATTTTAGTGGGATCATGATCTCGCTTCTATATTTGTAGCTCCACCCGTAGACTCCTCTGGTGACTATTAAGTTGAAGATGAGATCAATTTCTATTTAGAATAATCATTTGGAGCATATGGCGGAAGTCATATGCGCTACCATAGATGGATATGTCTACAATAAATCTTATGTTCATTTGTAATCTCTCTTAAAAAGAAAAACCTTCATTTCTGGAGAAATGAGGTGGCAAATATTGATGAGAAATCTAAATGGAAAGTGTTCATTGCATAACTGTTATGTTTCATATTCGGTCCATAATCCTGTTTTCTATATTCTAGACATCACCTTTTTGTCATGCATAGATGGTTTGTACAATTGTAATGACCTTTTTAGGCTTCTTTATTTTCCTGCTAGTATAATTATAAGGAGAATGTTCTGGAGCTTTTCAATCCTCATCTCTCTTAGTATGTAATTCTTGTTCCAGGGGTTGCAACGCTTCTGTACAGAGCATAAGATTAAGTTGTCAAAGGTAGGATGTATCTGCAAACATTTTAATTTGTTTTTTCTTCTGTTGTCAATACATATTTTGAGTTTCTTTCATCATTAAATATTATATTGTTCCTCACTTTGGGGGAAGACATACTGATAATCTGCCTGTCTTCAGATTGATTATATATTTCTCTCTCGTGTATGCTCAGAAACAGCGGGTGGACTTCCAGGTATGTGTCTTGAATTCAGTTTTGAAATTTTACCAAAAAAATTGCTTTATATGTATAGAAGAGTTGTGTAAAATAATTGGGTAAAAAAATTGTTCTAATGGGATTAGTATTTTACTTTACTATTTGAATGGTGATGCAAGGGGATTATTTTGAGAGCCATGAAAAACTTTAGTGTTCTACTCTACCTTTCAGGTCTTTTATTGACATTGGCTGGTATGGGAGAAGAAGGAATGTCTGTGAGTACTAAATTGGCTTAAGTTACCAAATTTCTTCTTCTTCTTTAAAATAAAGTCAGATTGATTAAACAATTTCAATGAGATTATCATATAAGTTGCTACTTTTTTTGTAGGTCAACGTATGGGGTCCCTCAGATCTCAAGTATTTAGTAGATGCAATGAGATCGTTCATCCCAAAGGCCGCTGTGGTTCACACACATAGCTTTGGACCATCACCTGGTACTGATGGGGTTCCTATTCCTGAGCCAAGGAAGTTTACTGACCCTATTGTTCTCATTGATGATGAAGTTGTCAAAATATCAGCTGTTCTTCTGCAACCAAGCTGTTCTGCCGGGTCTGAGCTCAACAAGAAAAGTGGCAACTTGCTTGATGCAACAGAATTGGATCTAGAAGAGGGAGGAAATCAGTATTCTGAACCCCTTTCACCACGATGTCCAAATAATGAAGCTGAGCTTGCAGTAAAGCTTGGTGATATATCTGTGATATATGTTTGTGAACTGCCAGAAATAAAGGGCAAGTTTGATCCCAAAAAAGCTTCTGCTCTTGGATTGAAACCTGGCCCAAAGTATCGTGAACTGCAACTAGGGAATTCAGTGAAGTCAGATCATCAAAATGTCATGGTTGGTTTAAAAGTTGTAGCTTTCATATATGTTAGATGAACTATTCAAAATAAATCAAATACCCATGTCGGACACCCGACACTTGGTCAAGGGTGTTGGATATGTGTCCGATACGTTGCATCGGACACTTATATATTTGTATTTTTAGCACTATTATATGCATATATTATGTTATTATTGCTACAAAATTATTAAAATGCCTTTTTGACATAGTATGTTATAACACCATTTTGTCTCACATATGGATTAAAAATATAAAAGTATGACCCCTTTTTTGCCAGTTTGCATACATTTGAGATTTGATGGGTCTGACCTCTAGATTTGACACTCTTACCTGAGTCCATGCAACATAGGTCCTCATATATGCTTCTGGTTCTGTCTCTCACTTCATTTGTAGGTTCATCCAAGTGATGTAATGGGTCCTTCTGTTCCTGGTCCAATCGTACTCATCGTTGACTGCCCAACATTATCTCATTTGCAAGCGTTGTCTTCACACTGTCTTAGCAGTTATTATGGAGATATGTCAGACAACCTAGCAGAGACCTCCAAAGCAGTGAATTTTATAATTCACCTAACCCCTGCACATGTAATAAACACCAGTGACTATCAGAAGTGGATGACAAGATTTAGTGGAGCCCAACATATCATGGCAGGACATGAAATGTACCTTTCTTCTCCTCCAAATGCATATAGAGTTATTATTCTGCTTTTTCGTTCATTCCTTGTCAAGTAATCATGTCAAATATGGAATCGTAAATCGTAAATCGTAAGATTTGTTTACTTGAACTTAATATATATTTTTATATATGCATATACATGTAAAAATACACATATGGTGTTTCAAATGAATAAATATCAATATAACTAAATTGTACATATATATGCATATAAAATCATGTATATCAATATAATTAATTTCTCTTTTTTTATTTGCAAAAATGACATTGTTTCATGTATTATGCAAACAAAACTGAATCGCAGAGAATCACACAAATTGCAGTGAGTTGCAAAAACTTATGGTGAATTGAAATTGAATAAGATTTATTCAATTTAAGATTCAATAGCATGAATTGAATCAGTTTGTTTGAAACTTTTATTGAATCGTATGAATCAAATCATGAATCACAAGATTCTAACAACTGTGATCATGCTGTTAATGATTTTCGTTGTATGTGCAGGAAGAATGTTGAGGTTCCTATTTTAAAATCCAGTGCAAGGGTTGCAGCACGGCTAAATTATCTGTGTCCTCAGTTCTTTCCAGCTTCAGGTTTTTGGTCTCTCCAGCACCTGAATTGCTCAGCGCCAGGCCCCGGGACATTGAGTGAGGTTTGTTTACTGTGACGTCTTTTTTAGAGAGCAGTGATTAGTTTATCTTTTTATGGGTTTTAATGACAGTTAAATTCTAGTTGGTTTTGTGGTTATCTAGCAATTGACTTGGTTTCTTCCTTGCAGGTTCCTGCTCCAAAGCTTTGTGAAGTCATCTCTGCTGAAAATCTCCTAAAGGTACAAACAGATTACTGATCCTACAGCATCAAGATTCTCTTCAATTGAAATCTTTTGATTGAGTTTTCTCATGGCTGTCCGATTTTCTCAGGCCTAACTGTCACTGAATTAGGAAATATATTATCTAAAGAAACACATATTCTTAGTTGATAACTTACCTCTTCAAGTAATTTAAATGTTTGTTGTATTTGGAACAGTTCCATTTGCGTCCTTATGCTCAGCTTGGGTTAGATAGATCTTGTGTTCCGAGTTTAGTGTCTTCCTCAGAAATCATCAATGAGTTACTTTTGGAGATTCCAGAGGTTGTAGATTCTGCCCAACAGGTTACCTGGTTCTGGCGTGACGGCAAACATTCAAAAGAGGATGTGACTCCCATGCTAAATAACAATCTTATGATTGAAGAGCCATGGTTGAATGAAAATGCTCTTCCTAGTTGTTTGGAAGATATTTCAAGAGAAGACATGGAGATTGTTCTTCTGGGGACTGGTTCATCCCAGCCTTCAAAGTACCGAAATGTTAGTTCTATCTTAATCAATCTTTTCTCAAAAGGAAGCTTACTCTTAGATTGTGGTGAAGGAACCCTAGGTCAGCTGAAAAGAAGGTAACCCCACCATCTAGGAATTTTCAAATGTATCTCAACATTGTTATATTTTTTTCATATCTTTTTACATGTGGGTTTTCGATGTCTCTTGAGAACAGATTTGGTGTCGAGGGTGCTGATGATGCTGTGAGAGGTTTAAGGTGTATTTGGATTTCTCACATTCATGCAGACCACCATACGGGTCTAGCAAGAATACTTGCTCTTCGACGTGATTTGTTGGAGGGTGTGCCGCACGAACCTTTGCTTGTTATTGGCCCTAGGCAGCTTAAGAGATTTCTAGACGCATACCAAATACTTGAAGATCTAGATATGCAGTTCCTTGATTGTAGGCATACCACAGAAGCTTCATTGGAGGCTTTTGAATCAAATAGTTTTGTGAATAATGCAAGCACAGTTGGGCGAACAAACCACAATATTGATTCTACTTTGTTTGCTGAAGGAAGTCGTATGCAGAGCTATTGGAAGAGACCAGATAGTCCTGTTAACAATGGCACAGTTATTCCCATCCTAAACAACATGAAAAAAGTGCTCGGAGAAGCAGGTTTAGAGGCTTTGATAAGTTTTCCTGTAGTGCACTGTCCACAGGCATTTGGTGTGGTCTTGAAGGCTGCAGATCGAATCAATGCTGTTGGGAAATTAATACCAGGCTGGAAGATTGTGTACTCTGGTGATACTAGGCCCTGCCCAGAATTAATTGAGGCATCTCATGGAGCAACAATTCTTATACACGAGGTTCGTTTTCACATAGCATTATGCACTTTTGCTCTTTTATGTTGTTAGTTTTTCATGTAAGTTTTTTCTCTGACGAGGAATCCACCCCACACATTGTGTGTGTTGGTTGGGTAAACCCCAGATACATACACCAACCCACAAGACACACATATCGGGTAAGACTGGGCATGGCATCCATCAAGAGTTGAGCCCAGGACAGTCAAATTTGTTTGTCCCGAGGTTTGCCCTTAATCATTGGGCCATCTGTGTGAGTCGGATATTTAGTTTTTGCTAAAATAATTTCATAAGTGTCTTCAGTTCTGCATGACACAGATGCATTAACAATTATATATACTCTGACAGATCTAGGCTTTTTGTTTTCTCAAAAAAAGAAAAGAAAAGATTATTATAATTACGACAGTTAATGAGAAACAATTTCCAATCAAGTTCATTAAATGTAGGAATTTCTTTCCAAATCTACATATTGAAAAGTTAATTACAAGATGGTCAAAATTGGGTGTAAAAATGTGTTTTTGTCTATGGGTTTCTCTTCTCCACCACATCCCTTAGACCTCCTCCCTCTCCAAAAACCACAGCTGCTGCTGCTGCTTCAAGGCCTATAAATCTTCATAAAATTGAAGAAATATTCTGGCGTTCAGATTCTTCATGAAAATCTCTATCATATATATATAAGAGAATAAAGTGAGCTCCCTAAAATTCTTTGTTTTTAATTGAAACTCAAAGAATATCCATACATCCACAAATTTTGAGGGAGTATTCCTTAAGACCAATCTATCCATTAACAATTCACTGGAAAACAAATCACACCAACTTGTAAACCCAATCATAATGGATAAACAAATAAAGTGACTGACCCAGTGTTGAAAAATGAATTGGGTGCTCTAGCCGTCAAGAAATCTTCATCACAAAGGGGTGATGGTGGCAGTCTCCAAAGATGGAGAGGGATAGTGGCAGCGGTAGTTAGATTCTGTAGAAGGAAAAGGCATAATAAATAAAAAGACATTTTTGGCCTTGAGTTTTTACCATTTTGTAATTAAATTGGCAATAGAGAAATTGGGGAATAAATATTTACATTTAATGCCTTAATTGTAAATAATCTCTCATTACCTTCCTTAATTGTTATTATCCCAAATGTATATATATATATATAATATAATCTTTAGTAGGTGTTGCCAAGATGGTGCTTGGTGAGATGGGTGTCACTTCTTGTTGAGTGGTAGAATCATTGTTATAGAAAAATGTTATTACCCAAGCAATTTACGTTTTGGAATGCACGTTCCAAAATATGGTACATTTCCGTTCCAAAATGTTAAATTTAGTAATCCAAAGCTATCCCAAGAAAAGAAAAAAAAAATCCAAATATATTGTCTTAAAAAAAAAATCCGTAGAAATTTTAGTATAATAAATTAAAACCTAAGTAGAGGAGTTTTTATAGGACAAAACATAAAAATAAAAAAAAAAATGAGTCATAATGCTTGTAGAAATGTTTCATTACATAATAATTAATTTTTTTTAAAAAAATGCTTTTTATTGGATGTCTAATTGTAAAACAAAATTGTTCAAGAAGTACGTTGAATTTTGTTAATGGAAGTAGAATATGTGGCATACCACGTTCCCGTTCCCGTTCCACAGAACAATCCACGTTCAAAGTCCATAGGGCAGTACATTTGAAGACTCATTCAATCATCGATGAAACCCCGTCAAGACTGTTGAGAATGACAGATTTGAATATATGCACTTAAATAAGGGATATATTGGAAATGAAAAGGTGTGTGTATGTTCCAGGTGGATGGAGCAACTGGTACTCTGTGCGACCACACCAACCACTTGGCTTTGAATCAAGAAACTTAGCTCAAAGTAGGTTAGGAAATGCACTTAGGTGCGGTTTGTGTTTACGGATTTGAAATGCATAGATTTGACATTAATCATTCAAGGAGAACAACTTAAATTTAGATTTGATAGTTTATCTATGAATTTCAAGATTAAATTAAATAGCTTTCTCATAATAGAGTTGAAATAACTATATAAAAGTAGTTATTTGAAATCATGCTTAGGGTTCTCCTTCTAACTGCAAAGACACCCCAATCTAAAATTTAAAATCTATTCTATTATTTTAAACACCCCAAATAATACCCTATTATATCCTCAAAAACTCTAGAAAGATGCTTAGTGCACCCCACAATTCAAATAGGCTCCCAAACCACCCAAAGGTATGGAAACACATAGCTGAATATTTTTATTTTTTTGGGACACTCAATACCAAACGAAATTGAATTTATTTGGAAAAAGCTTTCCAAACATATGTAATTTGCTTGTAATACCGGATAGTTTTTTCTTGTTCGGAACTAGAATATGAAGAAGTTAGAAAATTAAATGTTCGGAAACATAAAGCCGAACATAAACTTGTTCGGATATTAAATACTGAACAATGTCAAATAATTTGGAAACACGGTGCCGAATATATGAAATATTTTTAGAAATAAGTTTCCGAATAAATATAATTTGTTCGGTACTAAATTTCTGAACAAATTCCGAAAATCCATTGACCAAAGGCCATGCAGATGAACAAAAAAACCTAAATTCTCTATAAAAAAACAATTTGGACACGTCTTCTTCATTGTTCATTGTTGACTTCAATATGAAA
This sequence comes from Camellia sinensis, assembly GCF_055761805.1. Lineage (NCBI taxonomy): Eukaryota > Viridiplantae > Streptophyta > Magnoliopsida > Ericales > Theaceae > Camellia > Camellia sinensis. The sequence goes on along the minus strand of NC_138964.1, from coordinate 106,583,343 downwards.
TAGAATGCAAGAATGATTGATTCAAGAGGAATAGGCTTGATTATGAAGATGTAAAGTGAAGAAAGAGAGAAGAGAAGAGAGAAGAAAATATTGAGATTGATTATGAGATGGGGTGTACAAAACATTATGATTTGCACTTTTTTTAATATCAAGTACTTTTTGATCAACCAACTAGCACCATGATTTTCTTAAAGGGCTTAGTCCCAAGGGAGAGGTCATGGGTTTAACTCTCTCTAAGAGGAAGTTGAATTAAGGAGGCAAGTACTTGGTACCTTGCAAGGATAGGGAGGCTAATCGCCCATAGGTGTTAATTTAACAACCAACAACTGACTTTTGCCGATCCAACAAAAAAAAAAAAAAAAAAAAAACCTTTTTGGTCATTTTGAATAGGGACATAATAGTAATAATTTTATTTTATTTTTTATTAAGTTGGGGTGTCCAACCAATCTTTTTCGGTGCAAATAGACCACCTCTCCAAGGCTCGTTTGTATAGATGTGGATTTCAAATCAAGGAATTTGAGGTTGGATTTTATAAAATTATTAGAATTACCTATTATAGGTGGATAGAAAAACTAGAAAGAAATGTAGTTTTGTAGTATCTTTGTAGTTAAAAGGGGAATCATTAGCATGATTTTCAAATTACTTTTGCATAGGTATTCAATTGCATGATGTTAAAGCTCTTTAATATAATCTTCAAATACTTAGCTAAACTATTCAAATCTTAATTTTGAGCTATCCTTCTTCCTTTCTCTCCTTTGAATGAATAATGCCAAATCCATACATTTCAACTTCATAAATACAAATAACAGAGCTAATATTTTTATTAAATTCAACTTCAAATCTCTTGATTTGAAATCCATGTGCATCCAAACAGACTCTTATATTGCCCAACATTCTAACATGCTTGCTTCTTTGGGATAGCAAATCTGAAATTGGAACTGCCCACTTGTGTCTTCCTTTCGAAACAGTTTTTATCTTTATTGATTGGGTTGTTTGTTGTTGACGTTGCAGGCAACATTTGAGGATGGAATGGTAGAGGAGGCTATAGCAAAAAACCACAGCACAACGAAGGAAGCCATTGAAGTTGGGAACTCTGCTGGAGCATATCGTATCATTCTTACCCACTTCAGCCAAAGATACCCTAAGATTCCAGTGTTTGATGAAACTCACATGCACAAAACCTGCATTGCCTTCGACTTGATGAGTGTTAACTTAGCAGATCTACATGTGCTTCCCAAAGTTCTTCCTTATTTCAAAATTCTTTTTAGGGATGATATGATTGTTGATGAATCTGATGATGTTGTCAATGCCGTAAGTGCAGCTAATTAAATGCAACAATTTTGTAACACATTGTTGGTGTTGTATGGCCCTGTTGGGCTTGAAAGTTGTTGATTCTTGTGAACAAACAGCAGCAGCATGATTCGTCAAAAATGATGGGATCTAAATGTGCTGATTGGGGGACATACTGCCCAAAGGAGACATACTGCCCAAAGGAATTGGGCCATAGAATGTACATTTGAACGGATTAGATGTTTTAGCCTGTTTGGGATTAGTAATGACATGGAATTGAAGTCAGATTAGTAATATCTAGAACAAGAGATGAGATTATATATATCATGGAATTAATTCAACTGTGTTTGATTTATGGTAGGATATAATAAGAGGAAGGTTCTTTGTAACAATTAGATAGTGAGATGGCCAATCCATGGTTGAACCTGTCCCCACCCCACTTTTCATTGGGGTGAGGCAAACCCATGCGGGGCTGCGTGAGGAATGTGGGGATGGAGCGAGGTGGGAAAAAATGGCCATCCTTACACAATGTCTCATTTTTCAAATAAAAATCATATAACACTTGACCCGACTCAAGTTGTAACTTAAGTGGTCGTGTAGAAACATTCAGGTGTAGGAACATTCAGATGCTAAAGAGATAAGATCTCAAGTTCGTGTTAATGAAGTGATGTCGACTTGTAGTAATATAACTCTATTAACTCATTAACATGTTATCAAGTGATAATATATATATATATATATATATCGAAGGCATGATTTAAAAAAAATATATATATATATTTGAGAATAAAGACTATCATTCAAAGTCTAGAAATCAACGTATAAGATAGTAATCATATTTAGGATCATTTGAAAAGGAATTATAAATTTTACAATAATGACTCATTTTAAATCATTAGCATACTTGTTAAATTAGATTATATTGTGGTGTTTGGTAACCTAGGAGAGAAAAGGAAAAAAAAAAAAAAACCGATTATATAAGTTAAGAGAAAGAAAAGAAAAGAAAATATATTAATTTCTCTTATATCTATTTTGGTTGAGATATATTAAACAAATAGAAGAATTGATATCATGTTATATTACCAAATTAACTTTTTATAAAGGTCTCTTTATTTCTTCAGGGCTAATTGTGAAAAAGTCCATTCCTATGAAGTCATATGTTATTTAATCCAAGGTATAATCTTTTTTGTGACAAAGGTATGTGTTGAAAAGTCACTAACGCTGGAAAAGTCACTAGAAAAGTTGCTGGTGTTGGAAAATCACCAGTGGCTAGCTGTGATGGTTGGTGATAAGATGGACAAAAAGGTGACATTAAATAGATATTTGATATTTGAACAAATAGTTAGACAAATAGGTGGCATATGTACAAATATGTGACATTTAAATAGATAGTTGAAATTTTAATAGATAGACAGATAGGTAGGTAAGGTTTAAATATATAGGTGTCCTGTTGGCCTAAAAGAATTTAAGTTTAGACCTATATATTGGTCTGCGAAGTTCAAAAATAGATTTTTGATCCGAGTGTCCAAAATTCAAAACCAAACAAAAGTTTTTCTTTCAAAATAGGGTAAATTACAATGTCCTACCTTGAGGTTTGTCATAATTTCAAAAACCTTCCCTGAGGTTTCTAAAATGACACTAACCTCCCCTATCAGTTTTGTCTCCTTAACATTGTTAGTAGAATGTGATGTTTTATTAGTTTACCCTACATCTAATAAGACATTTTTCTCTATATATTTTTATTTTTGTAAACAAACATCATTTACCTAATCACAATAACCAAACAACACAATTAACATTAGACCAAACATCTTCTGCAACACCAAATCTGGTCTAACCCACTCTTTCCATTACCATCATCATTTGCAACAACATACCTTGACATCCCTTTCTTCACTCCTTTCTCGTCCTATAGCCACCCCTTTCTCATCTCTCTTACCCCAGCCATCGCTTCTTGTTGATATCCCATTTCATCTCATTTTCTTTCATCAATACATGAAACACCGATAACGATGAGTTGTTTCCCAGATCTTTCTTTCTTCGTCTCATAACTCTCATTCTCTTTGTTCCTACTCATTTATCTCTCCATTAACACATTGAATCAACTGTGGATCAATGTGTCTTATGATTGGAATAATGATGAAACGATTCAAACTCACTTAGATTGCAACACCTCAATCCACCACATCCATATCTTTCCCATTCTTTCTGTAATCAACGTGATTGGTTCACTTGTGGATTTCTATAAATGGGTTTGTTGATGGGTACTTGTTAGTCACGATGGTGGTGTTGTACAAATTGTATAGATTAAATAAAATAAACAGACTCATAATTAATTAAATTTATATTACAGAATAAGAAACCATAAATATAACACATGCTAGAGATTACATTTTGATGAACAGAAATGTTTAACAAAATCAAAAATTGAAATAAAATAGTAAAGGAAGCAAATTGAAGCTTGTGTGATACCACAGTTTCTATAACATAGATTTGTTGCCTCACCATGGGTGTTGGAGTTATGTCGGCATCTGTCAACCAAGATACGATGGTATAGACCCGCTAACGTAGAAGCACCTTTTGTTTAGCTCCAGCGAACTAACAATGGCAGCACTCTCTTACACAGGAAGGACAATATAGGAGCAGACTGACTGTATAGTATAGAAGCAAAAAAATTCTGTGTTGAAACTAAGGAAGATGGCCTCCTTTTATACACAATGGCGGAGAGAGGAGGAGCCTCCCAGCAATGCAGCTGGCAACAAATGTAGCTCATTACTCCTACAAAACTGATGGAGTAATGCACAAAACTAATGGAGAATAAGTGTGAGTTACACACTCTGTATACACACGTGTGTATATTTACAGCCACCAAACAAACTTGGCCCAAAAAGATTAGGTTGTTGGACCATCAATCCGGCCCAGCCCAAACCAAACCCATTCCAACAAGCTTCAAGCCCAAGCCCAAGCCCCAAGTTCCAAGATCTACGATCTACAACCCCTGACCCACGGATCATGGACCATGGACCACGAACCCGAACTCGGACTCGGACCAGTCCAGGAGGGCGGCCCAAGCGCATGTGACAATTTTTGCATAACCAACTTGTACCATAGTTTTAGCCCAAGCCCATCCTTGAAGCATCAATAACTCCATTCCTTCAAAAAATTTGGATGCCCCAAAGGGCTCATGTCCTTATCAAAATCTTGAGGTTCAAATACCTATCAATGCTTTCCTCTACAATCAATGTGAGATTGATAGTTTTACTCAATTCCCAAACCTCATTCATGAGGCCAATTTTATGAGACAATTTCTCATTCAATTCTTAATGGTTTTTTATCATTCTTTTTGCGGTGTAATGATCTTATTACAGAGAATCTAAATCCATTTAATCCCACATCAATCGATGGTTAGGACCTACTTTAATTTCACATTAAAGTCACCATAAAACCATTTTTTCCAACAATCTCCCACATGAATAAAAATTGACCGAATAAAGAAAACGAACAACATTCACAGAATAACCTTGCATCAGAAAAGGTTGTTAGCCTTGAACCTTTTGTAGTAAAAGCCTATTGGATTTACTAGCTGACCGGTGAACGTGATGTCTTGAACTGTTTTGCCGTTTGTGTACACTAAGACAATAGACCTCACACAAGAGTTAGTCTAACCATTGTTCTTGTTTTCATTGGTGTGTCTGGTATGGCCCTGGAACACTAGCCTGGTTCAGTGAGTGTTTTTAAAAAATTCGGCCTTACCAATTCTTAAAGAAACGGCCCCACTTCGCACTCACATAGGTGACCAATATAAGGTATCTCATTATACCACAGTTGATTATTCATATCACTTAGGTTATTAAAAGCATTAGCTTAACCTTCTACCCTCACAGGGTACCACTGTACAAAGGAATAGGCAAGAGGATTTACCTCTTCAATGACTCATGTAATGCTCCGAAAATATTACAATAAGATCATCCCTCAACAGATATTAAATAACAACAGATGTGCGAATGTAATCTTCTTCCATTCATAAGGTTTCATCTTTTTATAAAAGGGTAACATATGCAGTAATACATTCATGAGTCCTAATCCTGAATCTATGGCATGTATCATAGCAAAAGATATGAGATAAGAGTTAAATAGATATAGTAATGCCCTATTGGCTACAACTTTCCAAGACGATATTTGATTACAACAAAAGTGCGTTTATACTCAATACAAATAAAGCCCTAGGCTTGTACAAAATAATTACAACAAAAACAAAAACAAAAAAAAGAAGTTCTTGGCTCCAAGTCGTCCAAAATCATTGCCTTGGTCGAGGCATATCATCAGCACCTGAAAATGATTTTCCACATAGGGTGAGCCAAAGCCCAGTAAAGATTATAGCGATCCCGGTTTTGATCCGACCTTTGTTACATTTCGGACTCGGGTCTCGTGGTTTAATATTGTATCCATGTCTTGTTTTCCTCTTTTAACTCTTTGAATTTGAGTTTTAGAACATGTTGGGCGTGTTTAGAACAGGTTGGTTGTTAGTTGGTCTAGATTGTTGTTGCCCAGATTTTGGTTTCTTCGCTCTAGCGAGGCTTCTTGCACTCGAGCGAGCCTTGTGTAATTTGCTCCTTCGCTCGAGCGAGAATTGAGAGTTCTCAGGTTTCTTTCCCAGATGCAGAAATTATGGGAAGGTGAAATGCTTCGCTCGAGCGAGGATTCTTGCGCTCAAGCGAGCGTGTGCGTCTGTAAAACTTCTGAAGCTTTGCATTTTGCTCTCGAGCAACACTTCTTGCGCTCAAACGAGGTCATTTGTTGTGTCTGGTCGCTCGAGCGACAACTCCTTCACTCGAGCGAAGGTCGTGTATATCAGTTCGCAGCAGAGAGTTTTATATCACTTTTTGATTTCCTTTTTGGCAAAAAAAAACCCTAATCTGACACACTTTCTCTCTAAAAATCTTGCTCTCTCTCTCTCTCTCTCTCTCTCTCTCTCTCTCCACGAATACCCCAAGATCCCAGCATCTCTCAACCCTAGTCCCTTTGTTAAAGAGTTGGAGCATCTCAAAGGTCTCCCTTTGATCCGAGTCAAATCGAATTTGGTGCATTTTTGAATTTCTTCATCATCTCCTTTGAGCTTCTACACGTAAGGTAGGGACATTCTACACCTTGATATGATTTTTAACCTAGGCATTTTGTCATCTTGTATAAGTGGTCGAATTTGGGAGGATTTTGGTGAAGTTAGGGTTTGGGTCCAAAATTTAAGAAAGGGATTTTATATTGGGTTCCATGAACATATATATGGGGTATTGAATATGAAGTTATGTAGGTTAAAATAATGAAATATGAACTTGGGATTGATTTTTGAAAAAGGGGAAAAATTGCCCTAATTTGTGTTAAATAATTATTTTGTATAAATAATGAAATTGGGAGGACGTGTGAATGAATGGTGTAGTTGGATTTGATAAATCACTCACCTATGAAAAATTTGATAAATTATCTGTTGATAGATTGTATATCTGTTTAGAAATATCTATTTTCGGCTATCAGTGAAGGATAGCTATGGTTGTTGTAGAAACTGTATGAGAACTAGGTGAATTAAAACTGGTCATTTGAATTATGTCATTGAATATGACGATTTGAGTAAATCATTGAATATGTGATTTGGATAGTCATTGTATATGACAACGCTTTTAAATACATTGTATATGTATCATTATTTGGGAGGAGATAGGGGATGTACTCCATTGTTTGGGAGGAGATAGAGGATGAACTCCATTGTTTGGGAGGAGATAGAGGATGAACTCCATTTTAAATTAAGTTGACCGGAGTATCGAGGGTGAAAGTCCCGAAACCTTATATGTATATGTTTGGGTGTCAATTCCCTCGGACGAGAATCCGTAAAATGGCAAGAAGATTGAAGTGTTTGAATAATGAATGTTATTGAATTGTGAATGAATGAGTTGTAGTCCCATTTGGGATGGCTTAAATAATAAGGAACTATTTTTATGCATTGATTTGAAATGAATGAATGGAAATAGATTAGGATGTGGTTATTAATATTGAATGGTAATGGAAAGAATGTACGTTGGCCTTGAGTATTGAACTTTTATCTGACATTTATATCTTAGTTAAATTTTATATATTGTGTTAGTTTATTTCTACTGGGTTTTTGCTCACCCTGCTTGGGAAACCATTTTTAGGTATATGTGACATGCCTCCTCCAAGGACGTGGCTTGGGAGGACTTAGGGGTTGGAGGCATTGTTTTGTTAATTTTGTGTTTAAATGGTAATTCAAGCCAAGGGTTTTACATGTATAGAGCTTAGGACTCTTTTGTTGTAACCAAGTGATATCTTGGAAAGATGTAAACCCGTAGGGCATTTATTTTGTTGTAATTAATTAGTGTTACATGCTGTAGTTTCAGAATGAACATGTATGAAAGTATAATGCATGTAATGTCCCTTGTAATATAAGAATGAAAGTATATCATTTTCTATTATGTTTATGAATCTCTTAGGTTGGATTATCCTCTTTATTTTGAGGGCGTTACAACTTGGAATCGGAGCGTACCGGGTTTGAATACTTTGGGTATGTGGGAAATGGCTAGTACCACATTGGGTTTGTCTCGTTTGTTAGAGACTTAATTGTGGATGCTATGTGCTTATATGATAACATGTTTATGACTATATGGGTATGTGATTTAATTTCTAGGATGTTAATTGGGTTCATTGGTTTCTGGGAGTCCTGTTGAAAAGGCACTTGATCATTGCCGTTTCTAACTGGAACTCTAGTAACGCCATAGGACGATCATTATCCAGAAATGAAATTCGTATGTGTTTATGTGATTATGTGCTTATGTGGAGTGAATTACAACTGCCCATCGTATTAGGACGTGGGTGAATTATCTTCGGCACATTTGTAAAGGTGCTAATCTCTTTGTTATTTTCATTAGGATGTCGAGATGAGGTCATGGTGGTACGCATGGTAGGCCTAAGAGGCATGAGATGCCCATACTAGATGAATTTCCGGCACAGGAAGAGGGAGTTGGTCAGGCCAATGTGGTCAAGCCAGTAGGTCAACAGGCCATGGGCCCCTTAGCCCATGAAATCGATGGACATTCTCAGACATTGAGAGAATCCATGGACATTCTCAGAGCTGAAAATCAAGTCCAAGCCCAAGTAGTTAAAGCTGAGCCGTCCTTTTTGAAGTGGGAGTTCTTCCGGTCGAATCCGAACGAGTTTTTGGGTGATCTCAAGGAGCCATTGAAGGCTGATGAGTAGCTAAAGTAGATGACAAAGACGTTTGAAATGCTTGGTATCGAAGACAGATGTTTGAGAGTGACCTTGGCGTCCTTCCAGCTGAAGGGAGATGCGAGGCAGTGGTGGAAATATACGCGAGGGTGCATTGGAGGGACTTGGGAAGCTTTTGTGGATGCCTTTCGGGACAAGTACTTACCTGCTACAGTAAAGGAGAAGTTGAGGGATCAATTCTCTAAGTTGGTGTAGTTGAATACACCAGTGGTTGAGTTTGAGGCCACCTTCACTAGTTTGTCGAGGTTTGCACCAGAGTTAGTGGCGACCGAGGAGCACCGATGTTTGGAGTTTGAGAAGAGGTTACGAACCAGACTCATGTTCAGAGTGGCAGGATCCATGATTAGGGATTATGGGCACCATGTGGAGACTGCAGCCCATCTTGAGACTATCATGCGTGCGGAGGAGGAGAGGATAAGGGGCTCCAGGAGGAGTCAGGATGGACAAGGGGACAATAAGAGGCAGAGGGGTTCTAACCTATAGCAGTCCCAGGGAGCGCATTCGAGGTCTACCTTTCCAGTGCCGAGTTCGGGTTCTGAGAGAGGTGGTTAGGGAGACATCACCTATTTCAAATGTGGTTAGTTGGGCCACAAGTCTCCAGCTTGCCCACAGAGGGGAGGAGGGCAGCGAACAGCTTCATCTTTGGCTTGTTCTCAGGGCCAGAGTCAGGGTAGAGGTCAGCCGCTCACTTGTTACCAATGTGGGGCAGGCAGGGCACTTGAAGAGGTTTTGCCCATAGTTGGGTGGCACACCTAGTGCGTCTGGTTTGAGGCAGACACAGAGTCACCAGCCAGCACAGTCAGTACAGGCCTCGAGGGCCAATCAAAGAGCCTCTTCGGCTCAGTCAATGCAGCAGTCTTATGCTCCGAGGGGTGAACAGGTAGATTAGAGACCTACGGGGCATGTGTATGTTGTTACAGCGCCAGATCTTGTACCTGCTCTATATGTTATGAGAGGTACCTTTTTGTTTTGCAACTTGGTTGCTAATGTGTTGATTGATACGGGTGTATCCCATTCATTTATTTTGTCTGCATTTGCATCTGTTTTGGGATTGGAGTTGGCACAGCTAGTATCTCCTATTTGTGTAGGGTCACCCATTGGTAGCGAGGTTATTTTGAAATAGGGATGCCAGGGTTGTGACATTGAGATTGCAGGCCGTCGATTACCTTTTGCATTTGTTTTGCTTGATATGACTAGCTTTGATGTTATTTTGGGTATGGATTGGTTATCGTCATACCGAGCTGTTATAGATTGCTACCGTCAGAGGGTTACTGTTTATACCTTGAGCAGTAATTATTTTTATTTCTTGGGGGACCGGGTGGATAGAGTCCTATCACCGATATATGATCCGCGGGGGTGGAGTGAACTCAGTTGTCTTCTTGCTAGCTTTTTGAGTAGTGATTGTGATGAGGCCCGAGTTGAGTTGCCAAGAGTGGTTTGTGAGTATTCGGATGTCTTTTCCGAGGACCTTATTAGTTTACCACCTCATTTAGAGATCGAGTTCTCTATTAATTTAGTGCCTGGCACGACACCAATTTCTATGACACTATATCAGTTTGCGCCAGCTGAGTTAAGTGAGTTGAAGATTCAACTCCAGGAATTACTAGATACGGGTTTCATTCGCCCTAGTACTTCGCCTTGGGGAGCACCAGCTCTCTTTGCTAAAAAGAAAGATGGACCCTTACGACTTTGTATTGACTATCGAAAGTTGAACAGGGTTACGGTTAAGAACAAGTATCCAATGCCACGTATAGACGACCTGTTTGATCAATTGAAAGGGTCTCGTTGTTTCTCCAAGATAGACCTTAGATCGGGCTATCATCAGTTGAGGGTCAGGGAGGAGGATATCCCGAAGACGACATTCTGTACGCGGTATGGCCACTATGAGTTTCTTGTGATGCCTTTTGGGCTAACCAATGCCCCAGCTGTGTTTATGGACTTGATGAACTGAATCTTCTGAGAATTCTTAGACCGTTTTGTGGTCGTCTTTGTGGAAGATATTCTGATTTACTCACTCTTTGAGGAGGAGCACGAGGAACACTTGCGAGTGGTGCTTGAGTTGCTTAGAGCCCATAAGTTGTATGCTAAGTTTGGAAAGTGTGAGTTCTGGCTAAGGGAAGTTAAATTCTCAGGCCATGTGGTATCCGGGGAAGGGGTGACCGTAGATTCATCCAAGATAGAGACAGTGCAAGATTGGGCACAGCCTAATAATGCATTCGAGATTCGTAGTTTTTTGGGGTTGGCTGGGTATTATCGTCAATTTGTGAAGGATTTCTCCAAATTAGCTTCACCTTTGATTAGATTGACAAGGAAATGGGTCAAATTTGTGTGGAGTGAGACTTGTGAAAAGTTGTTCCAAGAGCTTAAGGTTAGACTTACCACCACTCTAATCTTGATTATTCCAGAGATGGGTTTGGGCTATTTAGTGTATTGTAATGCCTCATGAGAGGGTTTGGGTTGTGTATTGATGCAAGAAGGGAAAGTAGTAGCCTATGGCTCACGGCAGTTGAAAACCCACGAGAAGAACTACCCTACCCACGATTTAGAGTTAGCAGTTGTGATTTTTGCCTTGAAGATTTAGAGACACTATTTATGTGGTGAGAGATTTGAGGTGTTTTTTTTATCATCAGAGTCTGAAGTATCTTTTTACATAGAAGGACTTGAATTTGAGGTAGAGAAGATTGATGGAGTTTATAGAGGATTATGACTTCGAGTTATATTACCATCCGGGGAAGGCCAATGTTGTGGCCGATGCTCTAAGTAGGAAATCCATCAGTAGTGTAGCTTGCATTGCTATCCGGGAATGGGAGATGTTGGGTGCCCTTGGTGAATTTAACTTGCATCTAGGTGAGTCTGTTGAGTTTGTAGCCTTATTTTTTGTAGTTGTATGACTTACACTTGTGAACCGAGTGTTAGAAGCACAGAAGGTTGACTTGGAGGTAGAATCCCTCTGGGAGAAGATCTCTAATAGGAAGGTAGAGAAGGGTTTGACTGTGTATCCCAACCTGAGTGTGGGATACCGTGACCACTTGTTTATGTCAGAGTCTTGTCGAGAGAAAGTACTCTGAGAGTTTCACCATTCACACCTTGCGGTGCATCCGGGAGGCACAAAGATGAATCATGATTTGAGTCGCCAGTTTTGGTAGAGGGGTATGAAGAAGGATGTGGCAGTATTTGTATCGAAGTGCCTTACTTGTCAGCAAGTGAAGGTCAAACATCAGAGGCTAGTGGGTTTGTTGCAACCCTTGCCTATAGCCAAGTGGAAATGGGAGCATATCACGATGGATTTTGTTGTGGGCCTTCCAAGGACTCAACAGGGTAGCGATGCTATTTGGGTGGTAGTTGACCGGTTGACTAAGTCGGCGCATTTTATTCCTATGCGTGTAAGAGATTCTGTAGATTACCTTGCTGACTTGTATATTCGGGACATAGTGAGGTTGCACGAGGTCCCTGTGACGATTATTTCGGATAGAGAACCGCGTTTCACTACTCAGTTGTGGCAGAGCTTGCAGAGTACCTTGGGCACTAGATTGACCTTTAGCACTACTTACCATTCTCGGACTAACGGGCAGTCCAAGCGTACTATCTAGATTCTTGAGGATATGCTTTGAGGCTGTATCCTTGACTTTAAGGGTCGTGGGAAAGACATTTACCCTTAGTGGAGTTTGTCTACAATAACAGTTTCCTATCGAGTATTGGCATGGCACCATTTGAGGCCTTGTATGGCTGACCGTGTAGATCTCCAGTGCGTTGGGCATAGGTGGGTGATGCACCTTTGTTGGGTCTGGAGTTGGTTCGGGAAACGACGGAGAAAGTGACACTTATCCATAAGAGGTTGGTTACAACCCAGAGTCGCCAAAAGAGTTATGCCGACCGCAGGAGGAGACCTTTGTCATTCGAGGTGGGTGATCATGTCTTTTTGAAAATATCACCTAGACAGGGTTTGATGAGATTTGGGAAAAGTGGGAAGTTATCCCCTCGATTTATTAGCCATTTTGAGATCCTTGAGCGGATTGGGGAGGTTGCCTATCGTTTGGCGTTGCCGCCACAACTTTCCGGAGTGCATGACATGTTTCATATTAGTATGCTTCAAAAGTACAAGCTGGATCCATCGCATGTAATGGATTGGACCAACCTAGAGGTAGACGAGGATGCCTCGTATGAGGAGAAACCGGTGAGAGTCTTGGATAGGCGGGACCAAGTATTGCGAGGCAAGACAATTCCCTTGGTCAAAGTATTGTGGAAACATCACGGGGTTGAGGAAGCAACTTGGGAGCGTGAATTGGAAGTCCGAGAGAAATATCCGGACTTATTTGTTGATGTTTGAGTATATGTTGAGGTTTTAGTTTTGTTTATAAACTATGAAGACATTGTATATGTTTTGAATTATGAAAGCATTGTATATGTTAAATATGTTTCAGAAACGCAAGTTGATTTGAACATTGTATATGTTGTTTAAGTTTTGAAAACGCAAACTTATCATAAACATGGAATATGTTTTGGAAATATGAAATGTATGTCTTGAAAGTGGTTGAATTTCGAAAGATGCATATTGATAAAACATGTTGAATTATTTGTTGTAGAATTGTTCTCTTGTGAATGGATGGAATGACCGGTAGGTGGGTCGTGGTAATGAGAATTGAATTGTAACCGTTTTGGAAATTTGCTACATGTGGTTTTGAAACTTGATTTGAAATTTCGGGGATGGAATTCTTTAAGGGGGGGAGGTTATAGCGATCCCGGTTTTGACCCAACCTTTGTTACATTCCGGACTCAGGTCTCGTGGTTTAATATTGTATCCATGCCTTGTTTTACTCCTTTAACTCTTTGAATTTGAGTTTTGGAACATGTTGGGTGTGTTTAGAATAGGTTGGTTGTTAGTTGGTCTAGATTGTTGTTGCCCAAATTTTGGCTTCTTCGCTCTACTGAGCCTTATATAATTTTCTCTTTCGCTCGAGCGAGAATTAAGAGTCCTCAGGTTTCTTTCCCAGACGCAGAAATTCTGGGAAGGTGAAGTGCTTCGCTTGAGCGAGGCTTCTTGCACTCGAGCGAGCGTGTGCACTTGTAAAACTTCTGAAGCTTTGCATTTTGCGCTCGAGCGAGGTCACTTATTGTGTCTGGTCGCTCGAGCAACAACTTCTTCGCTTGAGCGAAGGTCACACATATCAGTTCCCAGCAGAGAGTTTTAGGTCACTTTTTGATTTCCTTTTTGGCAAAAAAACCCTAATCCGGCACGCTCTCTCTCTAAAACTCTCTCTCTCTCTCTCTCTCTCTCTCTCTCTCTCCACGAATACCCCAAGATCCAAGCATCTCTCAACCCTCGTCCCTTTGTTAAAGAGTTGGAGCATCTCAAGGGCCTTCCATTGATCTGAGTCAAACCGAATTTGGTGTATTTTTGAAGTTCTTCATCATCTCCTTTGAGCTTCTACACTTGAGGTAAGGACATTCTACACCTCGATATGGTTTTTAACCGAGGTATTTTGTCATCTTGTATAAGTGGTGGAATTTGGGAGGATTTGGGTGAAGTTAGGGTTTGGGTCCAAAATTTAAAAGAGGATTTTATATTGGGTTCCATGAACATATATATGGGGTATTGAATATGAGGTTATGTGGGTTAAAATGATGAAATCTGAACTTGGGATTGATTTTTGAAAAATGGGGAAAATTGCCCTAATTTGTGTTAAATAATTATTTTGTATAAATAATGAAATTGATATGGGAAATTTGAAATTGGGAGGATGTGTGAATAAATGGTGTAGTTGGATTTGATAAATCACTCACCTATGAAAAATTTGATAAATTATCTGTTGACAGATTGTATATCTATTTAGAAATATTTGTTTTGGGCTATTGGTGGAGGATAGATATGATTGTTGTAGAAACTGTATGAGGACTAGGTGAATTGAAACGGTCATTTGAATTATGTCATTGAATATGACGGTTTGAGTAAATCATTGAATATGTGATTTGGATAGTCATTGTATATGACAATGCTTTTAAATACATTGTATATGTATCATTATTTGGGAGGAGATATGGGATGTACTCCATTGTTTGGGAGGAGATAGAGGATGGACTCCATTTTAAATTAAGTTGGTCGGAATGTCCAGGGTGAAAGTCCCGAAACCTTATATGTGTATATTTGGGTATCGATTCCCTCGGACGAAAATCCGTAAAATGGCAAGAAGATTGAAGTGTTTGAATAATGAATGTTATTGAACTGTGAATGAATGAGTTATAGTCCCATTTAGGATGACTTAAATGATAAGGAACTATTCCTATGCATTGATTTGAAATGAATGAATGGAAATGGATTAAGATGTGGTTATTAATGTTGAATGGTAATGAAGAGAATGTAAGTTGGCCTTGAATATTAAACTTTTATCTGACATTTATATCTTAGTTAAATTTCATATATTGTGTTAGTTTATCTCTACTAGGCTTTGGCTCACCCTACTTGGGAAGCTATTTTCAGATACAGGTGACATGCCTCCTCTAAGGGCGTGGCTTGGGAGGACTTAGGGGTTGGAGGCTTTGCTTTGTTAATTTTGTGTTTAAATGTTAATTCAAGCCAAGGGCTTTACATGTATAGAGCTTAGGACTCTTTTGTTATAACCAAGTGATATCTTGGAAAGATATAAACCCGTAGGGCATTTATTTTGTTGTAATCAATTAGTGTTACATGCTGTAGTTTCAGAATGAACATTTATGAAAGTATAATGCATGTAATGTCCCTTGTAATATAAACTCTGATGAATGAAAGTATAACATTTTCTGTTATATTTATGAATCTCTTAGGTTGGATTATCCTCTTTATTTTGAGGGCGTTACAAAGATACTCTAACACAGTGTATGAATTTAACAGAGCTATAAGGAGAACGTATATGCAATGCTCATGCCAAAACCTTTTTATATCACTTTTCAAAAACCATGCAATGCCAGGTTATATCACAATTCATTACCGTAGAAAACAGAGTGGTGGATACAATATTGGGAATCTCTAGGATGTGTCTGCAAGTAGGTTACAAGCACTGCCAATTGGTTATTTTTACCGTTATTAACCAAACGGCTTGAGACCTAACTGCGCAAGTTTTTGGACTTTCACCAAGGACACGCAGGCCAATATAATACCACAACTACACTCCTACCGAGATCACCAAGGTATTCACCTATTTTTCTGAAAACGATAACCATATTCAATGTGTTAAATATGTTACATGCTCAATGCAAAGGATAAGAAAATTAGTTTCAATTCACTTAATTCTCATGCAATTTCTACAACAATCATAGCTATCCTCTACCGATAGCCCAAAACATATATTTCTAAATAGATAAATAATTTTCAACACATGTATACTTTCCAACATTTCTAAATAGGAGTGATAATTCATATCCAACTCCACGTCATCATCATTATTGTTCCAATTTCATAAAACCAACATCAATACCATTTCTCTTTTCAAAAATCAAATTTTCACAATTTATGGTAAAAAAAACCCCGTTTCTTTAAAAATCAATCTCCATGGGTAAAATCCACCATTTATCATAACCTAACCATTTTTACAAAGCGACAATCATATATAAGAGCCCATTTTGAAAACCTCTCTTTTGATTTCAAAACCAAACCCTAGGTTTTATCCAAAAATCCCCAAATCACTATCTTGTTTAGAAAAGCAAATAACTAATTTAAAAATCATAAAATGAGTCAAAGTAATCCCTAACTCAAAGCTAGAAGACAAGAGAAAGAAAGAGAGAAAGAGAGAAAGAGAGAGAGAGAGTGAAAAAAAAATTATGAAGTCGAAAATCAACTTTGCTCCAATCAAACGAAGTTCTAGGTGAGCTCTACATTTTTGTCAAAGGGACTATAGTGTAGAAATCAACGAATCAAGATGTATTTGAGGTTGAGAGATGGTTTTTAGAGAGAGAGTAAGTAGATCTAGGTTTTGGAGTGTTTTAGAGAGAGAGAGACAGTGAGAGAGAGAGAGATGAGAATGGTCGCTCGAGCGCAAAAATTGTCGCTTGAGTGCACATTGCACCCTTCCAGTAGTTCAGACCTACAAAAGTTCGCTCGAGCGCAAGAAGTGTCGCTCGAGCGTAGATATCAAGCTCTCAGTAGTTTGCAGACTGTAAAAGACTACTCAAGCGCAATAAGCGTTGGTCGAGCGAACAACAAAATTCTGGGCAATCAACTCTTTGAAAACGGACTCCCAACCTGTTTTAAACTCAACAAAAACTTCCAATAACCAAACCCAACAAACAATAGGATGAAAAGAAGTTGAATAACCAATAAGACAAGGGAATTTTGGATCCAAAACAATAAAGGCTCGGGTCCAAACTATAGTCGTTATAACTCACCTGTTACACGAAGTTAGGTTGTCCCTTTGAATCTAAATCTTGGGATCTCCAGTAAACTAGGTTGTCACACCCCAAAATTTTAATTGCTCGGAACATTACCAAAAGCCTTGAATTTAGGTCCTTTATTTTATTTTATTTTTTATTTTACAAATATCTATTACCCTTGAGTAATAGAAACATAACAATACATGTTCTCTCTCTTAATGAATACAACAATAATAATACATGCCAAACTTCTGCTACAGAGCTACAAATAAATAATTACAATAATCAATGTACAAAATTCATTTCATTCACATCTACAATGACATATAAGAGATTCATGGACTGCTCAACCCCTCAACTAATGAACCTGAATTCTCTTCCTGAAAAAAAAAATAAAACAGCAAGGGATGAGCAGTAATGCCCAGTAGGAAATCTTATAGTTCTAAAGCAACAACTATCACATAGATAGAAATGATCATGCATGCAAAGTGATACTATATAGTAAGGTGACGTTTTGTAAGTTCAAAATATTATACGTAGAGTATCTCTTTCTTAAAACTTGATTTGAACCTTTAAGAAAACTCCCTGCCATAAATGTTGTCTCTCATCATTAGGAAGCCATAAATTCTCTTTGAAAACAAGTACACTTAAGAAGAACATCATCTTAAATTTATTAACCCGATTCCAAATTATTCCTCATTTCATTTCCATTTTAATATTCCTCATTTCATTTCTGTTTTCCATATACTATTTCCAAATTACTATACTCCATAATATCAAAATCCAAAGGATTAGAGTTCAAACATAACACAAGAATAACAAACCTTTTTTAATTCAATTTCTCAATTATTTACAAATCAAAACTTATAATCTTCCCTTAAAGGCACAAGCAATCCAATGAGTTCATCATCACCAACCCCTAATCTAATTACCATTTCATTTTCCATTCTTTCAAATAATTTCCTATCAAATACTGGATCCATTAACAAGTCATCTCTATAAGTCATACGCTTTACTAGTCACAAGCCGGAAGGAATGCGGAACCTCACGCTTTACCGATCAGAAGTCGTAAGGAATGCGGAACCTCACGCTTTACCGGTCACAAGTCGAAAAGAACGCGGAACCTCACGCTTTACTGGTCACAAGCCTGAAGGAATGCAGAACCTCACGCTTTACTGGTCACAAGCCTGAAGGAATGCAGAACCTCACACTTTACCGGTCACAAGCCAGAAGGAACGTAGAACCTCACGGTTTACCAGTCATAAGTCGAAAGGAACATGAAACCTCAACATACCACACGCTTTACCGGGCGCTACTTCGGAAGGAAGGTAGAACCTATTTCAAGCGCCACACTTTGCCGGCTTAAAATACGATGGGAAATGGACCTTGAAACAACATTAAATTCCATAAATTTTCTCAAGTCATCCGTCATTGTGGTTAGTAGGAAAAGCCGACACATCATCCATGATTCTCGTAACACATTCGTTCCATTATTCCCGTAATACATTAGTTCAATACACATCCACCATATGTTAAAATTCTATTTACATAGCAAGTACATAATATGTTCCACCACCTTCTATATTATCCATCAAACCATTCATTATTTTTGTTACAAAAATATAATAGCACATCCATAGAGGCATAAAGATTCATCTTTAAAGTGTTCACAATTCTTGGGTTCAAACTATTTCTTTACTTTTCCATATTATTATCAAGTCTTTAAATTTAATTTTTACAACACATTGATTATCAATTACTACCCAAGGCTATAAATTAAATCTCCAACATTAATTTCTTTGATACAACTCCTTCATATAACACCGTCATATTTCACAATCTCCTATTTATCATTACTCACACTCATCATAACCCAACCTAGACTTAACACAATTTAACATTACTCAATACAATTCAATATAACACAATAAAATTCTCAAATATTCACTTCATCGTTTTATCACAAATCTCATATCATCCATACCATTAACAATTCATTTACCCAAATTTGGTTTCATATTATAACATAATTTAAAAGATCAACAATAAGAGTTCAATCACAACTTTTACATAAATTTCCAAACACTTCCAAAATTCAATTAAACTTATATATGTGCAATTTAACACCTCAATTTCGTAATACTACTTTCAATTTAAGCAAAACCATCATCTATCTTCATGAACCAAACTAGGATTTTTAAGAGAAATTAAAGCTTTTCACAAAATATATTTTATTCCAACTCTTCTATTACTTATACACCCCAAATTCATAACCTAAAATCATAACCCAACAAGTAAACCCCAACACTTCAAACCCTAAACCCCCTATCTCATGATTTTTCACAATATGCTTAAAAATGTAAATTTTGTATTTGTATAAGGAAAATATCACAAATCTATCTATAAATGAGAGTATTGAAGGAGAAGTAGAAATCCCTATCTCAAGTATCAAGCAAGAAAGAAAGGCTTTGATGAGATTCCTTCATAAAACCAAAATCTAATCGGTAGCAAAATGAGATCTTCATGTATTCTTCATTTTTTGGTAAGAGATCTTGGCCAAATCTTTGAGAAATGGAAGGTATTTAGGTCAAAAATTTAGGGTTTTTCAGACTTAGGATGAGAGGAAGGAAAAAAGAAAAGAAAAGTGGAGAGACTAGAAAGGCACTTTTTA
The DNA here is from genome assembly GCF_055761805.1 of Camellia sinensis. Classification (NCBI taxonomy): domain Eukaryota; kingdom Viridiplantae; phylum Streptophyta; class Magnoliopsida; order Ericales; family Theaceae; genus Camellia; species Camellia sinensis. The sequence goes on along the minus strand of NC_138964.1, from coordinate 106,563,752 downwards.
AATTGCTGAATTCGCGCAGTCCGCTTGAGCACAATTTCCTGCGCTCGAGTGCACTTACTTCCAGCACAGATGACAATACTTCAAACGGACATAACTCTCTCGTCCAGACTCCGTTGTAGGTCATTCTTGTGTCTAAATCAAAGCCCCAGAAACAAGATTTCCAATGGTTTAGCCTCATATCCAAATTCGAAGTGTGGAAAAGAAAAGAACAAAAGAATGATGGCTGTTCATATGAAAATTATTCAAATCAAAATTTTTGGTTCGATCTTACTGTGCCATTATGTTACCACTTCGATCAATATCTCAAAATAAAATAAGAAGGCTCCAGATACAATAATAAGAACATCAAGAGCAATACCACTAGTCCCGGAAGTACAAAGTGCTACACTACACTCGAGTGAACTGACACAGACAAGACTGACCGCTCGAGCGGAAACTCCTGTGCTCGAGCATATATCGCCCATTCTTAGAATCTCGAACAGACTTGCAAAAGTACTGGGAGCCTCACAAGACCGCTCAAGCATCAACACTTGTGCTCGAGCGAAGGAAAAAAAATTCTGGAGTGCTACATACGTTGGGTTTTCCATTCTGGTAACATTACTAAAGGCCTTAATCCCATTTCTCTTGACGACATTTCTACTAACTCTCGAGTTAACCCTTTGGTTAGCAGATCCGCAATGTTGTCCTTAGACTTTACATAGTCTAGAGAGACAACTCCATTAGAGAGTAGTTGTCATATGGAATTATGTCTATGACAGCTATGTCTAGGCTTTCCATTATACATATTACTCTATGCCCGTACAATCGCCGATTGATTATCACAATGAATATAGATAGCAAGCATAGGTTTCGGCCAACGTGGACTATTCTTAATGAACTAGCGAAGCCATTCAGCTTCTTTAGTTACTTTATCTAAAGTAATAAACTCAGATTCCATCGTTGATCTCGATATACATATTTGCTTGGAAGATTTCCAAGACACGGTTGCCCCTCCGAGGGTAAACACATAACCACTAGTGGATTTGGAGTCTTTTATATCAAATATCCAATTTGGGTCACTATACCCTTCTAGTACCGCTGGGTATCTGGTATAATGTAGCCCACAATCCCTAGTGTAGCGTAGATAACCTAACACCTGCATAATGACCCTTCAATGAGTAGTATTCAGATTATTCTTGTATCTACTAAGCCCGCTAACAGAGTAGGCTATATCCAGCCTTGTACAACTCATTAGATACATCAAACTCCCAATGACCTGAGAATATTTTAGCTAAGAAACACTCTCATCATTATTCTTGGTCAAATGTAGACTTAAGTCTACCGGTGTCCTAGACATACTTGTATATGATTTATCGAATTTATCAAGTATCTTCTCAATATAGTGAGATTGAGAAAGTACAATACCACTAGATGTTCTAATAATTTTAGTACCTAGAATTACATCTGCAGGGTCCATATCTTTCATGTCAAACTTAAAGTTTAACAATCTCTTGGTAGTTCTAATCATTTCATCGTTACTACCAACAATGAGTATATTATCAATGTATAAACACAAAATGGCATAGCCTCCGTCAGTGTCTTAGACATATATGCATTTGTCACACTCATTGATTATAAACCCATTTGGCAACATAACGTTGTCAAACTTCTCATGCCATAGCTTAGGAGCTTGCTTCAAACCATATAATGACTTGACAAGCTTACAAACTTTCTTATTTTGTCCTGGAGCTGAAAACCCCTTAAGTTGCTCCATGTAGATTTCTTCATCTAAATCTCCATTTAAGAAAGTTGTCTTTACATCCATCTGATGTACCTCCAGACCACGTAAAACAACTATTGCAATCACCATACGAATAGATGTAATCCTTGTTACAGGTGAATATGTATCAAAATAATCCAGGCCTTCTCGTTGCCAGTATCCTTTGATAACTAGCCTCGCTTTATACTTATCAATTGACCCATTAGCCTTCATCTTCCTCCTAAAGATCCACTTACTCCCCAAGGCCTTACTTCCTAGGGGTAGATTAACCAACTCCCAGGAATAGTTTTGTAAGATGGAGTCAATCTCACTCTTAATTGCTTTTTTCTATAAGGAACTTTCAGGTGAAGTCGCAGCTTCATGGAAAATTCGAGGTTCTCCCTTTAACATATAAGTCAAGAAGTCCAGACCAAAGGGCTCAGAAGTCCTAGTCCTCTTACTCCTTCATGGCTCATCTACTTCCTCATCTTGATCACTATCACTAGGATCATCTTCAAGTTCTTTTTTAGAACTTTGATCATCTTCTCGAGTTGGGCAAGGAAATAGGTCCTCAAAGAAAGACGTATTCTTTGACTCCATAATGGTATGTTTGTGTATATCTGAAATATTCGACTTGTGCACAAGAAACCTATATGCACTACTATTCTATGCATAACCAATGAATATACAATCCATAATTTTTGAACCTATCCTAACCCGCTTGGGTGTAGGTACTGCCACTTTGGCAATACACCCCCATATTCGTAGGAAATTATAAGAAAGCTTGCAGTCTTTCCATAATTCATACAGAGTCTTGTCCACTTTCTTCCGAGGTATTCTATTTAGAATGTAATTCACGGAGACAATTGCCTCCCCCACAAGTTCTACGGCAACCCAGAACTCATTAACATTGCATTCATGATTTCTTTCAACGTCCTATTTTTTCACTCAGCAACACCATTTGGATGAGGGGAATAAGGCGCTGTAGTTTGGTGGATAGTTCTAGATTGAGCACAAATCTCAACAAAAGGCGATTTATATTCTCTACCACGATCACTTCTTAAAGCCTTGATCTTTCAGCTTAGTTGATTCTCAACTTCATTCTTAAACAGAATAAACTTGCCAATCGCATCATCTTTGCTTTTAAGCAAATACACATAACAGTATTTAGTGTAATCATCAACAAAAGTGATGAAGTACTTGTTGCCACTACTTGATTGTATGACTTTCATGTCACACACATCACTATGCACTAAATCTAAAGGCTCAGTACTTCTTTCAACATACTGAAATAAAGTCCTTGTCAATTTAGCTTCTACACAAGTTTCACACTCATGATTTGGATTAATCTTGAAAGATGGTATGTGATCTAATTTGATTAATCTATGCAACGAGTCAAAATTCACATGACCAAGTCTACCATGCTATAATTCAGGGGACTCAAGCATATAAGCAGAAAAAAAAAAAAAAAAAAAAGCTTTCTTATTAACTTTAGGGATAATAGCCATTACATTGAGGTGAAACATACAGCCCGACATATACCCCTTCCCCATATAGAACCCGCTTGTGGTCAACACGACCTTATCAAACTCAAACACCATGCGGAAGCCATGCTTGCTTAAGAGCGACCCTGAGACAAGGTTCTTACGAGTGTCCAGAACAAATAGGACATCGTTCAGAGTTGGCTCTTTTCCTAAAGTCATCTTTAGGACCGCTTTGCCTTTACCCTCAACAGTTGAGGTTACAGAATTTCCCATGAATAACTTCTCACCATTTGAAATCGGTTCGAAAGTTGTAAGCATCTTCTTCTCAGCACAGATGTGGTGAGTGGCCCCAGTGTCCACCCATCATTTCTTTAGGTTAGACCCCACCATGTTTACCTCAGAGACGACAGCTAACAGATACGTGTCATTCATATCTTGTGACAGATTCTCCATTTCAGCCATGTGCACCTGACTTTTGTTCTGTGGAGGGCACTTCTTGTAAGGCTTCTTTTTCTTGAGACAATTAACCGCTCGATGCCCATTGCTTCCACAGTTAAAGCACTTTCCATTAAACCTAAAAGTAGGTTCCTGCAGCATAGATCGACCTTTAGGAGACACCGCCTTTAGCCCCCAGCTTTGAGCTTTTTCCGGTCATGGCTTCTTCTTCACCCCAAGGATTGGCCATGCTCAACCATGTTCGCTTTCACAGTGGAGGTACTTCTTCATTTTCTTCCTGTTGTCTTCCTCAATTCAGAGCCTGACAACAAGCTCTTTGGCTGTCATCTCCTTTCATTTGTGCTTCAAGTAGTTCTTAAAGTCTTTCCAGTCGCTAGGCAACTTCTCAATCAAAGTAGCTGCCTGGAATGATTCACTCAAGAACATTCCCTCTGCATGAATGTCATGCAGAATCACTTGAAAATTTTGGACTTGGCTAATGACAGTTTTTGAGTCCACCATTTTGAAGTCCAAAAACCGGTCAACGATAAATTTCTTTGCCCCAGCATCCTCGATCTTGTACTTCTTGTCCAAAGCATCCCATCACTCCTTTGTTGACTTCTTGGCATAAAACACGTTGAACAATGTATCTACCAAGCCATTCAGAACATAGTTATGGCAAAGGAAGTCTGATTGCTTTCAAGCATCTAGAGCCATGAGCTTCTATTTGTCTTGCTCATTCTCCTACACGGCTGGTGGATCCTCACTCAAAAACCTTGTAAGGCTAAGAGTAGTCAGGTAGAATAGCATCTTCTGCTGCCACCTTTTGAAATTCACTCTAGTAAACTTCTCTGGGCGCTCATGATGGTCGAGCGATCCTCCCGGAACAATAGGAGCAGCAACATGGTTGACCACAGAGGTCACAACAATAGGGTTGACCACAAAGGTCACAGTAGGGGTTAGCAAGTCAGTTGTCCTGGGGTTCTGATCCCCACCAACATTAGCAGCAGCAGCAGTAACATTAGTGACAGTTGCCATTTCTGAAAAATACAACAGAATTTCACTATCCTGTGTCTCCAGAAATTAAACTTAACGCTAGAAAATCTAAAAGTTGGAAATTTAATTCAAAACTAGTCTCACCACTTACCTTAGAATCGAACATGGTCAGGAAAGTTTCAAGGAAGACTGTAGGGGTCATACCGGTCCCACTTAAGACTCAGTTAACCTTAAACAAAATTTTCAAGAGCATATTGACTCCTAGTCCATGGGAAACAATTTTAGAATTAAATTTTCTAGGGAATAAATTAGGTTAAAACAAACCAAGTTCCAAAATTTACAAGAAAATAAAATTCTTCCAAAATAACAAGCAAACAAACTTGCTTAAAAATTAGTGGTAAATAACCACACCTAAAGTTCAAGCAAAAAATGCTTCAAATGTAAAGAATATAAACTAATCCAATTAGGATTCTAATTGGTCCAAAACTCCTTTCCATGCTTAGGTAGTTCTATTCAACAAAAAGGTTAGTAGTCCAATTTTTTTTAATTTTTTTTATTGTAATCCCAAATTCTATTCATTTGGATTTTTATTTTTTTTTCCATTCCCTTTTGCATAAGTATTCTTGTAAAGAAAGTCAGTAGAAAAACACAACAAAATACAAAGCAAATAATTGAAAGATAAAAGCAATAAATTAATTTAATTGCAAAATTAAGTAAAAATTAAAATGCTAGACAAGTTACAAAACTTATAACTTTAAAAATTAAATTAAAATTAATTGGAAAGAGTTATAGGAAATTATTACACCATAAACATATAAATAATTCTAGAATACAAAATCATGCATAATTATTCTAGGAGAATAAACCATTAGCAGGCCATTCAAGGAAGCACTTGACATGTAAATAATTCTAGAAAACTAGAAGCACTTAACATGCAAATTAAATTAAAATCTAGAAATAAAAAATGTACATAATTCTAGAACTCTAGAAAATAAAAAACATGCACATTATCTTAAAAATCTGAAAAATAATAAACACGTGAATTAAATTAGATCTAGAAAATAATGAACAAGTATATTATACTAAAAAAAGTAAAAAATAACTAGCACGTCAATTTTAACAAACAACTAGAGACTCATGAGCATGCAAATTATAGTATAAAACTATAAAATAGAGAAGCATGCAAATCATGGTAGAAAATTAAAAATCATACTCATAAAATAAAATTATACTAGAAACAAATAAGCATGCAACTTATGCTAGAGATCTAGAAATAAAAGGCAATCTCTTCTAAATAGGAAAATTATCAAAAAAACATTACATATAATACTAACACATTAAAAGTATTTAACCACTTAATCAACTAAAACAGTAGACTATTCAAGTCTTGGAAATAGTGCCAAACCACATGAGAAATATATTCACATATACATTGTCATATTCAAGAGCATCAAGTACTGTTCTTTTCTTTTTTTTTTGTTTTTTAAATTTTATAATTTAAGTCCCATTGCATGTAACAATAGCTATCAGCATGTTGGAATTCCTACAGGTGGTTCAGAAAACAAGAACAATAGCACGCAATTTTATTTTTAACAATTAAATCTAATGAATAGAAGCCAAAACATATATTGGAACAATCTTCTGTGTAAATAAAATAAATAAAAATAAATCTAAACAAATAAATAAATAACGTATTGAATTTATTTATTAAACCGAATGAATAATTAAAGACCAAGTCGAGTGTGTGACACTCTGTCCTTAAGACAGATTCGCCCCGCTACGATGCTTACGGTTGAGTGGCGTCTATCTCCCAGGATACAATGATCTTCACAAAATTGTTGTAGCACTTCAAACAAATTTGTTCGGCGAACCAAACCTGTGTTCTAACTCTCTGAATATTTATTCTTAAATCTAAAATGAAGAATAATGCACTAAAAGTAATTTGGTCAGCAAAAAGACAAAATATGAGATTATTTTTTTATTCATACCCAAGACTGTTGGTAAACCCATGTATTTATAGGCAACTTCAAAGACCCGAATAGGTGCCACAAATAAGTAAAAAGGTGCACCTCTTATTTCAAATAATTTGTCTGACCAACGGCACTAAGGAAAACCAATGTTCAAACAATTTGAAAAGTTTGACCGTTAGTGGACAAATATCAAACTGTTGGAACTTTTGAACATATTATTCAAACTTTTGAATAAGAAACCGTTGGTCAACAATTAAAACCTGTAGAACTTTATTATTTATTCAAACTATTTCAAATATATATATATATTAAACTATTGAAATAGTTAAATAAATAAATAAGTGATGAGGTATAAACTTTAAGAAACTTTTTAGGAACCTAAAATTTGAATTTAGAATTAAATTAAATTCTCACAATTACAAATTTTAATAAACCACTTAGGAACTCAAAATTTGAATTTAGAATTTAAATTAAATTCCCACAATAATTTTATTGAAAAAATTCAAATGAATTTTATCTAAAAAATTAATGTTAGACCCGAAAACGACGTCAACTTCCCATTCACTCATAAATGGTTTTGACGTTCCGTCTTCACCGTGTGACTTGCCACGCGGCAAGGAACACGTCACCTCTTCGGACCTACCCCAAACGTTGTTTGGGCCCACTCAAATTAGGACTAAAAAATATGCCTATATTAAACCATTTTCCCCACAACATAATCATGACTTCTACGTAAGAAATAGTGACTCTACACATGCATTGCAACAGTACCAACTATACTAATCTATTACATATAAATCTATTTATCTAATATCATGGGAAATATAGAATTTATTTTAAGATTGTTGTACAAAATATATAGATTAAATAAAACAAACAAACTCATAATTAATTAAATTAATATTACAAAATAAGAAACCGTAAATCTAACATATGCTAGAGATTATATTTTGATGAAGATAAGCACTGAAATAAAATAGTAAAGAAAACAAAGCGAAACCGATGTGATACCATAATCTCCTTAAAATAGATTCACCGCCTCACTGTGGGTGTTGGAGGTATGTCGGCGTTTATCTCCTAGGATATGACTGTATAGACCCACTAACGCAAAAGCACATTCTGTTTAGCTTCGGTGAACCAACAATGGCAGTAGTCTCTCACACAGGAGGGACAATATAGGAGTAGACTGACTGTATAGTATAGAAGTCAAAAAATTCTGTGTTGAAACCAATGAAAATGACCTTATTTTATACACAATGGGGGAAACAAGAGGAGTCTCCCATCCATGAAGGCTGGCAACAACTACAGCTCATTACTCTTGCAAAACTGATGGAGTAATGCACAAAACTGATGGGGAATAAGTGTGTGAGTTACACACTCTATATACACATGTGTGTATATCTGCAGCCACCAAACAAACCTGGTCCAAAAAGATTAAGTTGGTGGACCACCAATCTGGCCTAGCCCAAACCTAACCCATTCTAGCAAGCCTCAAGCCTAAAGCCTAAAGCCTAAGCTCTAAGTCCCAAGATCCACGACCCACAGACCACGGACCCAGAGCGGTTCGGGCAGGCGGCCCGCACACGTGTGCGGCAATTTTTGCATAACCAACTTGGACCATAGTTTTGGCTCAAGCCTATCATTGAAGCATCGATAACTCCATTCCTTCAGAAAATTTGGATGCCCCAAAGGGCTCATGCCCTTATCAAAATCTTGAGGTTTAAGTACCCATAAATGTTTTCCTCAACAAATAATGTGGGATTGGTAGTTTTATACAATTCTCAATACCTCATTCATGATGTCAACTTTATAAGATAATTTCTCATTCAATTCTTAATGGTTTTTGGTCATTATTTTTGTGGTGTAAAGATCTTGTTATAAAGAATCTAAACCCATTTGATCCCGCCTCAACTGGTGGTTGGGACCTACTTTAATTTCACATTAAAGTCACCATAAAACTACCTTAAACTATTTTTTCCAACAGGTAGGTGGTCTTCTTGGGGCAACAAAGGATTCACTGCATAGAAAATGAAGATTTTGCAAAATATAAGGAATGGTTTATAGGAGTTCATGATTATGTTCTTTAGAATGATGTTGGCAATTTGAAATTGACCCATTTATTTGTATAATTGAATCTAGTTTTCTGTTTTGCTTATTACAAAACCAGTTCAATGTTTCCTATGGGTTAGGTCTTTGGTTCTTGTAATATACGTATAATATATATATATATATTTTTTGATTCAATATGTATATATTAGTTTGAGTGAGTGAAGAAAAAGAAAAGATAAAGTATAAGAAAAGATACATTTTTTTTTTAGAGAGATAGAGTGTGTGTGTGTGTGAGTGAGTGTATACGTGTGTGTTTGGTTGTGGGTAGTTATGGATTTTCTAGTGGGATTGTTTGGGTTGGTAAATATTTTTAAAATTTATTCTTTTACATAAATTAAGAATAAATTTTGTATTTTAATAAAATACTCAAATGATATCATCTTTTTCTGTTAGTGTTAATTAATAGAATTGTAGAAAAAGAGGTGTGGGTGTTGATTTTTGACCTCACAATCAAACAGATCTTATTGCCGAGATATAGGGAGCTTAGTTAGAGAGTACATGAAAGAATAGATTAATCCCAACTCCTGCACACAAGAAGATAAGAAATATTACGGTAGCTTATCCACCCAGGGGCACTTCGACAATTAAGTCAGTCACTTATCTCACAAGATATCAACTCAAGTAAATTGCTCACAATCAAAAACCATACCTTAGACCCACAGGGGTGCTTACTTTTATAATGATTAGTGTCCAACTTCCCTTAGAAGTCTTACTTCAAGGGACTCTATTCTTTACAAGGATATCACTTATCCAAGACTCCTCTTATTTAGATTAAGATCAACTCTTTTAAGAGTCCAACCTTACCTAAATAAGTAGTCTAACATCATCTAGGACTCTTGTCTTCTATCCGAATATCTTAGATTCCGATATGATCGCATCATACCTCATCATCCCTAGATTTCCCACGTGGCACCTTGGCTAGCAACTTAGGCCACGTGGACAACCCTAAAAATATGTCCCCAAAACTGTTCCCTAGGTTCTATTACCTCAGCCACCTGAAGTAATGGAACCTACATTGTCTGACCTCACAACATATGAGCTAAACAACATGATGAAAGGAATTCCTCCAACTGAGATCATGATTTGTCGGTTCATGAAACAAGGACTTGCATGTGTTCACTTGCCAAAAACAAAGTACTAAAATGTTCTTTCTCATCCAAGATCAACATCTCAACCAAGATCGCATTACTAGCTGAGATCATGACAAGCTAATTCAAGAACATCAAGATTCGAACTTTGTTATCTCAAAACAAACTCAACTGTCATACAAACATCATAACGTGTCACCTCCTCATTGGTTCTCAACACGTTCCATAATTAACACACGCAGCCCCATTTGGCGCTGTCACCTCTTCCAATTCCAACAAAACCTTTTCACTTTCCCATTTCGTCTCCCTCTATGCCCCAAAACTTTCTCTTTGCCTCTGTAAACCATCATCATTGTTCTTGAAGCTTTCATTGCTGTGAATACTCCATTCCTGCCCAATGTTCAAACTCTACTAGCTGAACCAAACTAGCAACCAAGAACTTCATCAACTGCTCTATGCATCAACCCACCATCTCAACAGTAGTGTAAACTGTAACATCGTCCGAGGGGTACCCGCACACGTTAAATAGTTCGGATTCTCGATTTCTTTGATCTAGTCTCACAAGTGCAATGTGAAACATAGATTAAAGTCTAGATTTAGCAACTTTTATAGAAAATCCATTTTATTGCAAAACATTTGCTATAAATGGACTGCATCACTAGATTTCACTGTTGCTACCTAATATTTTAGAAAAATTAGAAAACTCATGGCTCGTGTCAAGGCCACTATTCATCGTAACCAAAAATATCTCAATTCGGAACCTTAGGTATAAGAGGGAAGGTCTTTAATTGAGCACCCCCATTTACCCAATCAAAGATCGGCCTCAACTAAACCATGATCTGAATTTTATTAAGTTTATATGTTCATTTTCTGATTTATTTAAAAAAAAAATCTAAAATTTACTATGTGAAACATATAAGTATAGACTATGTCATTCATTTTAGAATAACTTGATTTCGTGTATTTTGAAAGAGTTTGAATAATGTTCAACTCAATAGAAATTGAGCTGACAAACACGAAAATCAATATTATTCCAAATTGAACAACACAACCTCCATTCACCGGCATTCATAGAGTTATATCAAATAAGCAACTGACCTCATGGTAAGATGTTGAACATAGTAAGGAAAACAAACACAAGTGGGATTCTAAAGTATAAAAACTTACATATTCACTGACGTCCCACGAACAATTACAAAACAAAGTTAGTAAAACATGCATGATCTTATTTACAAAATCCTAATGCAATTCACTCATGAAATACAACTAAAGATTCGGCTTCTAATATCTGACAGGTGAATTATCTCAAGAACATGAGGTAGCACACATAATTACATAAGAATTGATTAAATCCATAAATGTAAATATAGCCGAATCAAGATACTTGAAACATGGATGCAAAGCATGGATATGATGAAAATAAAAATATGATACTTATTTACAAATAAGAAAAACAAGTAAAGAATGGGATAGAAAGAAGAGGGGTGGAAAATTATTATAACACTTGAATAATTACAAACCGAATGTGAGAGAGAGAGAGAGAGAGAATATTACAACAAAATAAAACATCACAAATTTCTCAAATTAAAAGAAAAATAGAAACTTCATGTGCCTTGAAGATCCCCGAAACTGTTTTGCTCATCATTGGAAGATTGCACTGTTCTGTTTAGAAGAAGTTAGCTGGTCGGCCAATTAGGCTTGGCAAAATCTGTTTTGTTGCAACTCCAAGACAGAACAAAGAAGGAATATGTAGGTAGCTCAACTAACCACTTCTAGTTAGATTACAATATATTTATAATATGAAATTAAAGTAAGAAAAAAACTATAAGATAGAGAATATAAGAAAATAAAAGAGATTAAAAATTTATCTTCCAAATAAAGGATGAACTTCTTGATTTCCAAACTTCTGTTTGCTCACCCTTAAGGTAGTGAATTATATTCTCAATTCTCAATTCAGAATTTGAGTTAGAAGGGTGATTTGAATTGTTTAACAGTGTATGTCGGGGAAATTGATTAACTCACTAATTTTTCTCTCTTTCAACAACAATCACTCTCTCTTTGATCGAGGCTTTTGAATTTGGCTATAATGACATGATTTGGATGATTTTCGTAACAGTTTATAGCTAAGAAAATGAAAGTTCACAACTAATACTCAGTTTTGGCCAACTCTTTAATTCAATGCTTTAGACTCTCTCTTCCTCTATCTCTAGTCTTCTCCTCCCAATCAATTCCTCTTTAGTCGCTCCATTCTCAACAATCTGATCTTATTCTTATAGGCAATGCAAGTGGAGAGATGGTGGGAGATTAGTGGAGCATTAGTGGTTAATAATGAAGCTAATGAAAGACAAAAGTAGAACATTACCTTCAATGGATCAAGAACCATACAATGGAAGCTGAGTGTGTTTGCATTTTGTATATGAATGGATTAGAAAATCGGGCAGTGGAATGCCCTAGATGTACTGAACAAGAATTCTGCCGAAGCTGCCCTATTCTTGGACAAATTAGTCGACTGGCTAATTTTTTGGCTGGATGGCTGGCTGGCCACTATTCTTGTCGGTCGGCTATTATTCATGCACTATATGGCTGGCCGGCCAATTAATTGGTCGGTCGGCTACTATTCATACACTATTCATTGAAATTTTTATTTTTTAGGGAATATAGAATTTTTGAGCATAATTATTGGAACTATGCATAAAAGGAATATTTTGGAAAAAAAAAAAAAAAGAGTTTTGAATGGGTCTAAACACTTGGCCAAGACAGGTTTGAGGTTGGGAATAAAGCTCGAATTCCATATTTCTTACTGAGGATTCTATGAGATAGCATATTCTTATTTTCATCATCGGGTGATCAAAAGAAAGCACCCAAGCCTTAGGACTGGTCAAAATAGGTTGTCTATAGTTGCCCCTCTTTGACAGAACTTGAAATCATTTCATGACGTGAGTGAATGTTAAAGCCCACAGATGACCCTTTGGTCGAACCTGAGGATTACCTACGTATCTCTTTGTAAGGAATCAAACCAGTGTAGTTCAGAAGCACGATGCAAATGATATGCTCGAAATACAATTCAAAGTTTAAGGGCAGAATGCAAATGACATGCTTTAAATACAATTAAAAGTTGGACTCACACGCTTCACGAAGCTTTTTTTTTTCTTTTTGAAAGTTCATTATTTATGCAATGCAATGCAATAGGTGATATGCGAGGTAAGCCTCGTGCAAATGATATGAAGCATAACAAGGGGTATAATCCAAACACATTCACATGTGAGGAGCAAAGACGGTTTTAATCAAGCGAAACCCAAACCGTACCTCAATATGAAATAGATGATTGATTTCAACTGGGTAAATGAGAAATAGGTCTTAACCAACAAGCGAGACCTAGACCGTACATCGTTACGAAATAAGGGATTGATTTTAACCAGTTAACCAACAAGCGAACCCTAGACCGTACCTCAATACAAAATAGGATGCTGGTTTCAACCAAGTAAATGATGAAAAGTTGTAACAAAATGTTTGAACAATTGTAACCAAGTGACGTGAATAGATTGTAGCCAAGTGATGCAACAATGTGACAGTTGTAACTATGCATGATAGATGTAATAATTGGTGTAAGTGTGATGGTGAATACAATAACATGAATGATGCGATGTGAAACATGCAATATACAATGTGATAAATGCACAACAATAATATGATGGATGCACAATAGATGAATACACAAATTGATTTTTTTTCTTTTTTTTCTTAATTTTTCCCTTCTATTTTTTTCTTTTACATATTTTTTTGCATTTTATGTAGACATTATATACATACTACATATATCAATATATATATATAAACATACTATGTATATATATATATATATATATATATATATATATATATATTAAAATACATACATATATATACATGCATACCATACATATATATACGAACGATATACAAAATACGTATTACATACATATACATATTATATTATATATACATAGACAAACTATATACATATATGGATACTTACATATACATATTATATACATACGGTACACATATATATATACATATATACACTCCTCCCCCTTGTTCTTGTCTCTCTTTTTCCTCTACCGTCTTCTTCGAGTGTCGTGTCTGGCGCGCGATTTCAACAATCGTGGTGTCTAACCGACATAGCCAAACCTACCTTGATTTTTCAATGATTTCCTCGGCATTTCATCTTGTCCTCTTCTTATCCTTCATCTTCTTCTTAGCTAAGCCCTGTGAGAGAGAAAGAGAGAGAGTTAAAGTAAAAAGCTAAGCAGAAACAAAACGCTGCAAAACTCAATCCGTTATAGCTCAAGTCTTTTCATTTTTGACATGGCCTTTTCTCGCCATTCTCTCTCTTTTCCCAAACCTTAACGACATGCCGATAAAGATTGTCGACACTAACTCCTTTGAGCCTCTTTACGGTGCCCCTGCTCCTATTTTTCATCTCCCTACAACACCAATAGAACAAATGCTGGTAGCAAAATCTAACATCGATGTAGGCTCTCATACTCTGAACTCTTGTAGTTGCGATATCCAATTTGTCGCGCCGTTTGTAGAGCAGAACAAATGAGGTGCAACGGCTAACCGCGCAACTCTCTCTATTCCAATGTATGTATTAATACACACGGCAAGAGATTAGTCAGTTGAGGAAGCCGAATAAGGAGATGAAGCACCAGACAACAAACATGGAAAGATTTGGGGTGCCTTGGTGTTCCTCATTCGCTAGCCAATGGGGGATGATCTCTTTTGGAAGCTCTGTAAATGCTGAGGTAGGGTCTTCAAGAGCCTTTCGAGAGTGAAGATGTTCGTCTTTCTTTTTTGTAATTTTGCTTTTATGTCTGCTTAAGGAATTGAGCACCAATGTATTACCTTCAGATGATCTTTCCTTCTTTTCTTTTTTTTTGGCAACTCTTTTCTTTCTTTGCAATGTTGTAATGGGAGGGCTTCACCCTAAATTTTCAATAAAATGAGTTTTGTTTTTGCGCATCATAGCGTGAATGACACAGTACTTGAGCGTGAAAATATTTTGTTCTTGAACTTGAATTTGCGAATGATAAAATTTTAATGAGTTCTAAATTAGACATTGAGCCTTCAACTGATCAGAAATCAAAAAATGACTCAATGAAAGAAAAACAAAGCAAAAACAATCCAAACACACCTATTTACACTTGTTGGAATGAAAGGCACTCTAAATATGACTCAAAAGCACAAACCATTGAGCCTACACAAATTCTGCAGTTCTTTATTTTGGATTGATATCAAAGTTGGCCGGTTGATTAAAAAATTAACGAGCCAGCTGATTCATTAACTGGTCGACTAAACGAACTAATGGACCAGCTAAACAAATGGCCGGCCAGCTAAACAAGTGGTCAGCCGGCAAAAACAATCAAGAAGCACCTGGAGTCAACTAACAACTTGGAAGACCGACTGAATTGTTAGCTGGCTAGCTGAAACATGTAACATGAGATTCGAGAGTACGGGGAGAAGACATAATTCCTTACTCGACCATGCCCCTAGTTCATTGCTTTGACTTTTTTTTTTTTTTTGCTAAAAAGATTTTGATCAACATGAGAGTTAAATTAGCATACTTGTTCCACTCTCTGTTTTGAAATTATGAAAGTTAAACTATGAGCACTGAAAGTTTTTTTTTTCTTTTTTTTTGGGGGTGGGGGGTGGGGGGGTCTAAGAAATGGTCTGTGTTTTGTAGAAATGATTTTCAAGCAAATTAGTCAACTTCATTAAAAGTCCTCAAAATCTATTTTCGCAAATGGCCACTACCCAACCAACATGGAATCAACCTTTGAGATGCACAACCTCAAATAAGAACTTGATTTACCTTGTAATTGAATCTGCCATAAAGAAGTGATAGGACAATTGAATCAAACGGAGATGAGCCAATCAAACATGGATAGGACAACCAAGTCGAATAAAGATACACCAATCAAACATAGGCGGGATGAGTGAGTTGAAAATGGTTGGGGCCGAACTTCATAATGAAGCTACCTACATGTCCGAAAGATAGGAATTAGGCTTTATGTAGTTCACGGGTAAGGCTCACTCAGGTATTAACACTATACTTTTGTGCTCAAATTTTTGCCAAAGCCACTTTTTCCGAGTTTTCGTCCTTGTGAGCTTTTCTTTAGTTTTTCATTTTTTTTTTCTGTTTTAACTTTTGCCTGGGTCGCCCTTTCGGGTTTTCAACCTAGCGAACCTCTTAAGAATAGTACTTTTTTCAACTTGTCCATGTTGATTGGTTATGAGATCTTTAGGCTATCTAAATCCATGAGAATGACTCTCAACTTGCCCCTAGAGTTGCGAATAAGAGTTTGATTGTCCTTCAGCAATAAATCTTCTTCTCTCAGATACTGGTATTTGATTTTTTTGTTGAATGCCCTGGCAGTCCCGTGTTGAAACCTTATCCTTAGCATTTGCCCCTTGTGGGATAGATCATTTTCCAAAATATCGTGATACCAAGGATTTTCATCTTCAATCTCTTCTGTTGCGGCTATCATCTGCTCTATGAGGATCAGATGCATTTTGACCCTAATCGATATATCCACCATTGAAGCTAGGGTTGTCAAAGAGTTGACAAACCATTTATTCATTCTGACTAGGTGGGTGACTAAGTTTGAGTCCCTGGTCACATCCAACCTTATTGTTCATAGTTCTAGGGTTGTTTCCAATCCAGCTATACATGCCTCATACTTTGGTTGATTATTGGATGCTCAGAATCGAAGTTTGAAAGTTAGGGGGGTCGGGCCTTAGGTCAAGAGGGATCCTATGTTGTACAATCTCACGATCAATTTCAAGCTTGTCTTTGTAAGACCACGCAAAAACATTTTTTAAAATCTTTTAATAAAGCGACTAATTGCTCGTGCTCCTCTAAAGACAATATTGAACCAATTTAGACCAAACGAAGATCCTTCTTAGTACCCACATTAACTGAAATAATCTTATCCATCAAGGGCTTGGCACGTCTCTCTTTCTCCTAGTCGATCAAATTTTTCAAATCCCAAAGAATTTCTTTCTCTTCATTTTTTTTTTGAAAATTTTGGTCAATACAATAAACCAAAGGCACAGAGAAGTAGGTGGAATTTATGACATTTTTATTCGAAAGAAACTCTGAATCAATAGTTATAACAAACTCAAAAGAAAATAACAAAGAAGACCTGGGCAGGACAGAGGTGTCTAGGTTAGCATTCTCGAAATCAACAAACTCTAACCGACTAGATTGACTCGAGTTTGACTCCGACTCCACAGACTCGGTGGAATCAGATTCAAACTCAACATCCAATTCAGAACTTGAAATGAAACTTTTCTCAAATTGCCAGTTTAAGTGTAGGCCATCCACTGCGTTCAAAATAAAGTTCGTGCTATCAACAGGTGGTCAATCCTTGATCACAAAAACGGTCTGATATCCCACAAGTTCTAGGGATTCACGTTAGTAGACTTTGTGGGATATCAGACTTTTCTGAAGCTATGGTGCTACAACGACTTAGCAAAAAGAAAACCAAGAACAATACCCCCAATCAAAATTTCGGCAACACTTTGACTCAATTCACACAACTGATCACTGTATGCCTTACCGAAAAATTGAACTCAACCTATAAATTGATATGCCCGAACCACTAATTTGAATTTGAGAACCTTTATATAGATCTCATACATAATATATAGCAAGAAAGAGAACAAACACCCCTATGGGAGGGTAGGGTTACCCTATCCTAACTTTGAAATGATATAGAGCTTCACTATTCAAACAAGTGGTATCATCACATCTTAAAAATGGAAGAGCATCCTGTCCTAAGTTGGAAAGGAGCTATAGCTCACTATATGTGAAAGCTCGGTTCTATCCTAGAAGTTGAAGTCATGGTGACGTCACTAAAGAGTCCTTTGGTTAATAACCAAGTAAGATCCCAGGAAGTCGAATAGTCAATATAACTTTTATTCTAAGTCTAATAACCTTAGATAGTGGAGCTACCTTTTTGACAGATCTTAAAAGGTATTAACACAAGGTCTCATAAGTAACGCCGAGAGAGGTATAGTGTCACAAAAAGATTTCTAGTGTTCCCACCAAGATTTAGGCAACACAGGGACTTTTAGCGCACCAATACATGAAATGCAATAAACATATAATTGAAAATTAAATTCATATCATGGAGTTTGAGTCAAGGTTTCTTAATATCCCCAGCAACATCGCCAGAAACTGTAACATTACCTAGGGGTATCTGAGCGCGTTAAACAGTTCATATCCTCAATTTCTTTGATCTAGTCTCACTAGTGCAATGTGAAACATAGATGAGAGTCCATAGTTGACAACTTTTATAGAAAATCCATTTTCTTGCAAAACATTTGCCAAAAATAAAATGCATCACCAGATCTCAGAGTTACCACCTAATATTTGAGAACATTAGAAAACCCGTGACTTGTGCCAAGGCCACTATTCGTCGTAACCAAAGATATCTCGATTTGGAACCTTAGGTATGAAAGGGGAAGGTCTTTAATTGAGCACCCCTGCTTACCTGATCAAAGATCAACCTCTACTAAACCATTATGTGAATTTTATTAACTTTATATGTTCATATTCTGATTTATTTAAGAAATCCTAAAATTTACTATGTGAAGCATACAAGTATAGACTGAGCTATTCATTTTGGAATAACTTGATTTCATGTGTTTTGAAAGAGTTTGAATAATGTTCAACTCAACATAAATTGAGGTGACAAATACGAAAATTGATATTATTCCAAATTGAATAACACAACCTCCATCCACAGACATTATAGAGTTATATCAAATAAGCAAATAGTCTCATGGTGGGATGCTAAATATAGTAAGGAAAACACACACAAGTGGGATTCTAAAGCATAAAAACTTACATATTTACCGACGTCCCGTGAAAAGCTACAAAATAAAGTTAGTAAAACATGCATGATCTCATATACAAAATCCTAATGCAATTCACTCATGAAATACAACTAAAGATTCGACTTCTAATATATGGTAGGTGAATAATCTCAAGAACATGAGGTAGCACATATAATAACTTAAGAATTGATTAACTCTATAAATGTAAATTTAGCCGAATCAAAATACATGAAACATGGATGCAAAGCATGGATATGATTAAAAGCAAGATATAATGCTTATTTACAAATAAGAAAAACAAGTAAAGAATGAGATAGAAAAAAGCAGAGCGGAAAATTATTACAACACTTAAATAATTGCAAATCGAGCGAGAGAGAGAGAGAGAGAGAATATTACAACAAAATAAAACCTCACAAATCTCTCAAATTAAAAAAAAAATAGAAACTTCATGTGCCTCAAAGACCCCCGGAAACTGTTGTGCTCATCATCGGAAGACTACACTGTTCTGTCTAGAAGAAGTTGGCCGGCCGACCAAAAAGGTAGCTGGCCGGCCAATAAATTGGCCGACTAGCCAATTAGACCTAGCAAAACCTGTTTTGTTGCAACACCAAGACAAAACAAACAAGGAATATGTAAGTGGTTCAACTAACCACTTTTAGTTAGATTACAACAGATTTATAATATGAAATTAAAGTAAGAAAAACAAATATAAGATAGAAAATAAAAGGAAATGAAAGAGATTGAAAATTCACCTTTCAAACAAATGATGAACTTCTTAATACCAAACTTCTTTTTGCTCACCCTCAAGGTTGTGAATTATGTTCTCAATCCTCAATTCAGAATTTTAGTTAGAATGGTGATTTGAATTGTTTAACAGCGTGTGTGGGGTGGCGGGGTGGGGGAGGGGAATTGATTAACTCACTAATTTTTCTCCTTTTCAACAAAAATCACTCTCTCTTTGATTAAGGCTTTTGAATTTGGCTATAATGACATGACTTTGATGATTTTTGTAATAGAACATGAGATATAACAGTGTATAGCTAAGGAAATGAAAGTTCACAACTAATACTCAATTTTGGCCAACTCTTCAATTCAAAGCTTAGACACTCTTGTTTTCTATCTCTAGTTTTCTCCTCCCAATCAATTCCCCTCTAGTCCCTTACTTCTCAACAATCTGATCTTATTCTTATAGGCAATGCAAGTGGAGAGATGGTGGAAGACAATGTGGAAGACTAATGGAGCATTAATGGTTGATAATGGAGCTAATGGAAGACAAAAGTGGAGCATTATCTTTAATGGATCAAGCACTAGGCAATGGAGGCTGAGTGTGTATGTATTCTATGCATGAATGGATAAAAAAATAGGATATTGGCATACCCCTCATGCACTGAACAATAATTTTGCCGAAACTGCTTTGTTTCGAAACAAATTAGCTGGTCGGCCAACTTTTTGGCCAACCGGCCATTATTGTTGGCCGGCTACTATTCATGCACTATGTGGCCGGCCCACCAATTAATTGGCCCGTCGGCTACTATTTATGTCGGCCGGCATTATTCATGCACTATTCATTGAATTTTTTTTTATGGAGAATAGGATTTTTCACCAGAATTATTGGAACTATGCTTAAAAGGAATATTTTGAAAAAAAGAGAGTTTTGAACGGGTTTAAAACACTTGGCCAAGATAGGTTTAAGGTTGGGAATAAAGCTCGAATTCCATCTTTGTTGTGAGATAGTACATTATTATTTTCATCATCGGGTGATTAAAAAAAAAAAAAAAAACCGCCCAAGTCTTAAGGCTGGTCAAAACAGGGTGTCTATACAAACGTTGACATAGCAACAATGTTGCCTCTATTACTAGGAGCAGGAAACACCGAGGTTCTAAGCTCCTAGCCTACGACCTTAATAATCCTCCAATCACCCTATCTGCTGCATATCAACGAGTAACCATGGCCATAACCAATGACGACATGTCTTGCCGACCAGTCGTCATAGAAGATCTTCTTGCTGACATCCTGTAGACACCCTATTTTTGACCGTCCTCAAGGCTTGAGCGCTTTACTTGGAACACTCGATGATGAAAGTGGTTTCAACGAAGGAGTCTTATTTAAGCTTCGAAACAACTCCAAACCTTCCCTATTCCCAATGATTACACCCAAGAAATTCATTTTCACACCGTGTGCCATCCTTTGTTAAGGCTGCAATAGAAAAACATGGGAAGTCATTGAGGCCCGGCCGTGCCTCAGTGAGGGCCAGCACGGCCAGGCTTCGATAGCAATAAACACTGTCCTAGCCGGGAGCCCGCCAGCTTTTTTTTTTTTTTTTTGAAGATATTTATCACCTTTTGTGCTCAAATTCTATAAATACGACCATATACCTCTATTTTGGGGGGTTATACAATTAAGAAAGAGCCTATACACATACAGAGAGCTCCTTCCTCTTCTTTCTACCATTGCAAGCTACCTTTGAGTTGACCTACCAACCTTGCGTCATCTATATACACCATACACAACCTCGACTCATCATCTTAGAGCCTTGTTTGACCCTTGAGAAGCATAATTCAAGCTTGAGAGTGTGTCAAGAGTGAGTTTGATCATCAACCAAAGTTTACTCTATTTTGACAGGTATAAGCTTGTAACTTTTGTTTTTGCTTTTGATTTATTCATTTCTACATATTTCTTGTATTCTTGGGCTGTTTTACACCCATTTTAAGAGTTGGAACTTGGGTTTGGACAAGCTACAAAAGGTGGTAAGGTTAACACGCTTACTCGCACCTATTCTTGTAGCTCAACCCTTGGTTCTTTTACGCTTTTTTTCTTTGGTTTTTGAACTGATTTTCAGAGTTGAACTGAGGCCAAAAAACATGGTTTGAAGTCTTGAAATTGGAGGGGTTGGCCATCCCTCCTAATTTTTTTGCTTACATAGCTTTAGTGTCTTTGCTTTTGCTTATTTTTTGAGCTCTTTTCTTACATTTTCAGCCACTGTTTTGGGCTTATTTTAGACTGTTTTAGGGCTGTCTTACTCTATTTAATTGGTTCAAGCTTTGATTAGTTCATTTGGTGTAGCATTGGTCTTTGTATATAGCTTGCATCGTGTTGTTCTTAGTCTTTCTTTGTTCAATTTCCATGGTAATAACCTCATTTTAAGAATTAAGTTGCCACTACTTTCTTCCATTTGAGAGTTGTTTCAAATGGTTGATGGTTATTCAACACATGAATTAGAGTTTTGCGCTTAATGGCTTAATCTCTACGAAGATTCATTGTCAATGGCGTAATCTCTCTTTCATGTTGAGAATTACTTCCCCTTTGATGCTTCTCTCCTTTTAGAGGACTTAATCATCACTTCGGACAAATGGACTAAAGAATGGAAATAATTAAAAGAATTGGTTTAAAAGCAACCAACACACTTAAAGAAAATGAGTCATATTGCTTGGGCTTGGCCGGACGTTATGCCAAGTTTATTGAGTCAAGAGTGATCATATGCTAATTCATGGCGTTTTGATGATTCTTGAAGTGTCTCTATTTTTTTTTTTTTTTGAGTTCATTCCATGATAAGAGGGAGGGATGGTCATATCCATTGCATTTCATTGATTTTTGTCCAAAATTGTTTCCTGAATCATCAAGTAATCAATTTTCCCATTGATTGTTTTGGAAAAAATTCTAGCTTTCTCTCAAGGTTTTTCCATGACAGAGAAGGAAAGAAAAGGACAAACAGAGCTTGAACAACTCTGTCTGCACTGTTTTCACTTCAGAACACAAAACAGAGTTTTGCACAAAACTGAGGCACGACCGGCCTTCTCTATGCCCGGTCGGGCTTCATTGAGGGCTGGCCGACCCTCACAGTTTGTTCAGCAGTGCGTTTTTGCAGAAAACAGAAGACAGTGGTTGAGATGAAACAGAGCAAGCTTAGGGTAGATAGGGCTGTGCTTGAACATTGTGCATATGCATGCATGTGCATGCATGCAATTCTTGTGCATCCTTGCTCATATTATGGTCGTTATTGTAATTAATTTATATTGTTTATTGTAATTAATCTCATCATTAACGTGTTGTAATTATTATTGTCCCTTTATAATTGTTGTAGTTACTTAGCTTAGAGAGTTAGTTTATTTATCTCGGTTATCCTCGTTGTAATAATCTTGGTTATCCGTTGTAATAGCATAGATAGCCTAATTAGCTAGTTAATTAGCTTAGCCTATTCTATTCATTTGGTTCGGTTTTGTAATAATTAGTTTAATTCGAACTTTCAGACATTGATTCGCACCCTCTTGCGTGAGGGATCAAATGTTGTAATAATGTGTATGTCTTCCAACCCCACGTCTTTCTCCTTTTTGTTTATTCGCTTACGATGGTTAGCATAGAGCATCACGTTTCATTAGCACTCTTATGTTTTGCATCCATTTGTGTTGCATGCATATAAGGTTCGGCTCATCATGCTAACCCGATATCAAATGTTCAAATTCATTTCTTAAATACGTGGTCTCTCGCATGTCTTGAATGAAATCATATGCCATGTTCATAGCCGAGCCTATAAAAATACATAATGTGTGCGTTGCATTAGTCATATTGCATTTAATTAGGAACATGCATATTTTTCTAATAATTTTGCTTTGTTTTAGCTCGAAGTACTAGATGAGTGATTTTGTGTTTTAATATCTTGTATCAAATGTTTGTGTTACCATGTCCAAGCATGTTTACCATGAGGCTAATTGCTTAAATGATATAACAGTTGGAATGCCTGTGGATGAAGGGTAGTTGCTTGAATTGGGATAGTTTGATTAATACCCATTTTAGCCTACTTTTTTCAAAATGGCAAATTCACAAAACAATTTTCAAACAAATATGAAAACAAAATATTCAAATTTTTGCAAATTGGTCTATACTTGCGTGTATTGCCTAGTAAATTTAGTTTAATAATTGGAACAAGAGTATATAATGTAAATAAAAAACACATCATGATTAGTAGAGGCTGATCTTTGATCGGGCGAATGGGGTGCTCAATTCATGACCTTCCCCTCTCGTACCTAAGTTCCCGAGCCGAGACACTTTGGTTATGACGGACTAATGGCCTTTGGCACGAGTCTTGGGTTTCCTAAATTTTCCAAAAAAATATTTAGGTGGCGACTCTGAAATCTGGAAAAACAGTCCATTTTTGACATTTGATTCAAACATCGATTTTTCAAAAAGAATTGCCGAATTTGGACTCTTTTATGTTTGCACTATTTCACATTGCACTTGTGAAATCAGATTTAGAACCACAAGTGGAGTCCAAACTGTAGGGCTATTCGCCTTCCGAAAGGAGCGAATCGTGAAATCTAACGAATTTCTCCCGTAACTCAACATCTCAGAAGAGAAGCACGTGAAATAAAAGAACCAAGTTGCTGCTACGAAAGCTGAGGCAGGAAAAGCCGAGGCCATTGCTAAGGCCGCCAAAAAGAAAGTTGTTGAAGCTGAGAAGAAACTAGTAGAGGCACTAGCCAATAAGAAACAAGAGATCAAGAAAGCAGATGCCAAGACCTTTCAAGAAGGCCAAGACTCCGTCCGAGATCAATATAAGAAGCAGGTCAACATCTCATACAACAGAGACTATGGTCTCAGACGGGTTGCTACCCTGAATGCCACAACTGTCCCCGAGGACTACATACCGAAGATCCTGATAGCTCATAGGAAACAGATAAAGAAAAAGAAGACCCTCAAATGGGAGTTAAGTCCTACACTTTAAATGACGACATTCTGGACCTCACTAGAGATGATGAAGAAGTCAAAGCACTTCTCCTACAACCAACCAAGCTAACAAGACTGTCGAAAAAACTCTGAAAAAAAATCGATGAAGAGATCATAGCCGATTTTGAGGCTGACAAGATTGAAACTCTGACAACTAAAGCCAATACAACTACAATTGCCAAAGTTGGTCAGACTAAAACCTCTGTTGTCGCAAATCTAGAAGCTACCACTTAGGATTTTACTTTCATTTGTCATTTTCTTCAATGTTTTGTCTACTTGCGAACAATAATTTCCTTAACAATATTCCATCTATTTTGGCAAGGCCAACGTGCTTTCTGGTGATGTAACTTGTTTATGTGAATACAATGTATGTTTTTTAGCTAAGTGTTGGATATCTCCTTTACTTCTGTTGATGTAGGTATACTCGAAATTTTCATGTCTCTAATACTTAAAAATTTTCTAAGTGTCACATCTTAGATTAAACTCACATCTTGGATAAAACCATCACCTCGAATCATGTCATCTTGGGTATAAGTGCTACCTCGAATACCTTCATCTCACCAAATTTGTTTGAAAATTTTACCAAGTATCACTTTCAAGTCACTAACTCAGTCTTCATTAACTCACCTTTACTTTCTGTCCCTTAATGTGAATGTAAGCATAACTTACATTCTCATTAATGAGCAAGTATCTGGTTCTTGCCTAAGTCTTGCAGACCTAGACATCCATAACTGATGTCATCGTGTTTAGCTCGTCTAAACAAATCACTTAAGGCTTAATCTTAGTGCATTGATTTCCCAGTACTAACTACCTTGACTTTTCGTCACAAACTAACCAAGTCAGTAAATCGACATTATTGCCCCCTAGGCAAAGTCATGGTTAATTTCATCTTATTTCTCGTTGAAACATCACTTTAACTTAATTCAGCTTTGCCTTCCCGACAAGCCTAAGTTAAACGCACAGTTCCTCGTTGAAACATCATTTTAACTTAGTTTCAGCTCTCCCTTCTTGGCAAGTCTATGTTAATCGCATAGTTTCCCATTGAAACAACTCTTTAACTTAGTTTAGCTCTGTCTTCTAGGCAAGCCTAAGTTAACTCGCTCAGGGGTCGTTCCCCACTCAAGGGTCGTTTTCTTCGATTTCATTTCAATGGTCTTTATCTTCAATTTATTCTTAATTTCGGCTGAGGTTATCGACATCATTAGAGCCAAGCTTCAAATTTCTCCAAGCCACATTCCAAGGCCTTGACAATCCCTTATCGTTGAGACCTTCTATCTCGGGTAGGCTTTGTTTTATCTCAACTCTGTTCGCCTCCGGTAAGCTTTGATCTTTTCAAAATTGTTTACCTAGGTCGAACTCCTTTCATATTAGATCTGCTAACCTAGGCTGAGGCCTTCTCCTCTTGAATTTGTATACCTAGATTAAGGCATTTTCTTATGAGATCTGTTTACCTAGGTCGCGCTTTTCACTTCTTGGGCATGCTTACCTAGGGCAAGGTATTTTCTTCTAGGGCCTACTCATCTAGTCTAAGGTTATGCCTTCTTGGATCCACTCACCTAGGGTGAGCTCGTTCATCTAGGAGCGACTCATCTAGGCCGATTCTTCTCTTCCTAGACCTACTCATCTAGGCTAAGGTCTTGTCTTCTTGAATCTATTCACTTAGGATGAGCTCATGCATTTGGGATTTGCTCACCTAGGTCGAGCTCTTCCATCTAGGATATGCTCACTTAGGCCGACGCCTTCTTTTCTCAAACGTACTCATCTAGGTCGAGGTCATGCCTTATTGGATCCACTCACCTAAAGTAAGGTCATTGATTTGGGATCTGCTCACCTAGGCCGAGTTCATCCATCTAGGGTTAGCTCACCTAGGTCGATGTCTTCTTTTTTTAGACCTAATCATTTAGGCCGAGGTCATGCCTTCGTAGATCCACTCACCTAGGCTGAGCTCCTTCTTCTGGTGTCTGCTTACTTAGGTCGATGTCTTATTTTCTCAGACCTACTCATCTAGGCCGATGTCATACCTTCGTAGATCCACTCACCTAGGGTGAGATCGTTCATCTAGGATCTACTTACCTAGGCCATGCTCTTCCATCTAGGATCTGTTTTACCTTGGTCGATGTTTTCTCTTCTTGAACCTACTCAGCTAGGTCGATGTCATGCCTTCTTGGATCTACTTACCTAGAGTGAAGTCATTTATTTAGGATCTGCTCACCTAGGCCAAGCTCTTCCATCTAAGATCTGCTTCACCTAGGTCGATGTCTTCTCTTCTTGAACCTACTCCTAGATCGAGGTCATGTTCATCTAGGGTGAGATCGTTCATCTGCAATCTGCTCACCTATGTCGTTCTCTTCCACCTGGGATATGCTCACTTAGACTGATGTCTTCTCTTCTCGGACTTACTCATCTAGGCTAAAGTGATGCCTTCTTCGATCTGCTCAGTTAGGGTGAGATCGTTCATCTGTGATTTGCTCACCTAGGTCGCGCTCTTCCAATTGGGATTCATTCACCTAGGCCGATGTCTTCTTTTCTCAAGCCTACTCATTAAGGCTGAGATTTTGTCATTTGGGATTTGCTCACCTAGGTTGAGCTCTTGTCATGTTGGACCTACTCATCTAGGCTAAAATTTTGTCTTCTGGGATCTGGGATCTACTCATCTAGATTGAGCTCTTGTCTTCTCGGACCTATTCATCTAGACCGATGTCTTCTCTTCTAAGATCTGCTCACTTAGGCTGAGGTCTTTCATCTAGGATCTGCTTACCTAGGGTAAATTCGTTCATATGGAATCTGCTCACTTAACTCGATCATTTCATACTTGTCGCCTTCACCTCATAGGAAGTGCTCATTCTTGCTATCTTTGCATTCATCCATTCTAGAAGGGTCTTCATTCTGTCAATGTCGATGCGTTCTTCATCTTCGCTGAACTCGTCATCCTCGACACATTGATCTTGCATAATGATGGCCATATATTCCAATTAAATTCCCACAGACGACGTCAATTTGTGGGTGTTGATTTTTGACCTTACAACCAAATAGATCTTAGTGCTAGGATCTAGGGAACTTAGTTGGAAAGCACACGAAAGAATAGATTAAGCCCAACACCTGCGCACAAGAATATAAAAAATACCGCGGTAGCTTGCCCGCTCGAAGGCACTCCAACAATCAAGTCAATCACTTATCTCACAAGATATCAACTTACGTAAATAACTCATAATCAAAAAGCATGCCTTAGACCTATGGAGGTGCCTTACTTTTATAATGATTAGTGTCCAACTTTCCTTAGAAGTCTTATTTCAAGGGACCCTATTTTTTACAAAGATATCACTTATCCAATACTCCTCTTATTTGGATAATGATCAACTCTCTTAAGAATCCAACCTTACCCAAATAAATAGTCTAACATCATCTAGTACTCTTGTCCTCTATTTGACTATCTCGAATTTTGATATGATTGCATCATACCTCATTATCCTTATATTCCCCACATGGCACCTCAGCTAACAACCTAGGCCACGTGGATAAGCCTAAAAATATATTCCCACAAGAGGCATCTGAAATAGAAAGACAAAGCAAAAGGAAGGTTAATGTCATTTCAAAAACTTCAAGGGAAATTTCTGTAATTGTCATAAACCTCAAGATCAACGTAATTTACCTTTCAAAATTTTATTCAATATAATGGTGATAAACCTCACTGGTTGTTAGAACACCATATCTCGATGGTCGAAAGACTACACAATAACTTTTTGGGTACTTACATGTAGATCCTAATAAGTAAATTTATTGTCTAATAGGTCCTATGAGAAAAATTTGTCATAAAAAAAGTCACTAATTATAAATTTTAGTGACAATTTATAAAAATCAGGACAAAAAAAAGTCACTAATTGTTAATTTTTAGCGACATATGTAAAAAATTGTTACAAAAAAAATATTTTTAACAATAATTTTATCAAAACTTATTTTTAATAGAACTTGATAGAAATTAAATTTAACTATTAGGATCTATTTTAATAGGCCAAATGATTGGGTGGTATCAGCCCAGCTAGCGTTTTCATTGGGATCACCCGACCCGACACCATCGCGCGTGGTTTACACTCGTCAATCCTACCGTAAAGGTCAGGTCTAATGGGTCCCCAATACTCGGAAGAAGAAGAAAGAAGAAGAAAGAAGAAGAAGCAGCTTCTCAATTCAAACTACGCAATTCCGACTGTTCCAACTTCAAATAATCAACCTCTGAGATCAATTACTCTTCAATCCTGCAATCAATTTTTGAATTTTGTATTGAATCTGTCAATCAGCGTTGTGAGTTCTTCCACTCATTCGATTTTTTTCTAGGGTTTCGAATCGAATTCGAGCTTGGTGGTGTGTTTTTGGATTTTGTGGGGGGTTTAGAGAGACATGGATTCGAGCAGGAGAGCCGTTGAATCGTACTGGCGATCGCGGATGATCGATGGTGCGACATCGGACGAAGACAAAGTCACTCCTGTGTACAAATTGGAGGAGATTTGCGAGCTTCTTCGGTCTTCTCATGTCAGTATTGTCAAAGAAGTCTCTGAATTTATATTCAAACGCCTTGATCATAAGAGCCCTATTGTCAAACAGAAGGTATAATCTTTTGTAATTTCTAATTAAGTAGAACAGTAATTAAGGAAATTGTGGTTGAGCTTCAATTACTTACTATTTTATTTTATTTTTCTGTGTTTTTCATGTATTGGTTGGTTCATTTAATCATTTCTTATCTTTTGATTGAGTTGATCTAATTAGCTGAATCTGCTCAGAACAGGGTTTTTGTATTTCATGGTGGATAGTCATCTGTGTTCTTCCTTTTCTAATCTTTTAGTAGTTTTGTTTTTCTTAACACTAGGAGGTCAGAGAGCTAACTAACATTCATGGGCCCTGAAAATATTTCCCTAAAATGAATTCCTGAGAAAGATGTTCAGATTTGTGAGACTCAACAGTACCATAGTTTGGAATGGTTTTACATGAAAATCCATTTAACAATTCCAATTTAATAGTGATTTGTTTACTAGACGAATAGAAAATCAGATTAATAGGAAAAATAGTGATCTAGTTTGACTTAGCAATATGAATTTTATACATTTTGGTTCTCATTTATTTTGGAATTTTTGTAGGCTTTGAGGCTGATCAAGTATGCAGTGGGGAAGTCTGGTGTGGAGTTCAGGAGGGAAATGCAAAGAAATTCAGCAGCTCTGCGCCAGCTATTTCACTACAAGGGCAACTTGGATCCTCTGAAGGGGGATGCTTTAAATAAGGCTGTGAGGGAGACAGCCCATGAAGCAATATCTTCTATATTTTCTGGAGATGACAATAAGCCGGCCCCTGCAGAGGATCTTAATAAACGGATAGAAGGTTTTGGGAATACAAACTTTGAAATGCCTTCGGAAGATAAGAAATCATTTCTACGTGAGGTGGTTGGTATTGGCAGTGCTACAATAAAGCATGGATTGAGTAGTATAACACAAGCCCAATCACCGAAGAAGAATGACACTGGAAGTTACAAGAGTCCTAATCTTCGGAGGTCATTGACTACAGAAATTGACTTTTCAGATAGTTATGATCGAGTTGAACACCATAGTGAAATGCAGAGCACTTCTCGGTTCTCAAATAATGTCAATGCCAGACGTTGGGGTCAGGATTTGAGTATTAACCAGACAGAAACAACCAATGGGGATGACAGTTCAAGTTATGCTGAGAATAAGACTCGTGAGGAGAGGTTATTGGAGACCATTGTAACATCCGGTGGTGTACGCCTACAACCCACTAGAGATGCGCTTCAAGTTTTCCTTGTGGAGGCCTCAAAGTTGAATGAATTGGCTTTAAGTCATGCCCTTGAATCAAAACTCCAATCTCCTTTGTGGCAGGCATGTTTTCTTTACATTGACGTACTGGTTTTACAAATATTAAAATATCACCCCACATGCACATACATGGAGATTCATTCATGGCCAGCATGCTCATTTTTAAGAGGAAAAAAAAGGGGAAGGTTATATGAGTTATAAAAACTATGACTGTGTACAGACTCTCTTCCCACTTCTCACTCTCTCTCACACACGCACAAACAACACCAACTGGGATTTAAGGCTATATCCGATGCTGCTACTGCTTTGTTTATGAAGTGCTTCACTGAACTTCTTCACCTTGTATATATTTGATTACTTTTCAGGTCCGGATGAAAGCTGTCTGCGTTCTTGAGGCAATTTTGAGGAAAAATGATGATGACAGTTTTTCTATCTTGGCGTCTTATTTTAGTGAGAATAAAGATGCTGTCGTAAGATGTTCTGAGTCTCCCCAAGCTTCTTTGAGGGAAAAGTCAAACAAGGTGAGATTATTTCATATTGATGTGCTTGAGATTCATACTCTCTCTCTCTCTCTCTCTCTCTCTCTCTCTGTTTGTAGAGCCATGTTAAGATGAACTAAAGTTTATGGCTAATTAGTCTCCTTTATACATGGCCTAATGAATATCAAATAAATTGGCATTAATCAGCTTGCAGACAATAGACTTCAAATGACAGCACAATCAATATCTTCTTGCTTAACTGCCTCAAGAACTAGGCATCGTTGATCCCTGGATGAAAAGAGAAAAGTTTTAGGATGTAAAACACTAATTTTCTGAACTTGTTGAGGAGCTTACTTCATGAATGCATGTCCTGACCCATGTATGAAGAAGATATCATCTCAAAGATGCTAGAAGATCAGTTTTCTGTGGTTATAGTTCTCTTAGAATTAAGAGGTTAAAGATATGGTGCTTGGGCTTGTTAGTTATAAGACTCATGGTTTAGATTGTCTTTACTCTCGACTTTTTTATGGAAAATGTGGATAATTTATTGGAATTGCTTTGAGAATGCCTTGGAGGATTTTTGCATTAGAAGAGTGATAAATAAATAGGCATTATCTATCTAGGAAAGATGTCCCCTCCTAACCATAGAGAGTTTGAACAAGTAGATTCAGTCACAAGTTTATGAAATCATTGTGAAGGTACACTCTTTTGAGGTTGGGAATGCTTTTTAATATCATCTTGAAAGGAGCTTTCACCAAAGATGGATAGATTCTGAATGCAGTTTAAGCTCAAATGAGTTTATTGAGTGAATAAATCTCAAAGTATGGTGTTAATTGGACCCTGAGGACCTAATGGATTGGATACTTTTCTTGATGATTCAGGAATAAAAGTTTTTTATTTTATTTATGTACTAGTGGTCCGCACACGGTGCATGTGCAACTCGGAAAAAAGAAAAGAAAAGTAATATTATATGAATAATGACAAAGAAAAATGCACATTTAGTGTGTGTTGCTCAAGTGGTAGGAGCCTTCTTTACTGAATCCATACTCAGGTTCGAGGCCCTTCCTCCCCTTTATATAATTTTACAAAAACTCCAAATATAAGGGCATTTTGGGAAAACCCAAAATATGAGACAGTTTGTGTCAATAGCTTGAGAACCCTTCACATATATAATAGTATAAATTTATTTTTGAGGTGCATTTTGGATTCAACAGGCCATAGCTTTAACTAACAAACCTTCATTGAACAAGGGCAATTAGAATGATCTAGCCTGTAGACGAACTATAGTCTACTCAATTTACCTTTGATAAGTGGACTTATTACCAATTCAAAAAATAAGAACTTGCAAATGATACTGTCTTTGCTATCTTGTCTTGATGGAGTGTGCAATCTCAAGTTGATCTTTCATTTCTTTTTGGCTTAAATTAGTTTAAAAGAACAATTACTGGCTCAATCAAGGCCCATAATTTGTGACTGGCCTGCTTGATAACTATTTTGGTCTTCCATTGGGGAAGATTGTACCGTTTGTGAATTTTGGTCCTTTTAATTGGAAGTTTTAGTAAAGTTTGGTCAATTTATTGAATTTATTGCTTCCCAATTTGGGGAAGGGGTGGAATGGCATTAATGCAACCTACTTACTTGGTATGGTTTTCTTTTTCGATGTTTTTGTTTTTTGTGTCTCAAAAATAAAAATAATGAAAAGTTTGAAAACACCATTTTTTTAATATCGTTTTAATTTTGTACAAAAACAATTTTTTGAAAATTCAATAAAGAACTTAATTTTTCTAAAAAAGCGTTTTAAGAATTTTCAAAGAAACATTTTTTAGAAACAATTTGCCAAACAAGTTTTAAGAATCAGTTTTCTTATTTGTTTTTTTGTTTTTTGTTCGAGAACAAAAACAGAAACGAAAACGATACCAGAAGTGCCCCCTAACTTTTTTAGATTATATGTATGCCTAAATATCTTTTTGGGTAATTTCAATTTGGTAATAGGAATACAAGAGATATGAGTTGTGGGGAGCATGTCTTTTCAATATATGCTTGTATCTGATGAAGGAAAAAACAGTTTTAACAATTGTAAGAAAAGTTTCAAGAATATGAACCAACTATAGCAAGATATTTCATTATATCAGCCCAACTAGGCTTTCAGCTTCATCGTTGATTTCTGCTGGCCAGTCAGTTTCACTCTCATGTGACTCACTTTGTCCAGTTTCCTTTTCTTTCTTCTCATATTGAGAGCTAAATTTACTTTTTATAATTCTTATGGACGTGATAAGGAACTGTTATAAACTCTGCTTGCAAGTCCTTAGGCCATGTTTGGTTTCTGCAGTGTTTTAAAAGGCACGCTTAGGCACGCGCCTACACCTCACGCTTCAAACAGGTTGAGGTGAGGCAAATACGCAAGGCGCAACTTAGGCACTAAGGTGAGGGTTTTTTTTTGAGGCACAAGGTGTGAGCTTCATGGGCTTTACCTATTTTTCTACTCCCCAACTATTGATTAAGTGCTTTTTTGGTGGGCATACCCATAGGGAATCAAAACTCTTCAATATAAAATGACCAAACGTGGTCAAAAGAGAGCAGAAACTGATTTTAAAAAAAAAATCTTAGGTGGAGAAGATTAAAAAAAGCAATCAGAAAGTGAGAAGACGACACGACTTTGACTTCTTCTTCAGGTTTTTCTCTTCTTCTTCATTGGTTTTTCTTGGTTGGGTTATCTCTCTGCCTTTGTTTTTTCTTCCTTTATTTTTGTCCTATTCTTTTCTTATTTTCTTCTTCTCTTCTTCAATGGGTTCTCTTTGTGGGTCTGCCTCTGTTTTTTCTTTCTTTATTTTTCTTCTCTACTTCTTTTCTTATTTTATTTTATTCTTCTCTTCTTCTTTTCTTCTCCTGCTTCTTCGCTAGGTTATCTCTCTGTTTTTTCTTCTCTATTATGCTTGTGAAGCTTGCTTTGTGATTTTTGAAATTCTACATATATATTGGTTATGTTGAAAAGTTTGCATATTTTATAAGTTTTCTTTTCTTCCATTCCTTGCACCTCGCTTTGGTGAGGCGCACGCCTTGCCTCGTGCTTCGCGCTTAGGCTATAGAAGACCTTATCGTCTCGGTGCGCCCAGAGCCTTTTAAAACACTGGGTTACTAGATAGGATAAATGCGCGATAGGACCATCCTTGGATGGGTGGGGGTATTATGTATCCCATGGGATAAAGAGGATTATGGAAGCTAATGTATAGTTTCCCATTCTATGTTTGGGAAGGACTAGATTGGGGGTGGCATTATTATATGTTTGGGAACTTTGTCCATAAGTTTTTATCCTATTCCACTTTATTCCCTAGAGTCCAAGGGTCAAACCACGGGATTGAGGTTATCCCCGTTTGTGGGAGATTAATAAAGTGTCATATTCAGACACATTGTAACATCGCCAAATTGTGCAAACAAACGTGGTATAAATGGGTCTCATGGATAACTAATCAAATCCTCCCTCCCTTATCCAGTAACCAAATGTGCCTTTAGTGTTTTATCTTTTACCTTGGTGTTTTATCTTTATTTTACTCAATAGAATGTGTGGAGTAGAACATAATCAACAATCTGATGGAATTCTATTGTTGACTGCAAATTGTCACCATCACCAATATCAGCAATATGATACAATACATAATGGGAGGGAATGGAAAATTCACTTAAATGTTTCCATCTGTTCTTGTGGGGGGAATCAAGCAATTGTTTTCCTTGGGAAAACAATTGGAAGTCAGGGGCTTAGTTGAAGGTGCCTTTCTTTGTGTGGATAGCTGCTCTTGATTCTATTTTCCTAATTGGTGTTGCATGTTCCACAAAGATAAGGAGTTGTTGGACCACTTACTTTATCGTGAGGTGGCGAGAGAGCTACGGAGTTCTTTTTTTTTTCCTCCCATTTTTGGTGTTTCCTGGTCTATGCTGGCCTCGGTTTGTGTGCTTATTCAGTCTTGGGCAGGTGGGTGCCCTTCCAAGGAGTCCTTAAAGCTTGGAAGGTAGCACCCATGTGCTTCATGTGTAGCATACTTTTGAGAAGTTAGTTGTCCATACGTAGATTGAATGTCTTTAATCCATTAGTTTCAATTTTAGGCGTTGAGGAAACTATTGTGAAGCTTATTTTGCTCTTGAAATGTTTTTGGGGAGAGCTCTGTTTCTTGGATGTTTATAGTTTGATTGTATACACCTGGTGTACAGAGGTTACGCTCCTAGTTTGTTTTGAATATAATCTACCTGTCAAAACAATATGATAATTTTCTTAATTTTATTGTAGAGATGTCCAATGCGATCTGTAGCTTGTCAAAGAATTCTATATTGTGAGTTCATGTTGCAAGTCTATTTGTGGAGGAATTTTTAGTTTAAAGAAACATATGTGGTATTTCATGTGCAGGTGTTAAACCTTCTGGGTGGAGAACAGACATGCAGCGGAATGGGTCATCCAGAAAAGCCAATAAAGTCCGAGAGTAGTGCTGTTCAGATGCCCGACTTAATAGACACCAGTGGTCCTGATGATTCCAATACTGCAGCAGATTTTATTAAAACGCAGAGCGACCAACACATTCTGGAACAGGAGACAGCAACGGTCCCCATATTTGATGATTTATTTGGAGACAGTTTAGGCACTGGTGTAAGTGCCAGTGAACATAAAAATGATGATGACCCATTTGCTGATGTCTCATTTCACACCAATGATGATAAAGAACACGTGTCTGATATTTTTTCTGGAATGAACGTTGATAAACCAGGGGCAAATGAGGTCCATATGGCAGCAAATGGAAATGGAAATGGACCTGAACCATTTGATATTTTTGGGCCCAATTTTGAAGGTCTGCAGCAGGAGGAAAATCATAAAAAAGATGTTCATGATTTCATGGCTGGTTTGTCAATCAGTGAAAATGCCTCAATGACTCAACAGAAAGGGGCCTCCCCTGGGGCACATTCTGAAACCATCTTCTCAGACTCCACGGTGAATCCCAATCACCTGGTTTCTAACAATGTTTTCAATGGAATACTTGATGGTTCTCAAGAAGCGGGGATGAATGTGAATCCTATGTTTGCTTTGGGTCCTATGGCATATAATATACCATCTGGCTTAATGTTCAGTCCTGCTTTTCCTTCTCAGCCAGTGAATTATGGTGCCATGGGGAATTTCTTGACACAGCAGCAGTTCTTATCAACAATATCAAACTTCCAACAGGTGGGAAATTTGCAATCTCAAAATACTGGTGTCAGTCATGCTGCTGGAACTAAAGGAGTATATTCTTCACCTCTTCCTGATATTTTCAATCCAAATATTCCAACCCGAACTCCCAGTTCTGTGATGAACAGTTCAAAGAAAGAGGATACCAAAGCATTTGATTTTATCTCGGTAAGTTTGAGAACCAGCATTTCTCTCTCTCTATATATATATAATTTTTTTTTTCTTCTCTTCTTCGGTGCTTATTGAGAACCAGCATTTGCCTACAGATTTTTGCATTGAAATTCCCTTCCTCATCTTGTATCATATATATTTGTTTTAAAGGTTAGCTTGATTCTTACTAGAGTATATTTTTGTTTTACCAACAGTCTGCATGGTCATGATTTGTTTATTGACATATCTGCTTGTTTGCCACCTTCTTGATCTGTTTTACCAACAGTCAAATTGCATGGTCAACCCCCCCCCCACTCACACCACCACCACACTCATTGTTATAGATTTTGGATTGTGGCACATCTAAGCTGGTAGTCAATATTGACATATCTGCTTGTTTGCCACCTTCTCTATCTATTCAGAGTTCAATCTTCACTGTTGTTGGGATTCTCTGCATTCTCTTTTCTGTATACACAGACCTTATGATGTAGGGTATTCAGTTGGTCATTAGCTGTGATGTCTTTCCCAATTAATGGCTGTTGTCAATGGAAGTTGCACAGATACAGCCCTTTGGCAAGGTTGGGTGGTTCTCCCTAAAATGTGTTAAGGTGCACAGGGAGACAAGCTTGAAAGCCATGCTTGCTCATTTCTTTCCGACTAGCTCTTTCAGTCCTTTACTAAAATATAATAAACGTTAGGGAAAAGTCCCCTTGTGTTCTTGTGTAGCAAAACAAAACTCTGCATACAAGCTGTCAAGAGGAACCCCCGTGAGAATATTAGGTTTTATGTATATATTATATTTTGTATATATTAGGGTTTGAGCATGTATTTTTGTTTCCTTCTTCAGTTCTAGGGTTTGGATTGTTATATATACCGATGTATTGTTGTATCAAAAACACAATTGAATATACACATTATTATTCAGAAATCTTACACCCCCATCCAAGGGTAGTTGTGATTCATTATGAGAACCTCACTTGTGGCTAGTAAAAGAAGATTGTTTATGTAGAACCTCCAATGTTGTATGTGGAGAAACTTTTTCTCCCAGGCTAATATTATGCTATGAATGGCATATCATGAAGTATGCAAATAATCTTTTTGTATAGTAAAAAAATATGAAAGAGATTGTCTTTTTTTATCAATTTTGAAACTTGAAGTGCTACACGGACCTGGCAGATGCATCCCTTCTTTAATCGTACTTGCACAAAAATGTTAAGAGACTTAAATAGGAGAGGGGCAGCACCACTTGTATTTGAGGTTTAGTAGCAGGAACCTACTATTAGTTGACATTTTCTTCTCTGAAGCCTAATTATGTACTCCCAAGTAAGAAACTTCTAGGTAGATTTTGAATAAAGTCAAAATTTTCTCTATCTCCCCATGTGCCAAATAATTCGGGATCAATTGGCTCTTCTGCCTTTCTTTTCCCTTTATTTATTTCTGATGAAATATCTTGATCTATTGATTCTTCAGATGAGGATGATTGGCTGTCATCATCATTAGTTGACATATTAATATTATAATTAAAGTGTTGTAAAAGGGTTTCATTTTCTAGATAAGTTTCTCTTATTTGATCCAGTAGCCTATTTCTTTCATCAATACCTAAGTCTGGGTCTTTATATAATTTTCTTCAATAATCCAATATTTCAACAATATTTTCATATTTAGTTTTATTATAGGTATTGGTTTGAAGTACCATAATATCTTCTATACCATAAAATGAGCTTTTTACTTATGGAATTATGGTGGAGTTATAGAATAAGGAATTATGATAACAAAGAAGAAAGCAAAAAGATTGAGAGAAGTTAAAGGGAATTTACATGCTTCATAACGTTGGCATAAAGGCCAATATATAGACTTACAAGAGGGGAATACAAACAAAGTATAACTTATTGCATATCTAACTTCATATCTAACATATCTAACTTTGTAAGACCTTACGTCTCAAAAGTTGCCAATTTTTCTAACTCTTTAGGCAAGCCTAGTCATAGGCTTTTTGAAAAATCTACCTAAAAGTAAATACAAAGAGACAAAAATAAATACAAAAGGACTACAATTATTTGCTCTGATACCAATTACAACTAAAAAGGAAAGGAACTTTTTACTTATGGAATTATGGTGGAGTTATAGAATAAGGAATTATGATAGAGAACTTAGAGACAAAGAAGAAAGCAAAAAGATGGAGAGAAGTTGAAGGGAATTTACATGCTTCATAATGTTGGCATAAAGGCCAATATATAGACTTACAAGAGGGGAATACAAACAAAGTATAACTTATTGCATATCTAACTTCATATCTAACATATCTAACTTTGTAAGACTTTAAGTCTTAAAAGTTGTCAATTTTTCTAACTCTTTAGGCAAGCCTAGTCATAGGCTTTTTGAAAAATCTACTTAAAAGTAAATACAAAGAGACAAAAATAAATACAAAAGGACTACAATTATTTGCTCTTTGCTACAGTTTTTACAATTATATACACACTGTCTACCCTCCCCGGTTTTCAAAGAGATAGACTGTTGTAGATAAGCTTTGGCTGAGCTGATTTGTCATGTAGCGTCGGCTGAAAGGATGTGGCTGATCACTTTCCGCCAAATAATGCAGGTTGCTCCACGTGTCTTGGATAAGGTTGGAGTCGATCAGGAGACAGCTGCATTTGATAGTGGGGTCCACTATGCTTCCATCCTGTTGATGATGTAGAACATTTCCGGAATGAGCAATACAACTAAGATCCGGATTCCCCTCCATCAGAGACTGATCAAGAATATCACAATCTCATCAACAGGATGGAAACATAGTGGACCCCACTATCAAATGCAGTTGTCTCCTGATCGACTCCAACCTTATTCAGGACACGTGGAGCAACCTGCATTATTTGGCGGAAAGTGATCAGCCACATCCTTTCAGCCGACGCTACATGACAAATCAGCTCAGCCAAAGCTTATCTACAACAGTCTATCTCTTTGAAAACCGGGGAGGGTAGACAGTGTGTATATAATTGTAAAAACTGTAGCAAAGAGCAAATAATTATAGTCCTTTTGTATTTATTTTTGTCTCTTTGTAT
This sequence comes from Camellia sinensis, assembly GCF_055761805.1. Lineage (NCBI taxonomy): Eukaryota > Viridiplantae > Streptophyta > Magnoliopsida > Ericales > Theaceae > Camellia > Camellia sinensis. The sequence goes on along the minus strand of NC_138964.1, from coordinate 106,524,618 downwards.
TTACTTTTAGGTAGATTTTTCAAAAAGCCTATAACTAGGCTTGCCTAAAGAGTTAGAAAAATTGGCAACTTTTAAGACGTAAACTCTTACAAAGTTAGATAGGTTAGATATGAAGTTAGATATGCAATAAATTATATTTTGTTTGTATTCCCCTCTTGTAAGTCTATATATTGGCCTTTATGCCAACATTATGAAGCATGTAAATTCCCTTCAACTTCTCTCCATCTTTTTGCTTTCTTCTTTGTCTCTAAGTTCTCTATCATAATTCCTTATTCTATAACTCCACCATAATTCCATAAGTAAAAAGGAAGATCAATATTTCCTTCTTCTGACCATTTTGCTTGAGTGTTATCACTGTAGTGTTCAAACACTCTTGCTGAAAAGAAGTTAAATTTTGAAAGTTTGTAAATTTATGGAACAGCAACTTCTTGCATTTTTTCAAATTTTGCTAATTCTTCGTCGGTGAAAGTTTTTTCTTCTCCGATTACATCTCCAAGTCGAATTGCCTGTAATTCTTCTTGAGATATTCTATTTGCTTCTTGAGATATTTCTTGACTATTATTAGTCATCATGAAGATTAGTTCTTTATCTGAACTTTCTTCAACACTAGAAATTTCATATAAGATTTCTTCTTCATCAGAAATTTCTTCTCCATATATTATTTCAAAATTTTGTTCTTCAAGGACTTTGATCATTTTCTTTGCACTTTTTTTCCGTTTTGGGCATTCGGGTGCATAGTGACCTTCTTCGTTACATATATAACATTTACAAGTATTCTTTTTTGAAACACTTGTTGGTTTCTTTTTTCGAATATACTTTTTCTTTTTTGAAAAAGTTTTGTTCTTTTTCCAAGGTTTCCATTTATATTTTCTACGCTTTTTGGAAAATCCTTTTCTTTTAGGAAATGTATTACAACCAATTTTCCAATTTTCTTTTAAAATTTTATCACAACATTTTTGACCATATGGTGAGTTAGAAATTTGATTTTTTATTTGTTTTTGCGCCTTTGCTTCTAGACACCATAATTTTTCAATTCTCTCCATCTATATTTTGTTTGTATTCCCCTAAAAAAGATGGAGAGAAGTTGAAGGGAATTTACATGCTTCATAATGTTGGCATAAAGGTCAATATATAGACTTACAAGAGGGGAATACAAACAAAGTATAACTTATTGCATATCTAATTTCATATCTAACATATCTAACTTTGTAAGACTTTACGTCTTAAAAGTTGCCAATTTTTCTAACTCTTTAGGCAAGCCTAGTCATAGGCTTTTTGAAAAATCTACCTAAAAGTAAATACAAAGAGACAAAAATAAATACAAAAGGACTACAATTATTTGCTCTTTGCTACAGTTTTTACAATTATATACACACTGTCTACCCTCCCCGGTTTTCAAAGAGATAGACTGTTGTAGATAAGCTTTGGCTGAGCTGATTTGTCATGTAGCGTCGGCTGAAAGGATGTGGCTGATCACTTTCCGCCAAATAATGCAGGTTGCTCCACGTGTCTTGGATAAGGTTGGAGTCGATCAGGAGACAGCTGCATTTGATAGTGGGGTCCACTATGCTTCCATCCTGTTGATGATGTAGAACATTTCCGGAATGAGCAATACAACTAAGATCCGGATTCCCCTCCATCAGAGACTGATCAAGAATATCACAATCTCATCAACAGGATGGAAACATAGTGGACCCCACTATCAAATGCAGTTGTCTCCTGATCGACTCCAACCTTATTCAGGACACGTGGAGCAACCTGCATTATTTGGCGGAAAGTGATCAGCCACATCCTTTCAGCCGACGCTACATGACAAATCAGCTCAGCCAAAGCTTATCTACAACAGTCTATCTCTTTGAAAACCGGGGAGGGTAGACAGTGTGTATATAATTGTAAAAACTGTAGCAAAGAGCAAATAATTATAGTCCTTTTGTATTTATTTTTGTCTCTTTGTATTTACTTTTAGGTAGATTTTTCAAAAAGCCTATAACTAGGCTTGCCTAAAGAGTTAGAAAAATTGGCAACTTTTAAGACGTAAACTCTTACAAAGTTAGATAGGTTAGATATGAAGTTAGATATGCAATAAATTATATTTTGTTTGTATTCCCCTCTTGTAAGTCTATATATTGGCCTTTATGCCAACATTATGAAGCATGTAAATTCCCTTCAACTTCTCTCCATCTTTTTGCTTTCTTCTTTGTCTCTAAGTTCTCTATCATAATTCCTTATTCTATAACTCCACCATAATTCCATAAGTAAAAAGGAAGATCAATATTTCCTTCTTCTGACTATTTTGCTTGAGTGTTATCACTGTAGTGTTCAAACACTCTTGCTGAAAAGAAGTTAAATTTTGAAAGTTTGTAAATTTATGGAACAGCAACTTCTTGCATTTTTTCAAATTTTGCTAATTCTTCGTCGGTGAAAGTTTTTTCTTCTCCGATTACATCTCCAAGTCGAATTGCCTGTAATTCTTCTTGAGATATTCTATTTGCTTCTTGAGATATTTCTTGACTATTATTAGTCATCATGAAGATTAGTTCTTTATCTGAACTTTCTTCAACACTAGAAATTTCATATAAGA